>NC_090718.1:12561825-12863883 GCF_040954835.1 Lepisosteus oculatus
TGGGGTCTCTTCCTACACCTCCTATTTGTAAAGGGACAAGAGCACTAAAACCGTTGGGCTGTAAACTTAATATAAAAGGACAACACAAACAATGACTGTCTTTAGTGTCTAGGACCAGAGGAGGCCACCCTGGTACAGACGGCAAATACCCCATGGCCCCTGCTTTAACATTCAATGCAGTTGTGTCCTGCTGATATTTCCTTTCTTTCAAAGGCATTCAGGAAATCTTAACTGCAGACCCCTTTGGTTGCTTATTATGACACAAGCATTTCTGCTACACCACTCTCTTCGCTTGGTTTCAAGTGTATTCCTTTCTAAGTAAACCTGACCTTGATGCTTAGCTGATCTGGAGAACCTGATTTTTTTTTCCCTGGGAAAAAGGCTTGCATGCAGAATGAAGTATTTTATTCTTCCTCTATTAAAACAAAACGCACACACAGCAGGGACAACACAGCTCATTGTGCCCTCGCTGTAAAGCTCAAATTAAATTTCCTGAGAGCATCACAGAATCCAGAAGAGAAGAATGTCAGCAAGGTATTTAATTACTAAATTAAATATCTATGCTATTTATGCTAACTTTAAAAATGTGAATACAGTGTACTGTATATTATGTACAGTACACACTCGCATCTCTCTTAATTGTAAAAAACACCAAAGTAATAAAAATGACCTGGGATTTAATGAGCAATTTGTTATTATGTCTGTGTGAGCAGTCTTACATGAAGACCTCGTGTCTTTCAACACTGTAATGTGTTTTAAGATGTATTTGTTTTTGTCAGTCACTTAACATTACAGCCTAAATACTTTCATCACCCCATTTTTTTTGTCCGTTTCTCCAGTAGAGCAAGAAAGGTTGATGCTGTGATCTTGAGTTTGATGTGAAAGTGACTTAACATGTATGGCCTCCAATGTATGTCGCTAAGGATAAAAGTGCTGGTCAAATAAATCTGTGATTACCATGATGAGTAATCTAATTACTGGGGGCCAGAAAACACTGCCCTTTTCCTTTTGCAACAAACAATGACAAGGGACAATGGAGTGCCTCTGCAGAAATCCTTTAGGCTATTGACCTGATTCCAAAAAACTGATACTGCCGGTAAAATGACCAGCTCTTTTCTCACATAAGGGCACAATGGATGATGCTGTGGGCAGACACTCTTCACGACCAGCGATATTTAAACAAACCCTCCTTCTCTGGATGGTCATTCCCAGCCCCTCCATTAATTTCATAAGCTTTAAAGCCCTCTTCGCTCTGTACGAGAGGTGAACCAGATACAGTCTGCATTGTGCAGTGACCCCTTTCAAATGCACCTAATCCTGGGTCTTCATCCCTCCAGCATGCTAACTGCTGAGAATCTAATCTGCTAATTTCCCCTTTCAACCACAATCAATCAAGCAGTGGTACAGTACAGCTGTGGGACAGTGCTGTTCGTCTTCCTCCCTCTGTTCAATCGATGGCCCACATAACGCATGCAGCCCTGCCTTAAGCAATCATAATGTGATGATCACTGTGCTGCCCAGGTTTCTTTGACCCAGCTCTCCCATTAGTTGTAATGCAATTTGAAGTCATCTCAGGCAAGCAGTGTGTTACCACTTCTTAAGGAGGTCAGCGAGCAAGGTCTGCTGACTGACCTCGGCCAAGCAATATTTACAGATGGAAATGGTTCGAGTTAGGATAGGTTTACTTGGGATTACACACACGCCGCCACACTGAAGCTGGGTTCATTGGGATAGCAGCCTGCGCCCTTTGTTTGTCTTCTCCTTGAGTCACAGTTGATCATTTCTGAGTTTACATTGTTAATTAAAATGTACAGCGGCTTTTTAATTTTAACTCGGCATCTGCTCCCAATGTGTTCATTTCAACAGGTCTCCTGAACAAAGAAAACTGAGGAAGCAGTAGTGTCCTTCTGTTTAAATTAAACCCTGTTCTGGCTGTGTGGCACTTTACCTTCTGTCTAGACTGCACTGACGTGATTATATGTAATCGACAACTGTTTCTTAGATTCAAAAGACGGCAATGATATTTTGTGCAACCTGTATAAGGTCTATGACTGTTCTAAAGGACAGAGGGTACTTTATTGCTTTCATTTTTTTTTTCATTTTAGTTTTGTTGGGGAGTCTTATTGGTTAAGGCCAGGGTCATTTTTTTCTGTAAATAAATATAAAAAAATCCCAAGTACAGTAAGTGAGCTGAGCAATTGCACTGTCTGCAATTGTCTGGATATTGTAGCTTTTCATTTAGAAATATATACTTTATTCCTTTTGTACAGAAGAGAAATGTGTCATGTTGACAGCAAAGTGGGAAAAAATAGCTTAATCTGAAGAATCGAGCCTGGCTGTAAGTGGTTTATAACTTTGTTAAACACAGTGCTTGAAAGAAGTAGTTTGATTGTCTTCCATTTTCAACTTCTCAAAGACATTCAGTCAAGCTCACAACTAGCTCTGCTTCATCCTGTGCTAGATTACTCAAAACCTGATCAAAGGGAAACCGAGAATGTAAAACTCAAAATTGAAAAGGAGTTTAAAATCAGCCATCACCACCCCACTCCCAGCTATTCTTCCAAATTGTCCGCATTTTATTTCCAGATCTTCTCAAAGGTTTATCGTCACTAATTATACCATTAATGTCTATACACCGATTGAGTTTTCAGCACAAGCCCATTACCAGTAATGGAAACTTGCAAAGGCCTGATCAATACTAGAGTATCCCTGGTAACACGGAACACAGACATGATTGTTTTATCTTCTTTGTGCGAAAACGATGTGTGCATGTCGGCATGGATTACTATCAATGTGGAGATAAAACGTGAGAAAACGTTCCCACAGATAGAATGGCTTCTGGTTTGGACAAATCAAGTGGAATTATCCTCACAATTAACATTTTTTTAAACCAGATGATCAAATCGTCCTCTCTTAAACACAGTTTTTGGTTGTATTTACCATGTCTCTACTCTTAGATACAGTATTACAGTAGAAATGAGATTAGTAAATAAGAAGAGCCACCTGTATGGTGGCTCTGGGGCTCAGGATGTGCGCCTGTGGCTGGAAGGTTGCCGGTTGGTATCCCACGGCCGGCAGAGGAATCCTACTCTGTTGGGCCCCTGAGCAAGGTCCTTCACCCCAGCTGCTCCAGGGGTGCTGTATAAATGGCAGACCCTGCGCTCTGACCCCAAGCTTCTCTCCCTGTCTGTGTCTCATGGAGAGCAAGTTGGGGTATGCGAAAAGACAAATTCCTAATACAAGAAACTGTATATGGCCACTAAAGTGATTTTATAAAATACACTCAATGAGAAGTCTCCCCAAAGACAGGGAACGCGTGTGAGCCCACAGCTTTCTAATTTTAACTCAGCAACTCCGCTCCCAGTGTGTTGATTTCAACAAGTCTCCATAAGAAAAAAAATGAGGCAGCAATACTGTTCTCCTACAAGTACTACAAAACGGAAAAGGGGAAAATAATTTGAGGTCTTCACAAAAGTAGTAACACCTGTGAAACAGGCACTGTGAGAACCAGGAAACTGGTCCTCAAAAGCCAAATGATGGTTTCATAGACCAAATAGTATCTGTGCAAAAACTTAAAAGTGCAAAAACTATTTGTTCCATGCCTCCTTTCACCCCATGCTGAGTTTCATTCTGGCAGAGTGAAAAGAGTCAAATATAAATAGAATGAGAGTCGATGGGAGGCCCTTACAAGTACAGCAACACAAAATGAGTGTTTGTATGTGTGTGTGGTCAAAACCAGCGATTCCACAAGAAAAAATAAAATGAAATGGAAAAGTGAGTGAAGTCAGAATTTTCACCTTCCCTCTGAACATTTTCTCCCCATGGCTGTGAGACGACCCCCCCCCTTTTTTTTTGTTGATGTGCTCTTTCAGTTTTGCTTTCTAAAAGGATTAGTGTGCACCCACAGAAAAGCTACATTCTCCTCAGCGATGATCACATTGCATTCTAATCATGCCACATTGCAGTCATGCCTCATTCTCCCCTCCTCTTGTTTTGTAGAGAATGTGCAACAAATTTATTGGTTACTTACATCTCAGTTGTGTCAGAAGCAAGAAATATCTGAAATGATTTGTTAGGCTCCATACAACCCTGTCTTCTTATATTGCTTCCGCAGATAAGATACTGAAGAAAAGGTGCATTGACTGACAGCCTTTGTAAGTAAGACACTAATTGCATATCCAAAGTGTTTTCAGTTAGAGCCAATAGGGATAAACAATGTAGGAGGTCCATCTTGCTCTTACACTTGTCTCACGGTGTCTGTTGCTCTTTGCTTGTGTTGAAGTGGTGATTTTCCACTAAGTTTCAGAACTTTTTCAAATGTTTCAGTTCAGTGCAGGAGATTACCAAATGTATTCACATAAGCTAAACAGTGCATAGAATAGGAATCTACTACCAACAAAGTGCTGAAAGTAAAATCATCCCTGAGATTTATAGCTTGTGGAGCCAGTCTAAGATCGAGGACCACTGCAGTGCAGGTCCGTAAATTCCTTATTTGAGGCACAGCTGCTGAATGGACCAGAGCATGTTCGTCTTTGTCCAGAATGTCTGACAAGAGGACAAGAAGGCTTGAGACTCCCCCAAACACAAAGATCACTGCCAGGCACGACTCCCTAGCTCCTCATTTATATAGTTACAAGGACTGGGGCCACTGGGGAAAAGCACCTCACTCAAGGTACAACAACAGTTTTATCAACTAGGACTTCCAGCATCACTGCCCCCCCCAAGTCCAGGCTATTATGTTTGAAACCCTAATTTTTAAACCTATAGCCTGTTTCCAGGCAGCGAACAAATTAAGCGCTCGTGTTGACCATTTATAATCATTTAGGGAAGAAACTAGTGGTAGGATGCCCTCAGAGAATACCAACAGAGCCGAACGACCCCTCCATTAGTCTATTAGGTCTATTAGAGGCAGATTCCTTCCACTTAAGTCTTTGTTAAGAGCAAAATAGACACACTGCTGTCCATGTTCCTGGAGACTGACAGAGACAACTCACACCAATTGAGCACAAATTAAGTTCTTACTCTCTAAATGCAGCATTCCTTTCCTCACCCACTACTTCTTCCATTTTTTTTTTCCCCGAGTCCTCCACCAGCGTCTAGGCCGCAGGTGCTGCTGAAGCGTTAAAGAGACAATAGGCACGTGCAGCTCAAAGATTCAGAGGTGGGGCATCTGTGAGGGCATCTCCATCAGGAAATGTAAGGTGAGAACCTGCAGCATGGACCACACCAGTTTTAACCCAGGCTCCCAGCTGTCCTGTGTGTCCAGTAGGGGGAATTCTAATATCGTGCCCAGTGTACGTACTTAGCTGCTTTCATTCTGGGCATTAACACCATTCTAACTCCCAATTCCTCACAATGACAATATAGCACACTGAAGCAAGAAAAACTACAGCATAATAATAATCCCCAACTGTGAAGTGGCTTCATCACTCTATTCTTCTTCCCTCTGATAGCTGATGTGTGGTGAATGTATTGGTGCACTAAGGTGGCTTATTACATCATCCAGGTGGGGCTCCACGCTGGTGGTGGTGGAGGGGAGTCCCCATTACCTGTAAAGTGCTTTGAGTGAAGTGTCCAGAAAAGCGCTGTATAAACATAAGGAATTCATTATTATTATTATAATATATTGTAGTTGTAGCATTAGTAGTAGGTGGTGGAGGGGAACTGTCATTACCTCTAAAGTGCTTTGAGTGGATTATATATTTCTCTATATAGGAGGAATGAATATATTATTATTCTATTTTGGCAATTCAACTCACCTACAAAAATCATTGGATCATATGGGCATCGTTTGGGTTGAATAAAGAAAAAAATGGAATGTTGAAAACCTAAGAACGAGTAAACAGCATAAGCTGACCTAACTCCTGTTTGTATACTTGTGAGAAACAACTGCTGAAAGCTTTGTTTGAGCTATGAAACTTCAATTCATTGTTTAATCTGGGGAGAGGAAACAAAACAATGTTAAACGTCTCTGTTCGACACAAATTACTTTTTCTTTGAATCTTAGTTATAATTGGCATCACAGAGATATGCTTTCTGCAGCTATTCCTTCAGGCACATACAGTAGTCTCATTTGACGCGCAGTGTGCGCGCAAGAGACTTGCCATTTTCAGAACTAATGAACTTCAAACCTCGAACACCTGGAAGTCAAGGACATGTAACCTTTCTGCACACTTGTCTGAGATAATCAGGAAAGACTGGGTTTGGGGGAGAGGTGGAGGGAAGCCTGTTCAAAACTTAATCCAGCTAATTAAATTTCACGCCAACAGCACAGTCTGAGCCCATGGCGTGTTTACCTTTGACCAGCATTAATAGATTTAGTCTGGGAGGCTTGTCAGTCATCTCAGTGCAGAACTGAGTGAGGGAGGCATTCCTCTTATACCTGGGGTGGAGGAGAAAATGTACAACTTCTCATGGTTTAAGTGCGGGTGCGTGATTGTTCCTAACCCTCTTTATATCCTAAAGCACTGAAAAGACACCCACAGTCACTGGGACTCCCCTACTGGTGGCACATGTGAGGTTGAGCTCCATTGAGGGTAGGATGGGATTAATCAGACAGAGGAGTGAGCTCTATGACTTTGCAAGAGCACACAGGTATGCGACACTATGAGTGAGGGACTCACCTGTCTTCCCACTGGAGTCCTCTGAGTCTCCAGTAAAAGCAGTAGTCTGTGATGTGTTAAAGGATGAGTGCCTTGAAGGTGGATGGGTCAGAGTTCAGAGGTCAGAGGACTCTGCCTTCACTTCTGCCCCATATTGGTTGCAAGGGTTTGCAGCCATGAGCTGCGATATTTAAAGGGGAAAGGCAGTCCCGATTTCTCAGACTGGCGATTAAAACGTGGCAACAAACTAAATTCATTGACATTAGAGAAAAAAAATGGACACATTTTGGATTAGGAACAACCGTGAACTTTCCCCACAGGGGAAAACAAGAGTTCACTCAGAGGGAAACAGCCCTTCCTGCGCACTAGTCACTGTAATGACTAACACAATGCAATGTACGAGCAAATAAGTACAGGTTGTTAAGCAGACATTTCACCGCAGAAATGTTCCAATATGATCTGCATGCAGAGTTAACAAGTAAGTAGTATTTGTCAGCAACACCATCTTAAAATCAAGAGCAATATTTCTGTTGGGATGCATTCACTAGCCTGCTTGTTTACAATGTAATAAGGCTGCATCATGTTACCGGACGTTTTGTTGCCTCATTCTGAATCATGGAACATGGCACTGCACAGACCTGGAAATTTTGTTTATTGTATATTGGAGATTTTACAAGTCACTGTGCACATTTTACTTTTATTGTGGTTTGCAATGCACTCATCAATATTTCTAACCATGAAATATAAAAATAGCATTGCAGTCTCCCTTTAACATATAATTGGATATTCCAAAACTGGGTATATAACAAAGACATAGCAAACATAAATTATAAATAAAACGTCTCAAATTAATAAAACAGCACTGAAACTGCCTTTTTTTAAAGTGCAACGGTTTACAATCCATTAAAAAAGGGAAATACACTAGGATTGAAAATCTCACTGTTCAGCTGATGAGACAAAACACTGGCATGAGTTTAACGAAATGGCTTCTGTAAATTAAGCCTCGAGAGGTATTGATATTGGTTCCTGTTGTAAGGTACAGCAGAAAACTAGATAGCATTGTTTTCGCACAGGTAACTGTACATCTACCGTACCTGTTCTTTGTATTTGTGAAACTGTAACAAAAGCTACAACATTAAAGTACAACTGTTGTCACCAATGCCCAGATTCTGTGCTTGTATTGTGATTGGGATACTGTTGAATAGGCCATTTTAGCTGTTTTTATTAGCCTTCTTTTGTCCTGTAGCTCAACTGAATCTCAGTTTATATTCACAACCACATCATTTTGCAATTAGCACTGCAGTCTAACTGGGGAGGTTACTTTAAATAGCTCTCTCATTTCACATACTGTATGTTGCTTAAGGCCAGGATATTACACAAGCCCACTCCAGGCTCTTTAATTTTGTAAATGAAGTCTAACAGTGCATTAAATAAAACTGCCATAGAAATAACCATTTTAGCGTCTACAATGTGCTACAGGAAAGTAACTACGGTACTGTAAAAAGTAAGTTAAAAGCATTTTAAGTGACTTACAATATCCTTTATTAAGCGATTTACAAATAGTCCATTCTCACAAAACCCTAACTATTTTGGCTTCAATATCAACTCAAACTGCAGAAGGTGCAGTCAAAAGTTCAATTTCCAGAAGAGAGATTCCTTGCCATGTGCTTTTTGTGGAACCTTCTTAGTTAGAAATTCTAGTGATATTTTGGTCATTGATGTCTTTAGACTTAGATGTAATAACCAGAGTACAAATGGCACCGTGCTACAGAATTATTGAAGTCTATGAGAAAGAATAATGCAAACACATGATGCCAACAAAGCCATTCAGAAAGAAACCTGAAGGGAACTGCAAATTCTCCTATTTCGGATAATAAAAAAGACTACAGACTTGTAATTTTATTAAATATTTCTAGAATAATTTGACTTTAAGATTAAAACTCATTTGCGGAAAAACAATCCTCTAAATGGCCAGTGGTTGACAAACACCATAAATGTGCTACTTTCCTTTTTCTGCGTTAGGTGTTCAAGATGTATCTACTGTATGTTCTATGTGCTTCAAACCTTCATGGGGTCTAACAATAGATCTGTAATAAATGAACTTCTACTTTCATATCAACCTGAATGGTTCAACTTCTACGATTACCAAGCATCCAGTTTACTGTAACTGGAGGAAATTTGGGGACCTGTACATGTGTTGGACTGCTAAAAGCATGAAGCAACCAGCTGGCAATTAACCGATTTATTCTTACACCAGTTGGAAAGACACCTGGAAATTTGCAAAGGCAGTCAATCTCCTAGGAGTTGACAAAAATGATAGTTAGAGGAAATTGCCAAGCACAAACAATTTGAATCTGAAAGAGAGCTTCATGGACCCTTCTCCTGCAGAATGCAGCCAAGAGGAGACCAACCTTTGTCCGTTTTGGTGTGGAAAAACTGCCAAAACAGCCATCTTTTAAAAACTGTTCTCGAATTGTTGAGTGATTCACAGCTTAATTATAACTGTGTGTTTGTCAAAAACTGCTTTAAATTAAATCAGAACGAGCCAAAAACAGTATTTGCTGCATCAGCACTCACTGTAAAAACTGCTCCAGAAGAATGCTCAGAATGAAAAGGTACTTTATAAGATACTGTAAAACAGGTCATCTGACAAAGCCCTAGGGTTATAGCCTAGGGGCTCAATGAGCTCATCTTAATCATTTCTGTGATTGTAAAGTAATGTTACTGAATACCTGATCTGTTATTTCCCTCTCCCACCCCAACCACATACAGAAACACGTTCTGATTTGAACACAGCCATACTAGCAGGCACAGCACGCCAATGTGAAGCAGCAGTGTGCAGAAAACAGCACCACCGTGCTCAATTTCAGAAGAGTATCCAGTAAATGCAAAACTTGGGCATGTCCTGTTCCTCCTTGCACCCAGTCAGTGGGTGATCTCCATGGGTGTTGAACCATAAAGCAACCAACATACAGCAAGACTGCTAACCCACATGTTTAATGTAATTCCACACCGATATTCAATAAAGCGAAGCAGAGGAACAAAACAACATCTGTATGCAAGACTGGGCTGGCCAGGAGTCATTTTACCTCAGTACTAGGATTAGAGGACTGGTACAGTAGGTGATCACACTCTTTTAAAATGTGGATGGCTGTAGGCTCCTCCCCCTTCAACAAAGGATATCCAGCCTCTGGTACAATTCAGAAAATGGACAATTCATAAATGGCAAAGTTGCTTGTCTTCTAGTTTTCTAACATGCTTTCAAAACAATCTTCTGGAACGCACTTAGATCTTCTTTTTTACCAGATTTAATAACTGAAATCCTCCGTTAAAAAAAAAAGTGGCAGAAACATGTGAAAAACACAGAACACCAAAGAGTGCACAACTCAGAGGAGGATGTCTCCTCCTCGCAGCTCAAGAGTCATGGCCGTGAGCCGACAGAAAGCAAAAAGGGCAGTTCCAGACTGAAACGAAAGAGTGCTAAAAAGTATACTAAGTCTGACATACTACGGAAGAAGAAAGAGCAATAAGAAATGTATAAAAAATAGCTATGGAATCTGTTCTTTACTTTGCCCTTTTTGTTAACCAAAACTGCACAGAATTAAATAAACCTCAGGTGCACCGTCACAGATGGCTCTGGCTTAAGCCAAGTAATTAAAATCTGAGGGGGTCTTTTTAGCAAGGTGTCTTGGAAAAACAAGCACTGGCTTGAAGAAGTGCTACAAATGGCAGCTGTTTCCACAGAAGACACATGACTCCTGTCATCTTCAGGACCCTCAAACTGGCGAATGTTAGTAAACTGTTTTTTTCTTGAAGATGTGTGGTTATGGGGTGGCATGGTGCCACAGTGGTTAGTATTATAACCTTGAAGCTCTGGGGCCCTGGGTCCAATTCTGGACCTGGGGTACTATCTGTGTAGAGTCTTTATGTTCTATGGGTTTTTTTTAGGTGTTCTGGTTTAAAAGGCACTGCAATTGAATTGCGAACGGACTGTAACATAGGTACATTTTAGTGTAGTCTAACATAAGACTAATATGAGAAGAATCAAAAAGATGCATAATTTCTTCTCTTCAAATTCAAACCTTCTTGCAAGACGATGATATACTGTACACACAAGAAGTGTCGGTTACAGTGTGCTGCTTCACATTTTATGAAACTGTACACTAGTTGCATTGTATTTAAAGTGAATTTACAATGCAGCTTTATATGTATTTGCATAGGCACAGATCATAAGATTGTACTTTAAGTAATAAGCTGGATGAGCTAAAGTGGGCATTATAGTGTTTATTTAAATTGCCATTGTATTGCATTAATTGAAATTACAGAGAGGTCCATTTTACTTGTGAAGTCACATGGTCATTACACGCCAGAGAATATGATTAATATACATGTGATGCAAAGTGTTGCACAAAATTCAATCTGATATGATGGGTGTCCCCTGTCACAAGACCTTTGACCACATTAGACATGGTTTGCATAATTTATATACATTCCCAAAAGGAATTTCTGGAATTCCTAATGGCCCCATGTAGTACTTTTGTAACAATGTTAATTATTAAGTTTCCTATTAATTTAATAATTCCTTTGCCACTATTTTTGAAATTGCTCTTGTGCGAGTCAACAAAGTGCAATTCATTCTTCTTGGAAAATAACGCATTTAAAAATACCTTGTATGTCTAGAAATGGTTATTCTGAAAATATGGGGAAAAAACTATTTCATATGCCTTTTAACAAGGACTCTCTGAACTGCCAAACAGCTCCTCATTTCAACAATTTTATTTGCTGAAAAACAGTCTGGGAACTATAATCACATTATTTAATCTTGTTGGTGTTTTTGTTAAGGAATAATTCACATTGCGCACAGCTTTAAGAGCTCAATGTAATTTTCAATGTATGAAGGAGACTGATGTTCATAATGCTCACAATGCTCATCACAATGCTCGTGATGAGAGTTTCTAATTACTGTATACAGCCTATACTGATAGCAAATATACACTTATGACAGCAAATAACTTTTTAATCACATTATTGTACATTGTATATAAAAAAGCTCACTGTACATTTTATGCTTGGAGTTAATTTCATATACATGCATTAAAATAATTCCACCTTCTGGCTGCCAATTGATGACAGAATCTCATGAATAGCACGTGAATATCACACACATTTTTGCCAAGATCTACAAACAGTTACATATTATTTTATCTGATGCTATTAGAAACGGACCCCATTTCCTTGAAAGTGTTTCTCTAACCACCAGTTGCTAAAACACAATACATGACAGACTGACACATCCTGAAACTGAACTGGATTTTCAATGGGAATATTTTTTCCAATACAATTATCACAGCATGTTTTTAATCTTTCACATGTCTGTTTTCTGGATTGTATCTGATCTTTGTCCCATACTGTAGATTCATTTTTATGTAGCTAGCGGAACCCCCATTCAGAGTCTACATACAGTATGACACTGTTACAACATTCATTTAAGGCTTCTGGTGCTAAGACATACATACATATTTAGAATACTTGTCAAAGTACATGACTGTCGAACGGGGTTAGAGCTACGATTAGGTAGCAATTCTGGGAGAATGGCAACAAGGGTTATGAGTGCTATGATAACAGCTTCTGTAATCTCTCAACAAGTATGATGAAGGTTCAATGCACTTTACAAAACCCTGTACTCAAAGTGTTATTTTTTTGCTATCTATAAAATCATCACCTCCTCACAAGGCTTCATTGAGCAACATCATGAGCAACTTTTGTTCATGATTTTGAAAGGGCGAAGAGACAGTGTTTTCTGTTGTATATACTCCATTTCATGCGAAGAATACTTAAAATCAGTACCATCTGAACAGTGACTTAGACCTTCAAGTTTTCTGTTTTTTAAATGAACTAAAACTGCTCAGGAACAAGTAATAGGTTTATTCCATGCTGAAAAAAAGAAGAAAGAGAACACAACGTTTCGGCCGTGGAGCCTTCTTCAGGTGTCAGTAAAACCCACTAAAACTGCTCAGTTTTATACACAGCAAAGGTATCCGATTTTATCCCAAACAGTTGCTTAGCTCTTCCTCATCTCAGAATTACATATTACTGTCACCTCCTCATAGCTCAGTGAAGTGTTTTCTATTCTGGCAGCTTGCCGACTATCAATGTATACATCTTCATTGTCTCTGCAGCACTGTACTCAACTCGCCTGCTGCTGTTTTAATTAAATCCGCAGGACCTGTGCTTCCATTCCTCTGCTCACATTGCCTTCTAAGCCAAGAATTTTTTTTTTTATAATGAAATGTCTCAAGCAACACGCGGGACTCACAATTCTACATACTGTGGGCACGCAAAATTACAGTGGCAACAGCAGTGCTTCTTAATCACATGCTCAGATAAACGCATCCTTTCCAGATTAGCTGTAACAATGTGCAAATCATAGCTTCAGACATGAATAGGCACAATAATTTCTCCGAGTTCATTTGACTTTTTTTTTTAAAAACAAGATGTTTTTCCGGCCTCACCTCCAGCTGCTTGAAGCCACAGTTCATTGATTAGCACAGCTCTCCAACCAAACAGCAAACCACTGCACCAATCTAGAACTAATTGTGTTTGCAGTGAGAGCATTACGGCAACTACAATCTTTTTACACGGTGCCCTTAATTAAACGCTATGCTTAAATAGATGCAAGTATAAGCAATTGATTTCCTTTTGCTTTTGAGTAGTTAAAAGAATAGTTTAACAGGGAGAGAAGCATAAAAGAACACGTGATTTTCCATGTTTCCATGTTAGAGAAGGGCCACTGGCTGAAGAGAAGCACTGTAGCAACATTGAGAAGCGAAGCAAAGCATGTTGGCACATACCTGTGAGGGAACCTTGTGAAGACCTTCCCTATAAAGTACAGGGCTTATCAAAAGTAGCCCGTCCCCGTCCCCAGATTTTTTCCACATTCTGCAGTGTTAGAATGTGACATCATAACGTATTTAAATGGGAGTTTCTGCCATCGAGAGACACAAAACCCTCACACACACACATTGATAGACGCACACAAAATGTTGCAACACTCTATGGATCCTCTTACATTGATAATATCTAGAAAATAGAAAATGACTGACTGAATATGTATCCTGCCCCCGTTGACTTAATACAAGGTGGCTCTACTCTTTGGTACAGCCACCTCTGGCAGAAATTACAGCCATGAGTTTTGTTGGAAAGTCTCTACCAGCCTTGCATATCTATATTCGGCATTTTTTGCCCATTCTTCTCTGCAAAAATTGCTTAACCTCCCTCAGGTTGGATGGGGACCATTGGTGAACAGCAATTTTTCAATGTTTCTCAATTGGATATACTGTATATGTAACATACAGTATATTGTAGTATGTACAGTAACAACAAAATGTGAAGAAGTGCAAGGGAGGTGAACTCTTTTGATAGTCATTGTATGTGAGCTATAGACCATTTTCATTATTCATTACAACTGTGCCATCATCTTTGAAAACTATTTATGGGTCAGATTGCAATAAAGAATACATCCTGAAAACCCACTCTATCTGGGGCAGGCGAAGAGTTGACGAGCATGGCTCTTTAAAATGTAAAAGTTCGGCATTTGTGAGGTGATGCAAACATTGAACAGTTTCAATGGAAGCGCTAGTGTAAATTGTGACACAGAATGAGGTAAAACTCCTGTGGTATCATTCAATCAATGACTTGAATTGCAGCCATTCTGTAAGGCACAGGGGAGAGATAGCTTACTGTGTCAATCCACTCTAAGATGTTTGCTCCCAATAACTCTCAACCTTGGGCCTGCAGTCTGAACTCTGAATGCCTTCAAGCCAAAGTCTGTGTTACTGTGGGGAAGTCCCCAAAGCAGGCTGACATCGCTCTGCTTCAGGCTAGGCAATCTGTTCAAGTAGGTAGAAGGGAGCTTAGATTCACACTCCAAGTGTACATTTTGTGTCCCAGATGCAATTTGTTTTATGTCAATTTCCAGCTCACAAAGATTCTCTTGCCCAGAATGGCCCTGAAAAACTAAAAAAATGACTATTGATTAAAACGGATTGATTAAAATAGTCCTTTTCTAAAAAACAAAACACCTTTACTTTTACACTGTAGAAAGCACAAGGACAGTGAAATTGACTTTCCTACTCCTTTCCAAGTACTTTAGATGCATCACATATATTTAACTGTATTTAAGCACAATGAAATTTATTTTCACAATTGGTTGTTTGGTTTCTTCTACATTGACCTAAAATCGGATGGTTATAAATAAAATGTTTTGTGATTTAAATCTGTGGTTACAAATACGTTCTACTACTTCAAGAACAGTTAGCTTAACGAATACCGTGCATGCTGAGGATTCTAAGTGCCCTTTCTCAGAGCTAAAAGGCTTCATTCAATTGTTCCTTTTATTACACAAAAAATAAGAATATACAGCAAACTCATTAATATTGAGCCCTTGCATTATATAGCACTTTTCATCCCAAAGGATCCCGTAACGTTTCAATATATAGGAGGGGACTCACTTTCTCAGTCACTGAAGTGTTACACCCATTTGGATCACCTATCTAGGTGACAGCCCCACTGCACAGCAGTTTAATTCACTGTCTGAATTAAGAAAGAACTTTAGTTATCGAGGCCACGACTCTTGTAAACAATGCTATGGAGTCATTAATGACCACGTAGTCAGGACCTGGGTTTAACGTCACCCCCTACAGTAGAGTGACCCTGGTCACCATTCGGGAATACTGGATAGGAAATTCTGGTCCAGAAAGAAGAGCGGCACCTACTGGTCCACCAACAGTACTTTTGGAAGCAACCTGATTTTCCTTGGAGGTCTCCTGTCCCTGTAATAACCCTACCCAACTTAGTTTCTGCTATCTGTTGAAGTTTTTCCACCAAAAAAAAAAACATTTGTTTATTACTTTTACTTCAAGGCCTCTGTTAGACAGAAGAGACTGGTGGTATTGTCATCTTTCAGGACATTTCTTATTTCTAGTCTCCTAAATTGACAGCCCAGGCTATTGAAAACAGAGTTTGGACTTCAGGTCTCCAAATCTTCCTAAAACATGACAAACTCTCTATTGTCCCTTTATAGGCTGTACAGTATATGGGGTCTTCTCCATCATACTACAGGAAATAAAAGCAGCAGTTTCTCTCCAGTACAGATCTGTAGCATCTAGATTTTTGTCTTAAAATGTGCTGCCTAAACTCTAACATTCTAATTTAGAGGTTATGCGAGTACCCAGTGCCAGGGGTGAATAGTACATCAGGATGAATACAGAGCTGTTTTTAAGCCCCCCAGGGCAAAAAAAACACAGTGCTGTGTAGTGGCTGTAAGACCAACAGTTTCTGATTCTGTTAGCCTCAAACGCCATGAAAATTGTGTCAGCCAAGGATAAGTCTGCCTCAGATTCAGCTCTAGAGGCTTAGTGAGGTAATTTTCATCCCGTGCTTCAGCACACAACAAACTAAGTTTCCTTCAATACTGTGCCCTTACTGTATGTGAATGGATGTTCAAAGCAGACTTGACTTGAAATACGACCTTTTCTCACCATTAAGTCATGTTCTTGTACTGCAGGTGCTTTATTCCAAAGTACAGGAGACCAGCAAACTTCCTCCACTTCCTGGTCTCCAGAGGTGAATTCATAGGGGATTCCACCCCACTGACAGGGAAAATAGTTTCAAGGGATTGATATTTCCTTTTCAAACCGAGATTCCTAGTATCCGATGTCAAGTAGATGAGTAAAACAAAAAAAATCTCAATGCCTTCCATTCTTTACATCTACAGCACTGTTACCAGACAGAAGTTTCTTCTGGCACACAAGCAGTTCTGAAAACGCACGCCCTGAGAGGTGAAGCCCAGTGTGACTGAGGAGGATACGTGCTCCATTATATCTGCTGTTGACAAAAAAAGGGGGTGATGTGTATTCAAAAAAAATAAAATCACAATCACAAGACGGACACATAGGCTGGCTCTTCCCGATATCTACACACCGTGGGCGAGGGGGTTAATGAGAGATTAATGCTGGCAATAATATTGCTTTTGTAAGAAACAGTAGCACTGGATTAGCAGAACAACTAGCTGGATCTTTCCCTGAGAAGCGGCGCGTACCACTGAGATGCAGGGACCTCCTTTCCTATGCTGCTAGGAGGAAAAAAAAAAGCCTACAGTAGGAGGGTCTGACGGCTCTCATTCAGACACATACACTCTCTCTCCCCCCCCCCCCCCCACTGCCCACCCTGCTTGACGAATGGTATGAGCCATTAGCAAGCCCATCTCTATAAGGGGGGGTGGGGGGGGGTGGGCTCTGCTTCTGCTAAGAAGCTACTTTATTCTCATATAAACACATTCACAGATGTGTCTCCATGCATGGTGTCCCTTTCCCCCTGTTACGACAGCCAGCTTCAGCTTAGCGCAGACACAGACTGGGGCGCAACAAAGCCAAAAGGCACGGAAAAGAAGAAGAATTCCTGGTGGGCTCTGCTTTTCTGTTTTGTTTTGCTTTGTTTTTTTTTTTTCCCTTTACACAGACACACACACATATGCATGTGTTAACTGCAAAGGAGAAAATAAAATAAGCTAAGGAAGAATTCGTTCGCTGGCTGCTGCTGCTGGTCCAGAGCTGGGGACTTGAATCCGGCTGTCAGCTGCCCGGGAGATGAAATGAAAGGATGCTTTGAATGCTGCCCCTGTTTCTCGGGGTGGGGGGGGGGCAGGAGAGAAAGAAGCCAAAAAAAATAGGATTCGGGAATGAATGGGAGTCCTCACGCAGGATGTGGTGGGAATAGCCGACTATCTGAAGTCTCCAAGTAAGGTAAACCTCTTTTATTTTAATTTGCATGGAAGCAAGCTGTTTTATATTCTGTGGCTACAGTGCTCTCTTAAAGAGGGAATGCCATACAACTGCAACAAGCCTGCAACAGTAGATTTGTTGTTCAAGCATTGTTTCACAGTATCTGCATTCATGTGAGTGTCTGATAGCATACGCATGGCAGGGACAGATGTGTGCCTCTCTCTTACACCTTCCAAAAGAGGAGCAGCATTGTTCATGTGCAGTGGAATGAAGCGATGAGTGTGGCTGCGTGCAAGGTCCTGAGGACACAAGGTGTTCTCATTAGATAGGTGTGCAGACACTGCTGCATTTTCATAAAGCGTGGCAGGGAACGCAGAAGCACAACGGCTCATACTGGCACCAGTCACCCCCGGCTCTGCGAGAGAGGCAGCAGTCTGTTTTGTCATTCGGAAGAAGGCAAAGTGTGCCTTCGGTGTGTCTGGAGTTGGTTTTGTGAGGAAGATGATTCGAGGCGAGCAGGGCTGGACAGGCGTGAAACAGCGGAGACGTGTTTTCTCTTCGTGATTCTTGCATTTTCTAAACGCACTTAAACAGAGGGGTTTGCCTGTAGCCGGTGTCGTCAGGCTGGCCTTCGGCAATCACCACAGATGCTCCACCTGGAAAGCCCTCATAATGACCGAAAAGAAATTATTTCTCAAATGACAACGAAGCTCACCTGAGCGCCTCTTGAATTAATCGTTTCACTGAAACAGTCTTTTGCGCGTACACGTTCAGCTGCTCAACTCCGCAAACTCTTTCTGCAGGAGTCTGTTGGCAACGATTTTTTCTTTCACACAAAATACAGCTTTGGTGAGTGGACGGAGTGACCTTAATGTGGTCCTCGCTCTTGTACCAAGATGCCAGGCTGCCTTGCCCCTTCACCACAGTATTCAGAAGTCACTGCTCTGAGTTGGCTGTATCCTTCCCAACAGCCTAGATGTTTTGACCCCTTTCAAGATTAATCCTGGCATATTAAGTGTGTTCTCATTAGAGGCTTAGCACAAATAAATAGCAACATAAAACCACTTCCCCAGATTTGGATGATGTGAAAAGAAGTTCACTAGTTTCATAAAACATATGCCCCCAGCTAAGCAAGGCGAAAGACGGGACAACTTTAGGGATTGTGCTAATTAATGAGCCAGTGGCAAGATAAATGAGCTGGACCGCTCTCATATTAATACAAAAATATTTCAGATTGCCGCCGAACATTAATCTTGCTCCATTCCATAGCTCATCTTATAAATCACTAAATTAAAGCTTGAATCCTACTCTGGGGCATTATTGTAAAGCTATTAAGAGAGTTGCTTCCCAGTCTCCTTGGAAAATGCAGTGTGTACATTCTGTAATTAAACAGGTCTAGAACATGGTGTTGGTGCAGATAAGTGTGTCCGAGATTATAAAATAATTTTGTTCTAAAGTACATAAACGATTTTTTGTCCCTTTTGTGTTCTCGTTCTGGGAGGTAAGGCTTTGAAGTTTGTTTCAGAAGCTACTGGGCAGGCTGTATGGTAGGCTATTCACATCTCTGACCTGAGCACATCCACAGAGTGCTGGAGACGCAGCAGTATACATCATTCTGGCCTATATTAAACGCAATAATACTATATTGTTACCAATACCAATTACTATATCGTTCCTCTAACGGTATGCCAAAAATTAATGTTAGAGGAATATCAAAATAACTGTGAAAACAATGCAAATTTCACACCTGTACGCAATTCTTAATAAACACTGCTTGACGCCTCTTTTCCACAATGTTTCCTCTTCTCTTTTCTAACGGTGTTATTTTGGGTGCCGCCCTTTGATATACTCTTCTTTCATTCCTCTTTCACTTGCCAAAACACGCCAAAGAAATATAAATCTTTAGTTTTGTGTGGAGCAAGCCCGCAATGAGAAAAAAGTAAACCTTGTGCGTGCTGGTGCATCTCTGATGTTGTAAGGCTGATTTGTCTTTGAGTTTGTAAGGCAGATTTGGTATGGAAACACTGTACTCCTTTCTTGATTTGATCAGAAATTAGGTACAGTATGTTCTCGCTGATGCTACTGCAACACTTAATTCTCTTTTATTATTTCTTTCCTTGATACCTATGGATAACGTAAATGAGAGTGGCAAAAGCTTTTCCCAGCTGCAATGTTGCTGTGCCCTTTTGCTGTTGCTGTAAACCCAACACAAGAATGCAATTCAGGACAGGAACTCCCTGTATTGATTTTAAGCATGTTCCCCACAAGAGGATTCAACCTAATTTCTTAATGACAGGTTATGGTTCCCCAGCTACCTCTTTGACCAGAAAGCCAAATCATCGTCACGGAACTTTCATCAACAAAATGTTGCGATACCAAGCTTGAGATCTTTTTTCAGTTTCGCCACAGCCAAACAAAGACAAGCTTAACAATAACACAGCTGTGAATTAATCACGTTTATCTACTTTGTAATTCCATACAGTACTATGAGTGTTAATTAACAAGATCAATTCTTCAAAAATGGCAACCAATCACTCCATAGCCATCCGGCAATGTGAGCATTGCGTTGACAGTGAAGGCAGGCGAGCAGGCACTTGTAAGCAAAGCCTCAAGGTGTAGGATTACAGAGTGTACTAGGAAAAAGATCAGCCCTGTGTAAATATTGTGCTCATTGACTTATAGAAGGTGAATCAGCTGAAAACAGAAATTAAGAGCTAAAAAACCCCAGTGGTAGATTTCTTACTGAATTTGATATTGAATAATAGTTAATATTGAATATGCTCTCGATACTTTTCCCCTGTCCATTGGATTTTCTGTTTTCATTGTCAGATTTCTCTGAGCTCTGGAAATATGTTCCAAGAATTGATTTGTGCTGGTGGAATGGCAGCAGGTGTTTAAAAGAGCCTCGGAAGAGTTAGTAGAGAGTAGAAGGACACTATCGAGCTGTAATATTCAAGGTATAGGACATTGTTTCCTCTCTTAAATCATTCAAGCTGTAAAAGGACATCTCTATTCCCTTCAGCTGTCCACAACATATTGTATACTCAAATAAAGCCCTCATGCCTCCCAATTGTATTTACGCAGCAAAGTACAAAACGTTTATTGAACTACTATTCATTTCTGAACCACATTTACAAATATTCACCAGAAGTACCTGTAATTGGTTCTCAGATAAAATGAAGCTGTAGAACAGTAATCAGTAAAAAACCTTTTCATAGCTATGAGCAGTAGTTTACTCTCCTGGCAAGTTTTCTTTCTTTGATAACTCTAGGCTGAAAAAAATATTCTCTATAACTGAAGTTGTGATCCACATTTAGTTGGGTAGTATTCTATTATATTTTATTGGACGTGTTGAACGCTGCTAATTTATGAATGACATTTATTATATAGGATATATTTGTATCCTAGCAGACTCCAGCTTCCATACAGTCTCCCTCTGTTAAAGTTTAGATCTTCATTACTTTATCCATCTGAATGCCATTTCAAATATTTCTGGAAGCAATTGACGCAATTATTGGAATATGGTTTTGAATGCACATGGCACCATTTCACTGTTGATACAAACACGGGCATCTTTCATTTCCAGTCAGAGGCAAAGTGGGGTGCACCCATTAGGCTATTCCCCTTGGGAAACCAACCAATTTCCATTTAGGATGTCAAAAGATGTCCTACCAGGCGCTTCATGAAATTAGTGACAGGGCAGCTCCAGTGTCAGATTTGCCCTGCTGCTGACATGGACCAAATCATTTAAAGACACGTTTACTCTTACAGTGCATGAGCATCTTTTCACTGTATTAATAGCCTTTGGCAGGCACTTTGCATAATCTCATTATGTTGGCTTTTATCTGCTCTAAAGGATGCAGGGAAGGGCTGGGGAAAGATGACCGGTCAGTGGTGTCAACTACAGCATTGCAGAGACCCTCCCTCCTTGCTAGAAATGAGGAACTGGCGTGTGTTTTTTCCCCTAAAGAGCTGAACCGCATGTGTGCGAGAGACAGTGAGTTCAGCACCACAGCCCTTGATAGCTGTCGAGTCTGCCAAGCTGGCCTCTCCTTCACGGCTCCCAAGTGGGGACAGGGCACACAGGCAGACAGTCTTTCCCTCGGAAGAGGGGGACAAAGCAGCAGCTGGGTTTCTCCATACTTCTTCCTTAAGATCCTGATCCCTGGGAGCAGGGAAACGGGCACAGTCGGAACTCCGAATTCAGAAGTGAACCACCAGAACTACAGACACATCGGCACAACGTTACATGGTAATCAAAGAAGGGCACCGATACTCACCCTCCTTGGATGACAAATGCTAAAGGTTATAAGGCTCAGGGTTTTGTTGCAATCTGTAAGCACTGCAATTGGATCTTTACATAGGTTTCATAGCAATAAGTGGCACTGAAGAGCTAGTACTGTAGTGCGTCAGATACTGTAGCTCTGTTCTCTTGGCTTTCAGGTCCTGGGTCCATTTTCAGATCTGTGTGGAGTGTAGATATTGTCCGGTTTGGTCCCACCTCCTTTGCTGGTGAATCTCGATTGGCTACTCCCACAAAAGGTTCTCAATAAAAACTGTCTGTGAGCAGGTCGAACCCTGGAGAATGTGCCGTCTGCCATGGTTTATTGATGGAGATATGTCACGAAAACAGAAACTTTTCATTTTCTGAGAGCTACACTCATAACCTACATTCCAAAGCTACTCTTTTCACAGAGAGGTGAAACCTGCTCTGGCACCACATGCACCACCTGTCTGGAAAAGCATCCTGCAATCGTGATCGCGTACCAATCAGTTCTGTTGCCATTACTCCTCACTTTGATCACAGTGCACCCAGAAATAATTAACGTAATGTGGATAAAATGGCACCAATCTACTCAGTGTGGGGATAAGAATATCCCCCTCTAAAATCCGGTTTAGCAGTGCAGCTGGAGGGTTCAGAAATCCATACACGGGATGGTCCAACCAACATGTTCTGAAACTGAGTACTTAATACAAACACAAAGGCCCAGTTTGCACTTTATCTATATGAATCAAACAGATCATTTGGGGAAGATTGATGCTGAGAAAAAAGAAGACGGTGAAAATTGAAAGTGACAAATTATAGAAACTGACCAAATCAATGCTGCACCCAACCCATAAGCCCCCTGTTTTCCAGAAGATTCTTGGCCACACAGGGGAACTTATGAACTATCAGCCATTTTATTTTTAATTGGAGGGTACCTCCAAGTCTTGAACTGTACAGTAGATAACTTCAACAAAACATTTTTTACATTCATTTTTTCACTTAAATTTTCTTTTGATGGCAGTGTCATCAGCCCAGAAGGTTATTCATGAGAGAAAAAATAAACTTGCCACACAAGTACAGCTTGGAAGGCTATAAAAGTATTTCATTGCTTTTCACAGAAAATGTTCCAAACCTAAAGTACAGGACAATAGATCTATCCCACCACTCTATCCTCTCAAGGTAGTCCTCGTCAGAGAGCACAAAGAGCAAAGAAGAAATTTCTGAGATAACAAGCTGTTGACCTTTAAAAACAAAGTCACAGAGTGTAAATCTCATTTCACCGAATGATTCTTTAAGCCTTAGTTTTGTAAAGGTCTCCATAATAGACAGAGAGGCCACCTGAGTTACATCTGAGCACACCACAGCACTGACAATTTACTGGCCCATCATCGCTAAACAATCAAGAGATGAAGGGGGAGACACTGAAGAGATTTTGTGAAGGCATCATCACACAAATCTTTTATACAAATTACTGTATAAAGAGAAGATGGAAACCTACGGTAGCTAGCATAAGCCAAGACATTGTACAGTATATTGGCTTGCAGCTGGTAAGGCTTTGATTCCACACATAAGGAAAACTGACAATCTTCTTGAATTAAATGTAGTATGTTTAGTGTGCTCCCTGAATTAACCCAGTTCTTGAATTGTCTGAGAGGATGGGCACTACGTTCCCTTTTTTCACTAGGTTTCAGTTATGAAATCACAGGATCTGTAACACGTTAGGCCTGTGTATATACTATATTTCAAACTTACTGACGTTTTTAGCTTACTTTCTGATCAGACTCAAAGGAGATTCCTCTCTTTTTTGGTGTTTGTCAAAAGTTATTAGGAGGGATAAGCATATCTGGGTTTGCTGATAATTGTACCTTAAAGAGCTGCATAGTCTCTCTGTGTGAAAGCAAATTTTAGGTCTCCTTACTGACATACATATTGAACATCTACTTTTTTCAATTAAGGCACAGAGCTTGAGTAAATTTATGAAGCATCCCTGATTAACAATAGAAGGATCTGATTCATTCATGGGAATAAAAATCTAACCCAAAAGATACAGTCAACAACACACTTCATTTTGGTCTGACTCAATCAGACTCCTCAGCTTTATAGACTATGTCTACTTCAAAGCTATAAGCTTTTGTCTGCTGAACCCTTGTACCTGGAACACATAATAGAAACGGATATCTTAACATGAGGAAACACATTTTAATCAAATTGATTTCCTAAAAATCTAATCTAAAAAAAAATACATTGCCGATTTGTTTTTCAAAAGGGAAATTGTAAAGAGTAAAAGTGAATAATGGCATTAAGATATCAAGCCACAAAAGAGAGGAGGATGCCTTCAATTGGGCCACTGTAAACCTCCAGCGAAACTAGAAAATACAAGGGTTTTAATAAATACTCTGTTGATGATCCATTTTTTGTTATTTGGAGTTCTGTAGAACGTTAACAAAACATTTCTAAATGTGCAGTAATGTTTATATAGTACTTACCCTTATACCTAACTGGAAACTTAATCTTACCAGTACTCAAATACCTGCAAGATTGGAATATTTACTAAATCGGTAAGATTATTTTAAGAAATAGTTTTGATGCACAACAGGCCCCAACATCCGTTCTCATCACCAGCTACCTGCTGGAAAGGACCAGGAATAGCATGCATTGCAATAGTTTCTCCTCGCGTTACCCATTTTGCCTTGGGCAATGCAGCCAAAATGCAATCGTGATGACATTTCACACCAAATTACAAGAAATTATACTGTTTTGAAAGAGAGGAAAAATTATGAAAGGACTCAAACCTAAACAGCTGGCTTTGGTCCTGAAAGACAAATGAATCTAACTTGCACATAATCAATTCCTATCAGTCAACTGCTTTGATTTTCCCTTCTGTGTGACATGAGAATCTAGCATTGTTTGAATTAATTATGCTGAGTGCAACCATTGTGAAGAGAAAATAATAGTGTATTATAGAAGCTTTAATTAGTTGTAGACAGCACTTGTAACTCATTCACAGTGACCGTGTTACTTAACTGAAACCAAGTGAAACAATGGCAACTGAAAACCCAAGTTCAAAACACAGTGGGGAATGACAGATCATAAATTGTTATTTTGTTATTCTCAAAGCATTTTCAAGGAGGAGTAATTGATGTTTAATTGCATTTTAACATTGTACCTGCACAAAGTACATTGTTATAGCAAGTTTTGTAACACTGCAGTTATATTAATGTAATATTAAATCATTACAGTAAACAACTGTGTCACGCAGGCTTTTGACAGCTTTTGGACTAAACTCTTTCTGGAGTGCACGCATATGCGTGACTAAACTCAATACACCTTAAAAAAAAGAGATTAAATTTAGAAATTGATTTGCTGTCAAAGGTAATAAAAAATAATAGGATCTATTCTCAAAGCTCTCTTTCATTTTTTTGTTGTTTCAGGGTTTAATTAATAGTTTACTCTTAGTTTCAGACTTCTAGAAGGAACTGACAACTTTCTGCTTAAAAACTGGAATTATTTGCAGACTGGGGAAAGGAGCACAGTCTGAAATCTGGTTTTTATTTGTAAAATTATATATAATAAATGTAGGAAATGTTTCTACATTTAACAGACAGTAGACATTAATGTTTAGCTGGCATTCGGATAAAGTTCAATAATACCCCGACCTTGTAAGACATAGTTGTGTCCTTTAAGGCAAATTCCGCTGTTACAAAGGCTGCCCTGACATACATTGCAGAACTTTTGTTATCATCTTTAAATTATTTGGGAACCACAGGAAGGTATACTGTACCAAGATCCTTGTAGTTGAATTGTTTTCAGTATGCCTTACTACATCCTTATACTGTACATACAATACACTGTACAGGTAATTGTGACTGCTTTATAAGATAGTACAGCACAGCACAACAGTACAGCGGTCTTTGAACAAAGATGCAGCAAAATACCTCACTGTAACACCACTACTGATTTTTCTGAAATCAAAGAAAGATATGTCTTTAAACTCTAACATTAATAGGCCAAAGGAGAGAGCAGACATACAGAAAATAACAATGCAGTAATTTATCATTGTAAAAGTGAGGGATATTTAATTAACAATAAAAATGAACATCCCATATCTTAATATTCAATGTAAAAAAGACCCATAAATTTATTTTACTGCTTTGGCTTCCCTGTAGCACTAACAAGCAAATGTAATGCCCGGAGGTTCATTACAAGACAACTTTTGAGGCAGCACTAGGCTCTTCGATGGTGGAGACAGACGGACTCACATTTCCAGCAACAGCTGACATCTTTAATTTAGACTTGGTGACCCTCGCTGAAATAAGAGTCTCCAACTAAGCAGCAGTCCAACTGCGTGAAAGTGTGCCTGTGTAGAACAGTATATTAGCACCTATTCCTGTCCCATGTGTCTAAATTCTCCTTACCCCACGGTCTTCCATTAACCCTTTAAGCTCCGGGGGTTCTGTCCACTATATTGAGCAGTATACAGTATTACACCCTCCTGTATCACTCAGTACAACACCTTTGAGGGCCAGAATTGCTTGTTTTTCTCCAGGCTTCATTTTTTACAAGGTTACGAGCACTACCAGGACACAGGATGGGAACCACAAGATAAAAGCCTCGAAGTTGTCAGACAGGGAGGCAGACTACAAATTCATGAAGAGTCTGTAACTGGAGGGCAACTGGAAGCAAAATCTTTGACGTAACAAAACCTGCAATCTGGAAAGCAATGCTTTTGGGTTTTTAAATAACTAGTTTTATTTTCTTTTATTTGTCGGGAAACACTAAAAGGTCACCTGCCTTCCATCACATACAGCGCGTGACGAATACGACATCACGTATTTCTTGGTCTTATAAATCCTGCCTCTCAACATAGTGTCTTAGATGGAATTTTTTTGATGTGCATTTGTTTGATTTCTGAAATAGCTGCATAGAAGGCCCACTGATACGAATACAGTACATCTTCAAAATGTAATCTTGCAATATAGATAACAAGCTTGATTCAATGACCAGTTTAATGTCTTAGATTTTGCCAGTGTAATTTTATCACTCAGGCCTTTGGTTCCTAGTTAATAAAGTAATAATAATAATTTATAAAGGTCTAAACACCTTTCTTATAAAACTTCTTCTACCTGTATGAGTTTCATCAACAGAGTGACAGGCTTCGTTAACAGACAAACTCCCTTCGTCTAGGTAGCTGTATCAGCATGCGTAGGCTGCAAAGGAACAAGTCAAGGTTCATTCCATTATTGAAAAGAGAAGAAAAGAGACAACGTTTCGGCTGTGGAGCCTCAGACCCGAAGAAGGCTCCACATGGAATAAACCTTGACTTATTCCTTTGAAAACTAGCTGCATCTCTAACAGAAAAACGGTGTCCTTACATAATCGCATAAGGCAGCTGGATCCGCCCAGTTTTCATTACAAAGAGCCCTGTTCCTCTCTGCCAGACGATAGCAGGATACACACCTCTCTGTGTAGATCCCTGCTTTCTTTGCCTGGGCCCATTAGGAGAATTCTGATGTTGGGGAGAAGAGGAAGAGGGGGACAGGGAGGCACAAACAGTCCTCCAATGTGTACCTACGGTGAGTGCAAGAGCACAGGGCCTCTTTAACCATGCTTAGTACTCTGGGCAGAGAGCAGGTCATCTTACCTGTGAACCGGAGAGAACCCTACAGGCCGGGGTCCGGCACACACGAGGAGTTCGCTGGCAGGCATCAGGGAGAAGATGGCTGCCGATGAGACAGAAGGATCTCGATTTCAGCTCCTTCTCAAAGGGTGAACAAGTCATTCAGTTCCAGCTGCCTTCCTAAACATACATAGGGGAAACACAAAGAAACATTCTGGTGGGGGGGGGAGAATCAAATATGCACCTGAGAAGGCTGATGTCTAATAGGAAAAACTTTCTGGGAATCCAGGAGGCCACACTGTTAATTGAAACATAAGGTACATCAGAAATGCTAGAAAATGGTTATCTACATAACTTTATTGCCCACCCTAAGGGTAGAAATTTGTCTATGGAAACACCATACAAAACTACAAAAAACATGTAACAATTCACATAAAAATGTTAAAAACAAACAGTCCTGGCCACGCAGTAATACATACAGTATATTCACCCATCTAGCTCTGCCCATATTACACTTTCATTATATTAATCTCAAAGGTTCAAACAGGAAACAGTCACTTAGCTGCATTTAACATACCGATTGCACAGAGAACAAAAGATTTCTTGTACACGTTGTTCTCAGCCACAGGCAGTCTAAAACGCCTCCCTGAAGGTAGTGGGTGGGAATGGGAATGAAAAGGGTGGGAGAGGTCATCAACAATAAGCTGAGTTTTCCTTTGAACTGCAATATAATATAGTTCTTTATGCTGTGTCTGTGGTCGACCAATTATTTTACTAGCAGTATAACTAATTCTGGCCAATTTCCATTTACTCTTAATACTCAGGCTACCATACCACACCAAGATACCAAAAGTAAGAAGTGTTATGCTACATTTGTCGTCTTTGGGAGGCATTCCATATGACCTGCCACACAGGTGAAACAATAAAATGAGAAGTCCCAAAAAAGGTGACTTGGGGAATTATTGTCCCTGTTTTCAAAACTGAAGGTTCATTCCACAGATTTTGGATATTTCTTCTCATGAATTTCCATCAATTTGGCAGTGAGGCAGGAAATTCTCGATAGCCTTCTGCCACTCCAACAATGCGCAAGTGTGGTTTGCAGATGTTTGCAGCAGCAGGTCAAATCATGCCTAGAAGCTGGATTCTATTCCGAAAGGCCACCTCAATGAAAAGCTCTGCCAAGTGCAATTCACATTCCAATTTTTTGGCAAGACTGAAAGATTTTTTTTTTCCCCGCTTCGTGTAGTTTCTAAACAGTCACTTTTGTTTCACCATCTGTGACGTGTCAGCTCATGGCTCAATCTGACCAGATCAGAGACAACTTCACACAGAACTCCAGCATGTTGCCGCCTAAGAACACTCTCAGAAAGAAGCACTGGTGTTCACAAGGCCACCCAACCTCAGACACCTCTCACCCATTTGTTAGAGCTCGAATGAAAGCTACATGGTTTACTATTTCATCTTATAAATCCTACTTCTTAAATTCTTTTGTGTGTTTGTTGACGTACAAAATCTAACAAATTGTATTTATAAAATATTGACGTGTACTGTATATTTAAAAAAAAATTGCATAGAAAACTCACTGATAAGCAGTACCAGTACAAAACATTTTTTAAATATGATGACTTGCACAAATCATAATTGAATGAAACAGAACAAATAGCAGCGATCATGAATCTAGAGGAAATGGATTACTGCGGATAATGCCAGTCCTTTTTATCCCACAACTGAGCAAGACACAATGTGAAGTTAATCTGTTAGTGATAAAGATCTTTTTTATTTTTCTCATCAAAGTTATCCAGTTCTTGCCTAGTGCTTTGAGGGGCGGCTCTGCCGAAATGTGTCCGAAAACCGATCCAGCTTCTGTTGACGGCCTGTCAGTTTTCAATCACCTTGCTGGTGCGGCCTCACAGACATCCCCTGTGAGACCAGATAAGCCTGACAGAAGAAACTAGTACTTTTCATCTACCCATTCCATTTTCCAACTGCTTCATCCAAATGAGGGTCTCAGGGGAGCCGAGGCATATCTGGGCAAACCGCAGGCCCAAGGCAGGGCACACCCTGGACGGGACATCATTTCATCACAGGTCACACGTCGCTAACACACACGCTCCCATCAGCGCCAGTTTTCCCAGAAGCCAATTCACCTCCCAGTGTCCATACTGGCCCAATCATGGGGAAAGCATAAAGACTCCATACAGATAGCACCCCAGGACCAGGATTTGAACCCAGGCAGTAATGCTATCCGCTGTGCCACTAAACCAGTGCTAGTGCAGCCTGTCAAGCTCCTTTTCAGAACATTCCAACAGGTCCTGTGTAGAGGGAATTTTATAAAAGGTTCAGGAGGTGGTGCAAGCCGTAATCTCACCAAATCCCGCCATTCAGGGTAAACTATCTCTCCTCCAAAGCCCCCACTCAAACATCTTCTCTGCTGTCTTGGGGAGGGGGGGGGGTCTGTTAATTTTATTTTTATTATCAGGCTGCCATTCCCTCCACCAGATGAATTAATAACTCAATTAATCCTGATCATGCCTCTAAAGCACATTAATTAGGGTATGCCCAAAGTAGTGAAAGGTGGATTAAGGACATGTGACTTATTGTCAATTAACGAGAATCATTGACAGGTACACGTAACGTGAACTAGCTTTCAGTAAAGCTGTTTTAAAGTTGTGCAGTAATGTTATGCATGTTGGTAGGTGTTACTTGTTACTTTTGTGAAAGGGTAACCTTACACAACAGACAATAGTGAATCATAATATCCCTCACTGATCCTTAACTTGTCCTGCTGTATGTCTCAAGCAGTTCGGCTTTGAATGCTTTGAATTCTGAATAAAAATAGACGACGTGTTTGGTTGCCAGGTCTGGTATCAGTTCATCATCACGCTGACAGTTTCTTGCTTCAAACATGGCCTTGTGTTGGGGAAATGTTGTGGAAAGTGAGCATAATCTATCCATAAAAGTGGCCAGGCTTAATTTCATTATGTAAAAAACATATAAAAATTGATTGCTGGAGACATGGTTCAATGAAGAGAAGCCAGTCATACAAGAAAACTACAGTAACACAGCTATTTAAATAATTGAATTAAGCACACATTGCAGTAATAACAGACGGAACAGCAGGGTGTGAATGAAAGGACAACCCATTGGATTAAAGTGTTTTCAGACTTACAGAAGAAGGGGAGAAAGACAAAATATTTGTTTAAATACTACTGTATTTACAGCCTAGTCTTCAGAGACCCAATTTCACATTGTGCCACTGTTACAGACATTTAATTTTAATGAGCCAGTGGAATTTTAAAATGAACACAGTGTGCAAAGAGACAGAAAGAAAGATATATCATCTGAAATAGATATCATTTCAAGTGCAGGTTGTTCAAGCCCCAGAATGCAATCATCCCCTTCTCTGCATTTTATCATACTGTTGAACACATTTCTTTTTTTCAGAGCTTTCCAAAGATTCGCGTGATTGAAGATGGCCCAAGACAATAAGACCTGCAAGTCATATACTCTAAAATAATCACAGCTGAAGAGAAACATTATTAACATAAACCAGGCACGCACAGTAGGGACAGTCAAGCTGTTTTTGATGCAGCCTAAATAATAAACAGCTTATGTAGAACAGTCAACCAGACATTATTGGGAGTTAATGGTTCTGGCATGAAATAAGAAAACAGAATTGATCTCAGGGTTTGGGCTAATGAGTCATAAGAAAATCTGAAGAAAAAATACATTTTCAAATTTGTGTAGCAGTGCATGACTGTGGATCTGCTATTGCTAAAACACTGAAGGATGAGAAGACTGTTTTCTGTTATGGGATAAAATCTAGTAAACCTCAATCCAGATTTTTAAGCCTGTGTATTGTTAGAGTCGATACCAGACAGCATGAACAGTATACTCTGACAGAAGATCACAGCTAGATCTAGAGATAACATTGTTCTAGAATATATATTTATATCAATCCAGAAATAAGTTATTGATTTCACTTCATTTGTTAAGGCTTATTGGTGTCAGAAACACTATTATCTTCCTTTCCTACTTGTTTGAATTCGTCCAGACCAGAATTTTTTCAGGGTTCTTTTTCAATGCAGTCACACAGCCCAGGCAGCACCTCCAAGAAGAGGCTTAGTCACGTCACACAGCTAGTCCCAAAAGGCCTGGCTCATTTGAAACCTCTGGGGGAGATGAACAGGCTCTCAACAGGCTCTGTGAATTTGTCTCTCGCTCGGTAGCACCGCACTAATAAAACACAGCCATCATTAGCTGTTACCTTTCCCCCTCAGCTCTGCAGAGACATCTGCTGCTGTGAGCTCTGCTTTCCGAGGCCAAATTAACAATAGATCACAAGCAATTGCTTGGCCCTGGGTTCTCACGTGCAGTCATATCATTCTTTGCTGTATCTGGAAGCCAAATTAAAAATGCATATGGTCTCTGTGGAGTTCAAAATCAGGCAGGGTCAAGAAAGTTTGTTTTGAAGGAACTTTCTCTGCGTGTTTGGGCTTAGCAGTTTACACTTTGATCCATGTGCTCCACTTCAACAACACTTGGTAGCCTGATCAAGCTGTAGTGCAGAGATGTTTAGAATATACACTGCAGTGCAAAAGGCTTAAATGCAAGACTGTATTAAGAGCATCAGCAATTTATGCAAAATCTTTGCTAGGGTATGCCACCAAAATACGTTTAAAAGAAAACTTTTGACTGATAAAGCAAATTACCAGTGAGCCAATCTTTCACTCACATTGGTAAGGATCTTCAAAGACCTGATGGTAAAAGATCAAGGTAAACTGTACTCGAGCTGTACCATGAAATCCATCACACTTGCGCATCCTATCTCATTGCCTGATTATGAGATGATCTTTGTCGCTGAACTTATTTGTTCCTCTCTACGCATTCATAAATCTAAAAAGCTACTTTGGTACGACAAAATATGGATCTATCAGAATGAGTTGCTAATTTAAAACTAATTGGTTGAAATATCAATATAAGATCATCATACTGTAGAATTATGAGTAATGCCAAGTGTAAACAATAGAGCAATCCAAAAGGTATAGTTTGGTACAGAGATGCGCATTGTGACAAACTTTGCAGCACATATACTCATGGCATTTACAGTCAGGAGAAATGGGTTTTTGCTTTCAATTTAAGCTAATTAAAGAGTGATCACTGTTAAACAGGCTTTATGCAGCTTCTTCCACGGTCATATACAACAGTTGATCTTCACAGAGAAGCGTCAAAGCCCGGCTTGAAAAGTGCAAGGCGCAGTCAAATCCATATTGAATTAATTTATTTAATTTGTGATCACTAGTTGAACATGAGCTGATTTCCATTTTTACTAGGTGTGTACAGAGTGCCGAGGTATGTTAGGGTTTGGCATGATTTGTTAGAGCACCCATTTGCAAGCTATTAAAGAATGAAAAATTTTGCTTTGAAGAGAGAAAAGAACATCAAGACACATGACTATGCTCCTGCCTGTGATTTCCATTCTTGATGTGTTCACCTTTAGATCCACAAAAATCGCCTTAGCAGGATAATTGATTGTTCCTGCACCCACGATACATTTACTTAGCACACAGAAGACTGACACACTGCACAGTCTGTTCTTCAACTCAGGACTGACAGATCTGTACACCTTAAATGATCATTTATTTTAGTTTACCTTCACTTTGACTTTATTTGCTGCTTCAGTCCTTAGTCGTAACTCTGCTGGGGCTTTGCTATCATAGGGAAGCTGACAACTTTCAAGAAAAGGAGAAACAGAGCAATCTGAGTGTTAATTTAAATTAGTTTTTTCGAGGTCATCCAGAAAAGGACCTCCAGTGCAGTAACCAGACCTATAGAGATCCTATTCAGGAGTAAGAAGTCTTTTTGTCAAGACTAATCAACAGAATTACTCTTGAGGAATGGCTCACACTGGGTTGCTTACAGTATGCTTAACCTGGTGTCGATCTACCACGACAGCACTTGTTTCCAGTTGATTACTGGGGCTCAGATTGATTTAATGACACCCAGTTAAACTGCTCCTCATCTCCTGAGGTAATTGCGCCGAGCCTTCAAGAGTATAGGCAAGAGAGAGACACAATCTGCATATGCTGTGGAGCCGGCCTCTGTACGCACCTGTATGTGTTGGACTGTCTCCGAAAAAGGGGCAGAAACGTTCCGAAAAAATGGAATCCCTTCTTTTCTTGCCTTTGCTCAAATATAGGAATGGCTGCAAGGGTCTGATTAAAGTTGACGCTGAAAGAACAGCTCTGTCATCCTGATGCTGAGCTGAGCAGACTGCAGCTGACTCAAAGCACTGCCGTCAATACACTAAGTCCTATCAGACCCAGCTATTATAATCCCCTTTATTCTAAGACCACTTCAGGAGATGTCTATGAAGTATTATCAACTTATATTGCCATATCAACTAAGAAGGCTTGCGCTTCTCGATTTCTTAGAATCCCCCACCGCACACGAGGCAAGTAAGACGTTAACAAATACTGTCCCCCACCTTCCTTGCTGCCACCCAGAAAGAGCCACAGCTGAATCCTGAACGTCCTGATCTCTCTCTGTCCACCATTCTTGCTCGGGCGTCGTTGTCAGGAAGAAAAGCAAAACCTAAATAATCGAGCACAGCCACTCTTTTCAGGTTTGGCTGAAAGGCCGTCTTTGTCACCCTCCTCTTCAAGTGAGCTAGTCTTGTACGTTTCCTCTTGATCACCGCAAGTACACTAGGATCTGAAAGATGTTACATCAATGAAATTAGTAGAATATGGTGATGAGACCTCCCTCCATCTCATCAGCATCCATGACCTCTTTTCAATACAGAACAATATTCTGCTTAATGTATGCATGCTGGGAATCTAGTTTTGCCCTAAAATTCTGCTTAACTGTTTGCTGCAAACCTAACACAATCATGTCAAGTTTCTGCAGGGATTTTTTTTTTCTGTGGTTCAAGAGGAAACACTCATATTTCTTTTCACAGAGTTTATGTATTCTTCCACATCGTGTTTGAAGGTGGTGAAGACATGAAAAGGGCTGCACAGGACTGAAGGAAGCATTTATTTTTCGGTGCTTCCATAAGCAGACAATAAATAGCATGTATTAAAAGTGCAAAGTGCAAACATAATCATCATTGTCACTCAATTACCTATTGAAAATGTAGCTTTGTTTAATATTGTCATGCCTAATAAGGGAAAGAGAAGATGTGCAAAGATATAGTGGTCAAGGATTTCTTTTGAACAGGAAAAATAAAAACAAGCAACAGATTCTCAGAAACAGACATTAGTGGATATTGGTTCAAAACTGCAGAGAGGTCACTGCAATGCTTTTTCATCGATTCTGATCTACAGTACATTCTGTCATCTCACTGTGTTTTCAGCTCTGAATGGCAAGGAGGATGAATCACCTGTCAGCAGGAGAAACAAGACTGAGCTTGTGCTGCCCCTGTTAGCAGACGTTACAATAAAAAAAAGAAAAACGCTCAACGGCTTTCATTACATCTGAAATTTTTCAACAGTCAGGTTGCCAATAGTCCACCAAGATAAAAAAAGACCATCATAATATCTGGACATTAGCTGGATCTACAGAAAACACAAAATAGTTTAGTTGATGTCATGTGTCATCCTAGGGCAACTGTGTGTGAGATCAGCCCACTTCATGAAATCCTACTACCTTTATCTTTCCCTTTTCCTGAATCCAGGCAAACTGGGGATGACTTTGTCAAATTACTTTGTTCACAAGTCACTTAAATTCAGCAACACTAAGGCAATCCTACTATTCTGAGCAAAAGAGCAGATATCATGTTATGGCTTCACTGCAGATCTTTCACTGTATTCTATGGGACTTTTAGGTACAGTAGTTAGCATACTGTATGAGAATTTAGATGGTCTGTTTTTTTTTAGTTTCTCAGGTAGTTTTTACATTCACAATCTTCCTCTTTACAAACCAACAAAAAAAGACAAAAACTATAAAAGGCGCCTCACCAGCAGAATGAGTTGGGGACAAAACATCCTGAAACTTCTACATTTAATATAATGCAAATTAGTCTCATTCGAAGAACAAAAGATTTAGTGTTTTGTTGGTGTTCAGCTCATTCGTTACTTTTACTTCCATTTAAACAGCTGTGACCACGAGCTCATTGGTTTTGCTCTCAGAATCAGGTATGAAAAATGACCAGGCTCTAGAAGGAACTACGTGCAATGTCTCTGTGGACCGCCAGAGATGGGCCTGCTGCTGTTTTGTGACTCCCCTTCATAGTTTCTGTTTCTAAGGGTTCAGATGTAGAAATTAGTTACTGCCATCTACTGCAGTACACCTTCTGAGAAAGATGACATCAGTCCAATACGTAAGCAATGTACATCCACCAGACTAGCACCTAATGGCAAATACTTGATCCCTTCAGATGTTTAAAAGTGCCACAGAAAAAATAAACTTTTATATCTGCTGAAGATGTTTTATGCTGTCAGCGTGTAAAGCAGCAAATAAAGCATGGGACCCAACATGAAGCTTGAAATATAATGATACAGAATACCTTGGCTGATGTTAGAGCTTTTGTTAAGCTTAAGTCTAAGCGATTTAAACAATGGTTCTCTTTTAACGTCTGCTCCCAGAAAACAAACATTTTGGGATGCTTTTAAATAGATTGCTTTTGTATTTCACACAATGAAGCGGGAAAACAGATCCAACTTGTACTCAGTCCGAGGACAATAAAAAATGCACATGTTGGAATCATGTTGGAACCTGAGATAGACAATGAAAAGTGCACACATTCGCAAAATGCAGTAATTTCGAAACATTTGTTTTGAACCAGGTTAGGCCATAGCTTCCTGGGTGTCAATATTTTGCACACATCTCAATTCCAACATGGGGACATGACAGAGGTTTGGACAACAGTGGACATGCTCTTAAATGTGACATCCACAATATATTAATAAGAGCTGTCAAAAGATTTATAAACTTGGTGTTGTCTTCTAAAGAGCACAAACTCCCAAAGCCCACATTTTCAAATGAGAATTTCAAGTCTAGTATTTTCAGTAACATCCTGTCACTACAAGTCAATTTTCTTCCTCTTAGTTTATAAGCCTATCCTACCTGACAGAGCAAGCAATACCTTTACTAGACTACAATGAAACTGTACATCCATCCTCATATCATACTTTATATCTATCTTCATGGACATACTACAGTATAGACAAAATAAATCTAATCACTGACTAATCAGCTAACGGCCTACACAATGTACTGCTCAGACTATGACCTTCACCTGACAACTGATAGAAACTTCATGAAATAAAAATGAGGACAAAATACCTCAGTGGCTTCTGAAGTGGCTCATCCAGTTAGAGAGCATGTGACTAGCACCAGCGGTGGTGCAAAATTGGTTGATTACCTCTCGGGGTAGGGTGAGAATAGTGCGTTGGAGATGTCTCAGCTCTCAGCAAACACAACGACCCCTGTAGCCACTCAGGTACTCACAGATTTGTGGTGCTGTCAGTGACTGATGCACCTCTGTACCTCCAGTATGGGGCTGTCTAGTCTGTGCCTTGTTAGTGAAGGTGGGAGGGTCTGAGGAGTGAGCCTCTGCTTCTTCATTCCTTCATGTGTGAGGGGTTTGTGGACCAAGATATGAAAAGCACACTGCGACTCTGAGCCAGTATATGGAACATAAAGAGAAAATGATACTGTATGCACATTCAATATGCCTCCACTGTATTTGTAAATTACAGAGGCACATAAAACAGATTTAAAATAGAAATCAAAATCCCAAAGTAGCCAAAAAATGATAAGAATAATTGGACATTACTGGGAGAGCACATAGTTCATATGGCCACCCTATGTATCTAAAGATACATTTGTTAATACCATAATCCACAAAGAACAACTCAGATGGAGGTTACTGCCATTCACATTACTACTTTGTCCAAATACATTGCTAAGATGAAAGGATATTTTTTAATTCATGACTGGCCTATTCTATCAAGAGTATAAGCCAGTTTTGCTTCTGTTTTATTTTTTGCTATGTAACATGCTGTGTTTCATTAACAGGCCATGCATTAGAGTTCATATCAAAGAATGCTCAGCAGGGGTACTTTTCTGAGAGATGAAATAAAATCATTATTAATAATGAAAAAATTGGCCAATAGACTTTTTCTTCTGACATGAAGGAAAATTATATCCCTACTTTGATTTTTGAATCAGAAAATATTCCAAGGAAAGAAACAGTTAGTTCATTTTTCTTATGTAAATAAGTAGAGAGCAGTGACAGAAGATTAAATGCTATATAGTATATAGTATCACAGGCTTGGGATATACAGACATAAGGTTTAGTTTAATCTCTTTTGTTCCTAGTCTGCTTAGTTCCTTGTTCCTAGTTCCCATTTTCTGTAACTACTGCATCTAGTGTTTTCACGATGACCCAGAGGCTACGCTGACAGGCACTGGGAGCATGGAGAACCACTCACAGGACAGGATGCCACAGTGGACACACATACATATTGACTCACTCATACAGGGGGTCTATTTTCCTGGGCAAGATGCAAGAATACAGGGAGAAAATGAAATGTACGCACTATAGTCTGTGAGGCACTGTGCTTCTATGATATTCTGTCATCTTATTAGAATTACTTCAGAGGAATTGAAGTATTTTGTTTTCAGGAACCTAGCAAGATGCGCTTTTTGCATTTCTATGATGTATTTCTTTTGAGAAAAAAGAGCTGGCAGTGCTGTCTAATGTAGTGTGCAGTAGATGAGTGGACATTCTCAGAGCAACTCTTGTGGTTAAAAGTGTTCCAACACTGCAAATAAGTTGTAAGGAAGTCAGCAGAAAAAAAAAAGCATTAGTGGATGGGAGGAGACAAAGGCTTTTTTAGATTCAAGAACAGAGAAGATCCTAATCGCCGACGTGCACCATCTGCATTCAAGCTGAAAACGAAATTACAGCAGTAGATGTGGGAATAAACAACCCTTTCACTGGCAGATTCAAGAAAGCACTGTGCCAACTGACCATGACATTGTCAGCATGCTCTTGGAGACAGGCACAGGGGTGAGCCTGATGTGAGCTGCTTCACCACACACCTTCCCATTTAATGCCCACTTAGCATATGTTGACTTTTAAGATACCTGAGGTACCCACTAATGAACAAAGCCACTCTGTTCAGATTCCTGGTGCTCTCGTTGTCGAAGCAAACTATTTTTGTTAAGCCGGTGATATTTCTCAGCATGGAAAGGGATACGGGCCAGGCCAGTTCATGAAACCTGAAACTCAAACAATGTACAAAAATGATGTCTAGTGCCTCAGCAAAATAATGTGCACGGAGAAGCTTATATACAGTATGGTACAGGACTGTTTAATTACTTCTGTTACTTATTTGACTGACAGCTGATATTACAAGACTGGCAGATATGTGCAGTTTTTCTCAAAATGCTGCAGAAGAAAGGGGGGGAATCTATTTGGCCGTGCAAAAAAACTCCCCTCAAACTGGTTGAACCGCAACAATTGGGGAAAATGTCACTTTGTTGTTTTTTGTCTCCCAGTTTACGTTCTATGCTCTTGTCAGCATTTTGCAAAGGTTTTCATAAATCCTCTACAACTCCGCTTTGATCTATAATCAAATTTTCCTTGAACCTGCAGGTATTACAAGGCTGTGACTTACAACCTTTCCAGCACTGTCTGCACCAGTCTTTCTCCGTTTATTAATTCATTACATTTTCCACAGTTTAACTCCATATATCAAGCTGTCGAAAAACATTCACTCAGGCCTGGTCAATTATCTGATGATATTCACGTAGTATAGGATTTCGTGTGTGATGCTCTCCCACAAGGAAGAAAAACAAAAATGACCTTACTCTTTGCTAAAACCTCACAGATTAGCAATTCGTGCTCACGTTTCATTAAATAATGGGGCTGAGGCTGGAGCTCCCCTCTGTCTCTGATGCCTTGAAAACAAGCTGATGCAGCTCAAATGGGAATCTGAAAGCTTGGCAGAAACCTCAGCAGTAAGCAAACCCAAACTTCAGAGCCACATCCCTGCAGAATTCCTCTCCCTACCCATGTGGAAATGGCAGATTAGCCTTACAGCAAATGTGCTATGAAATTTTAGCATTTTTAACCCTTCAGGGACCAGTTAAGCATTCTGCTTTTGCGAACTATTCTAACCATTTTGTGCCTCATTGTTTAATAGACGTGTATTGGGATCAACCTGACGACCGGTCTCCATGAGTCATCTCCTTTTAAAGAACATAATACTCCCCTAACTACCTGCTTTTCTTAGCCCGGCCTGGCACAGCTCCTGCAGGGTGGATAGTACTAGTGCCTTTCTGCAACAGGGGGTTTAAAAGGATTTCACATCTTGAGGGGACGTTGGGTCCAGTATAACAATATATACTGTAAGTGCTTGTTAGAGAAACCATTGGGAAAGTGAGTCAGGTGAGCATTGTGGACTGACGGGCCTATTCTCACCTGAGTCGTTCCTGATGTTCCGATGTACAATATTCTACCCTGCCTGCTGTTCCTGCTTCCGTTAGGCACCTTTGTGTCCGGTGTTAATGAGGTAAAAGTGAGCGTCTGAGATGCCACATGCACTGCCAGGAGTAAATAACACACTGTGTTCCACTTTTAAAGAATTAAAAAAAAACAACAGGGTGAGGTGAAAAACACAACCAGAAAAGTCGCATTTATTCAACCTGCCACTCTGCTGCTTGAAATGTGAATGTGCTAAGCAGTTTACCAGCCTTTTAAATAAAAAAATGGAAGAGCCGCTCCTCTCCCACAAAGTGGGATTTTGTACTAAACCATTTCTAAAACTAAATCTGATTACAGCGCTGGTCTGAAGTGGTTCAGTGCAGGCCCTGGCATTTTTTTTCTGCCGTGGTATTTGGCAAAGACAACTTAAATCAGCCACCATTATATTGAAACCAAAAGGAACTTATGGCTGCTGCTAATTCACAGCTGCCTGCCAAAGGCCTACAGCTGTTTCGCTGCTGATCGTTAAAAACAAGATAATGAAACGGTTTTGTTTGATGATACCAATAAAATAAGTGATACTTCTCCGTAAGTTACATCATTATTTGTCCAGAAGATCGAAGTGATCCATGCGCTAAAATGTAATGTATTGCATCTAACCGTCTTCCAAACAATTAAATATGGCAAATTATTTTTCCTTTATTTAAAAAAATGTTTCCATGTCATATTACAATAATGTGTCGCAATACATATATATACACAACACATCGTTTTGTTGCTTTGTCAAGGATATGGTCTACTTGCTATTAACATATACAGTACTTATGCCATTGTATATTTTGACATGTTTCATGTAACTCTTTGAATTAGATTGTTTGGGTAGAACAATTCATTCTTTGTCACTGCACTTGTTATAACAAAAATAAGAAATCTTATTCTGTCAGAGTTGTCAAAAAACATTTTCTAATTCCCGAATAAACAAAAACGAGTCTCAGGCGATTAAGGTATTTAGCATGAGTCAATGTGCCTTATATGAAAAATAAAGACAGGGGGAGAGAAATTTCAATTTCTGGAGCTGACAGCTGGAGATGTCTGTACAGAACACATTTAATTAACTTCTTACACCCGTCAAGTTGTGTTTCATGGGGAAAAGAATTGCATGTCACCGGTGATTAAAATTGTTTTAATTTTTTTTTCATTGTGGACCACAATTTTTGGGGTATACTGTATGCATGGTGTTTTTTTTTAATATGTTGTAGCTTTCCCCATTAGTTCCCAGTGATGATGAGGCTGTCGCCATACTGTATATCAATTAAAATCCTCCTCCTTTACATTTTCTTTATTCCACATTCCCCCGAACCCTGAGAAAAAAAAATTGTCAGGGGCTTTAGTCTGTAGGATTCCCAGTTATTTGGCCTAGTACACATAAGAATATTTCACTGCTGAAGAACTGTAGCACCTACTGTAGCTGACAGGTGTTCCCAGTAAAAGCTCGCAAACACATTGGGGTTCTAAATTATATTAATAAATGGAAGATTAATCGTAAGACAGGGGTGCTTGAAACCTGGGGAATTCCAACCACACACATAAAACATTGTGAAGAGAAATCATCTTGCAATGCCTGCCTGGTATTGGGGTAAAAAATGTTATACAATGCTTTGCCGCCCCATCGACACCAGCACGAATTCCTGTTTGGTTGCAGGAAAGAAAACGGCAGCAAGCAGTGAGCAGAAAACGGCAATCCTGCAGAAATGGAGCATCGTTAGAATATCGGTTCGGCCAACAATTGTGCGAGAGTAATGCTCTTCCAAAGACTGCGCGCTTCGGCAGTTGTGAAATGGTGCAAGAGGTCGGCTTAAGTCTTCTGGGAGAGGAAGAGATCATGAACGCTGGAGGAGGTGTCAGAACAGGGTAGTCTGGTATACCTGGCATAATTGAGATGGTGTGGCACAAGCACAGCTGTCGCATTGGACAGCAAGAAAGCCATGATGTTTCGCTGGAGAGTAAGTGAAAGGGGGGATTGCCTTACAAGTGTTAGCATAATTTTCCATTTCCCATCCTTACATCCAGAGAATATTTTTCCCCCAACACATGTGCCCATCTCTCTCGTTAAATCCCACAAGCCTTGGGAAGACTGTCATGACCTGAAGCTCATAGCTGGCGTCTCTGACAAAGAGGCTGTAGGGTGTGTTGTATGTACAGTATACCGAGGGAAAAAAGAAATGCCACATTTGCTGGAATGAGAATACTATGGTTATAGCTTATGTACTTTACCTCTGACCAGCAATACAGCTTGTGCAGTGAGGCATTGCAACTTGCCAATCACACGAAAGTTCGTTAGGAACTAATACCCAACCAGGTCCAGGTGGAACAATGCCTGATCAGGTCACCTTTATAAAGGCCTTAATTCAAATTAGGTCACTGCAAGAAAAAAGCCACACTGGTCAGTTTTCTGTGCATTCTATAATGCCTCGAATGTGAGAGGGCCATTGGCATGCTGTCGGCAGGACAGATGACCGTCCATGATCCGGTCGCCCTCAAGTGACCAGACCAGAGATGGACCGACAATCAGACTGGTCCATCTGAGAGATCGTTTCAGATCTGCCACCCGTACTGCTGCTGAAACTGCCAGCAGACACAATGCCCACATCAGTGACAGGACAGTGAGGCTCCATGCTGCTGGCCTCAGAGCAAGGCAACCTGTCAGAGGCCCACTGCTCACACCTCCTAGACGTCACACCCGACTGGCTTGGGCCAGACAGAGGCTGCGATAGACCCGTCAGCAGTGGCATCAGGTCCTCCTCACGGATGAGTCACTCTTTAGCCTGTCCCACGCAGACGGAAGGGCCAGAGTGTGGAGGAGGAGGTGTTGCGTTTCTTTTTTCCCCATCAGTATATATAAATTTTATTAAAAGCTCTGTAGTTCCCGAATCTTAAACGCTTGAAGTTTCCGAGGCTATCACAGTTCTAATGTAAGATACTAATACATTGGTCCAAATGATTGCCAAGTCATGTAATTTAAGAAATCACCTGTTTAATCTCACTTAAATAATTCACATTCTTTATAAACCGGTGAATAAATGGCGACTTCCAAAGTATCAGTTCAGGGGCGTTCCGTGACAAGGGTTTGGAGAACCTACAGCCTTTTGAAAACGTCGGAAAACAAAATTACCACAATCACAGCTATAACTTGAGGGATCCAGCAACTTCAGCGCTTACCCCCCCTAATTACCTAATCGCCAGTACAAAAACCTTCACACGCAGTTGAAAGAATTTTAATAAAACGAAATTACCAAGCAAGAGACACGAAAACTTGGCACTAATGGAAGAGTGATTGGAGGGTAGCGAAAGTAGTGGCTTTTACCATAGAATTAGCACATTTACATCCATGCCTTTCAGAAAGATGTGCCAAGTTTAGCAAAAGGCCAACCTCCCGGTTTCTTCACAGAGAAACCTGCTTTCCAATTTGCTGCAGTTGCGGTTCATTTTTTTAATAGGAAATTCCTGCCATGGCTGGCGTTAATGACGGAGGGGGGAGATGGCTTTTTGAAAAAGAGGCACATTAAAATTCATCCCTGCCTCAGAGCAATTGTTCAAGACTCAAAGGGCATATTTATCCCTTCCAATTAATCTTTAAACAACTTTCTAGCTCTTCAAAGGCCAATATCACACTTTATTATAAAGTAATAATGCCTGCTTTATTTTCTTTATTGCTGGATTTGAGCTCTAGGTGTAGCCTTATTAAGGATTTGCAAAAATCCCATTTACATTTCTTAATCATTTCCCTAAGTTGGGAGAGAATCACATTTAGTTATTATGGACGTCTATGCATGAGTGGCGCCCTTTGTTTTTAACACGGTCTTCCACCGTGTCCAAACCCCACCTTTTACAAACACTGCACACTTACAAAAAAATCTGCATTGTAAAAGCAGCTATGAAGTTTGAACCCATCTAATATTATCTGATTGACCACTAGAGTCGCTAGCTTTGGGAAAGATCTTGGGAGAGATGGAGTGCAAAAATGAAACCTTCAACTTTTTCGAAGATAGGGCTGAAAAATTAGGCGAGACAGAGAAAATCTCTGTCTCGCACACAGCAAATATTAACAGATGCATCATAAAACTTGTTTTTTTTTCCATACTGCAAACTGTCTGTACATTCTCTCCACTACATGTGAACTTTTGCTCTGGCCCTTGAAATACTTCGCAAATTGGTCCCAGTGGTTTTAACCTCGCTCGATAAGGACAGTGTAACAGCTTAAATGATCCCTAAGAGAGTAAAGCAGATACAACAGCAGTACTGTATCTGAGAAAAGGTTATTTGGTAATTAATTGTTGGAAATACTGTTAGTTAAACTGTACTTATTAGGCAAGGCATTTAACTCTTAAACTCATTGAACAGTATACTTACGGTATGTTACATAGTAAGTAATACACAATACAAATTGTTGTTTCATTATGTAAGGCTATAAACATATTCCTTTTTATCATCTTTGTGAAAACTCCTGTCAGACACACTGTTTCATCAAAAGTACCAGAAACTGTACATTTTTAGACAATAAGACTTCACAGCAAGGTGAAAGGACAGATGGACTACATAGACATCTCAAAAACAATAAGATTAAAATCAATTATATTGTACTGTGTGAGATTCAGACACGGTGAAAATGTTAAGGAAACTGCAGATTAGGTAACACTTAATACAAAGATATATTTTGATTCGATTTTTAGATGAAAAAATTTGACTGGCATTTGATTTTGCCTCTGTTAAAAGCTGAAAAAATATATTTTAAGTCCAAGGCTCCAGGAGTCACGAGCTTCCAAATTAGACAGCAGTTTCTGCCAGCCTACAGCCTAACCTCAAGGCAGAGTTCAACTTCAAAGCTGCTCATTTTAGCTCTTCTACCGAAAGAAAGCAAAAAACACTTTTCAGACATCTCTGAGCCAGTTAAGAAGCTGCCAAAACTGATTTGTACACAAGTCAACAAAATATTAACACAGAAGTGAATGATGCAGTAGCGAACAACTGTTGTTGCTTGCTTAAGAACGTAAGAACACATACAAACAATGAGGCCTGAATTTCTGTGATTACATTCTTAAATCTGCCTGTGGATTAACGTGGACATGCATGGACACAGTGCATGCATACAATCCAAAATCCATCCCTACAATCATTCCCTGAGCAGTAGCAAACTCCAACCCATTTTCCTGCTCCTTTTCCGTCTTTTTTTCGCTTGCTTTCCGTCTTACACTTTTAATCGTTCATCCCAATGCAAGGATGTTTTTGTTTCATCCAAACATGTCCCAAGACTTCATCGTTCTCTAGTTGTCCTTGTCCCTCTGTCTGCGCGTCTTTTTATACTAATACTTCTGATGAGAAAAGTTTGGAAAGAGTCACTGTTCATAGGAACAAATGTGAGTCTTTAATCATTTCCAACAAATACAAATGCCTACATGTTCTAATGGATAATGGGGTGTACAGTCTGTTTCTGGTTTTTGTAGTGTGCTTGTGTGTAAGCCATTTTACGTGTGTGGTTGTAAAGTTTTTAATGTCTTTCATGCATCCTTTTCGTGATTTTGAGTCAATAAGTCGAGACCAGTTACAAATGAGAGAAAGAAATTAGGTCCATTTAGCCTCTTTTGGTAGTTAGTAGCTACTGTAATTGACCCAGGTTCTCATCCAGTCATTTCCTTGAAAGAAGTCAAGGTATCGAGTACAATAATATAGCTGGATAGCTACATGCTCCCACAACCTTTTGGGTAAAGATCTGCCTCCTGTTGCCGGTTTTGAAAGCACATCCATGTTGTTTCCACTTACATCCTCTGTTACATTACAAGTCCCCTCATAATTCACTGTTTGAAGACATTCAGTTCTTTCAGCTTGTCAGTGTAGGACATTCCCTCGAGACCCAGAATGTACCTGGGTGCTCTTCCCTTGAGTGACTCCAGAGCTGCAAAATCTTTTTCTGTAACATACTGATCAGAATTGTTCCCAATAATGTAAATGAGACTTGTTTAATGTAACATCACATGATTTAAATTCTACACTTTGACCTACAGAGATCAAACATCTTTTGTTTCTGTCATTTTTATAATTACTACAGTAAATGCTTTGAGTGGAGTGTCAGGAAAAGCACTATAAGTGTAAGAAATGTATTATTAATTCAACATAAAACCAAAAACCACAAAGCAATAGTGGAAAAAAGCAGATGTAACTGTGCTACAAACTGTTGATGCCACAGAAGTCACAATTAAGAGGTGAAAGGGTCAATACAACATAATACTTCATAACGGGATTATAAAGTTTCCCTTGGTGTAAATCCTCAACAAGATGGCAGTCTGCTGTGAGGTCAGCCCTAACATGACTAGTTTGGGGCAAAAAGGACAGAAATTTGCCTTGTAGAGCCTTCATCTTGCCTTGATCTGGAAATGCTTGCATTGGATAATCACTCAAAATGCCTACCGAGCCATGTTCTAGCCAGCATTTTAAAATTTGCAAAGCAGAGAAGTGAACAAAGGAAAGACACTCCGTTTTCCAGTCTTTCATGCAAAAAAAACCCAACAACAAATGGATTCTTTATTCTTCAACAGATCTTTATTCTTTATTCATAACATTATTCTTCAACAGATCCTTCTACATGCCCAAACACAAAGCAACAGACTCACAGGGTTCTAAGAAACACCAGCACAGGATATTTCTAAATGCCTGGGCAGGACAATGTTTCAATAGCTGAGAACCCCAAGCTCTTTTCCACCACATTGCAGAGAAATAGTCTAAACGCACACAGCTCTTTTGTTTCCTCCACTGAATAAGAGAGGCCGGTGTCTGAAAGCTGTGCTTCCTTTGTGCTTTTTATGAGCCCTTCCTGCCCTTAAAAGTACGCATCTTGCCCTGCTCGCTGGAATCACCAAGCAGATCTCATCCTGGCCTCGCATCTCCTTTCATTGCTGTGATATCCACAGGACAACGTGATCCAGGTCTGACCCTCGTGCGAACTCAGTCTGCTGCTGGACAGTAGAAGGGAGCTGCATGGATCCCTCGTCTCTGTCTTTATTGCCATTTCCATCGCCCGTTTGTTATTCCTCTCCATCCTCCGCTTTCCTCTGCATGCAGCTTACCCAGTGCTTTTTTAGTATCTCATTTGCACTCGCCGCTAACAGCTAAATCCTGTTACTTCTCTCTAATACTCTCCCCCACATTACCAGCTTTTTTATCTATCAGATGCCTGAGCAGTTAAGGAAAATTCAGGAGTGCTGTTGACCACAGCATGTGACTGAACTACAAGGAGTGTTCTGCAAGAGTTTAACAAGTACCAGGGCACTCAATATGCACGGGTACATCTGTGGGTGCACCGCATCTCTGCGGCTACTTACTGTACACCTTCCAGACAATGGATAATCTAAATGATCATTTTTGTAATCAGATGAGTCTGTTTTTTTTTTTAAATGCAGCCTTAACTTGATGTAAACTTAAAATGTTCTACAGGTGATTGACAGGTCCCCTGATTAAGCTGTAATTCATTAAACTGCATACCTACACACCAGCCCCGTTTCTTCCTTATGATGAGGTAATCTACCCCCTAAGGCCAATTTTACCTGTTCTTTTGTTCACAGCTCACCCTGATCAAGGCAGAGCTTGACGTTTTGGAGACTGGTTTACAAATCTCGTTTGATCTGCTGTTATTCCTTCTTATCGATTTTTACTTAGTGCTTGAGAGAGCGAAAAGACCATTGTAAATTTAGCTCTGCTAATAAACGTTTGCACGTGTGCAGAGCAAAATCGCCAAATGTTCGTTTTGTAGCTACTGTAGACTATTGCCGGCTTCAGTGTGCTCGGTAAGTCATGAACGACCTCACTTAAGCATTTCTAACTGAAATCAAACAAATGCTTCAAAGATGGCTAGCCTCTGATTGTATGGATAGCTCTGTGCGATAACATTATCCTGCCATCACATCACTGCTGAAATCCCATCAAGACTTAAATGACACTGTCAGTACATGGGATCTACAGGACATATAAAAATAATTACAATACTCTTATAATTTTTTGGACACTACACTCAAAATTCTTTACAAGCAATGGGGACTCTCCTCCACCACCACCAGTAGCCCCACCTGGCTGTTGCACCAGTACTCTCATCACACACCAGCTGTCAGTGAGGAGGAGAAGAGAGTGAAGAAGCCAATTCATAGATGGGGATTAATAGGAGGCCATGACTGGTAAAGGTCAATGGGAAATTTGGCCAGAACACTGGGGTAGCACACCTACTCTTTTTGGGATTTTTAATGACCACAGAGTCAGGACCTTGGTTTTCCTTCTCATTTAAAGAACAGTGCTTTTTTTTTCCCCAATATAGTGTCCCTGCCATTATACGGCATTAGGACCCCACACAGGGGGTAAGCGTCCCCTGCTGGCCCCACTAACACCTCTTTCAGCAGCAACCTTAGCTTTCCCCAGAGTCTCCCATCCAGGTACTGACCAGGCTCACGCCTGCTGAGCTTCAGTGGAGCTGCCAGTTGTGAGTTGCAGAGTAATATGGCTCCCGTCTTCACACTTACTGTACATGCATCTCCTCCAAAGAGACAGGAGCTACTTTTTGTTAAGAGGGATATTACACATTTTGTCTAACTAAAATATTTTTATAGACAAACTCTTAGGTTTGTTTTACAGCACGAAGGCATTGTATTCCTATTGTTTGTTATCTCAGCTGTTTTATGCAGGAGTATTTTCACTTATACTAAAAAGCCAGGTAATATTGTAGGCTTGTGGCTGTTGATTTTAGCAGAAACACTAACATAGGAAAGTGACTGTTTAAGACCCACTTAACAGAGCCAGCAATGTGGACCTTGACAAAAAACGACTTGAGTTTGTGAAGAAAATGTCTCAGAGGTACGGTATGTTCCATGAAATCCCCATGAGATATACTATGTGATGTTCAAGGAAAAAGCAGGATCTGTGTTGTACTCTGCCAGAATCCCAGAACGTCAAGCATCCCAGACAGTGTTTAAAGAAAATCCCACCCTGGCTCCTCACCCCTATTTTCAGCATTTGCATATTCCTGGAAGTGTTGTAGAATCCCAGACCTTGTCCTGAAAATATGAGAGAGGATTATAACCTGTGTGGGATGCCAGTCGTACCAATGGACCCAGCCTGCCTGCGAGGTGAGAGCCCACGTGAGCAGGGAGAGAATAACGAAACTCCTCATGCAGGGCTTCCCAGCTCAAATCCCGAGACCCCAGGCAGAACCATTTGTATCTAAAGACCCAGGAGCGTGAAAAATGAGCCACAGCAGCTTCCACAAATTTGCCCGCCACCCTATCGACAGCAGCACAAAATTCCTGTTTGGTTGCAGGAAAGAAAACGACAGCAACCAGTAAGCAGAAAACGGCAATCCTGCAGAAATGGAGCATCGTAAGAATATCGGTTCGGCCAACAATTGTGCGAGAGTAATGCTCTTCCAAAGGCTGCGCGCTTAGGCAGTTGTGAGATGGTGCAAGAGGTCTGCTTAAGTCTTCTGGGAGAGGAAGAGATCATGAACGCTGGAGAAGGTGTCAGAACAGGGCAGTCTGGTATACCCGGCATAACCGAGACGGTGTGGCACAAGCGCAGCTGTCGCATTGGACAGCAAGAAAGCCATGATGTTTCGCTGGAGTAAGGGAAAGTGGGGAGTGCATTACAAGTGTCGGCATAATTTCCCATTTCTCATCCTTACATAAAGAGAATACTTTTTTCTCCAGCACATGTCCCCATGTCTCTCGTTAAGCCTGACCAGCTGTCAGGTGTGGTGGGTGTCAGCCAGCTCCTGCACCGACTCACACAGAGGAAAGCGACTCCCACTGGTGCCTGCTCCTGTGGCTTAGTGTTGGGTTTCCCAGTTCTAGATCCTGCCTATTTTAGGGCAAACGGAAGGGAGAGATAAGCATTTTGTACATGTTTGACAAACAAGTAGCTTCTCATCTCCTTAGGTTTGTGTGTACTGGCAGAGACATGCAGGTCTATGGAATTTCTTTTATGGATTTATTAAACAGAATTTCTGAGAATGGGCCTGATTTGTTTTACTGAAATGCCTTCAATATTTTGCAGTTTCACACTGGCAAAAAGAGTCTGCAATATAAATGAAACAAGAAAGGAAGGAACTTTTAGGCTACAAAATTTCTGTCATCGCAAAAAGTGCGACACTTTCAGAAGTTGTTGCTCTGCTTCTGTTCTTTATTTCCAAACAAAAAAACAAGAGAATATAACAAATAAAAACAAAAGAATATACTGTACAGCACACTCTACAAGTCACTTGCAGTTTCCTTACTGAGATAAGTCTATAATCATAGTGATTTCTCTCTGCTGTGCCAAGTCTATCAATATCTGGTCCTTGTTTTGAAGAATCACTTCAATTTTCTTGGAACTTTTTTGCGATTAACCTAGGTACAGCACATTCTTAACTCTGTAAGCCTCTTTGAAATTAAGCAGCAGGATGAAGATAATTACCTATATATGCAACGCGGGGGAAAAAGTGTAGAAGCGAAACTGGACGAGTCGCTCTGCTTTTTTAAATGTCAAAAAAAAAACTTTTTGACTCCAAAAAGTCATCAGACTGAGACAAAAGAAAGAACGAAAATTTAATTCTGAAGCACCACGGGGTGAGCGGAGCTGGGGGAGAAGTTCATCCTGAATCATTTGGAATTGTAAAAAAATAAAACGTCTTTCTGATAACTTCGAGCTAGTCTGTCAGCAGCATAATCTCTTGCTTTACTCCGACGGGAGCCTCCTGTGATTTGACAATGGCGGTGATGATAATGGCAGCTACGGCAGGACCCGAGTGTTGATTAGGGATCGCATCGCCCTGATTACATCCTGCTTTCTAAAAAAAGAAAGGAAAAAAAGGGGACAACTTTGCAAGGGGTGCTGTACAGGATAAATGCTCCAATATGTACTTCGCTGTATCCAGAGCCTTCTGTCTACTCAGCCGTTCGATGAATATTTACGACCCGCTGGCCTTCTCTAATCCGCGGTGATAAAGTGTCTTTTGAGGTGGCGTTGCGAAATCGCTGCCTCCCTCCAAGTGAAAAAAAGTCCGGGCTGGATATCAAGGAGATTAATCTATTCACATTCAGTCCCAATATGTAACCCAGTGATGAGAATAATCAGTATGTGGTAGGATGGACCAGGGCGCTGAACTCAGAATTGGAAGATTGTGGGTTCAAAGCTCAGGTGAGGCACAGCTTGTTGTATTATTGAGCAAAGTACATTTAGATGACAATACTCCAGCAAGCATATAAGCATTACCCCCACCCTGCTGTACTAGTGGATATAAATGAATATCTCTTTGGATAGAATCATCATCCCAGTAAATAGCTACAGTACAGTTTGCCCATATTTTTCGCTTCACTTCAGAATAGACATCACTCAGTTGTATATGTTGCAATGTTGCATAGAGGGACTCTTTTTGGCCTCATTTTTTAAGATTGGCATGTCTTAGTCTTTTTTGGGCTGTAAAGGAGACAAATGTCCACAGGCTCTGCAGCCAAGCTCTGACCTGTGAAGTTTAAGATTTTAAGATATTGTGTACCTCACAGCTACACAATAATGACATGGATAGCTGCATAAATTTGTTATTGAAAATAAATGTGTGAGACCACTCCTAAACTGCTGGATGTTTCCAGGACAACCTTCAGCTCTGTGTAGAATAAAACCAAAAGCTGCTCTGAATTAGACACTGAAAGCCAGATGCATGTTGCATTAGAAAACACTCTTCAATAGCTTGGCAACGGCAGTAGCAAAACTCAGATTTATTTTCAGATTTAACCTACATAAGCGCCTCACAACAAACAGAAAGGGAGCAAAGGTTTAAAAAAAACTTGTCAAAATCATAACGAACCCTCCCTGAATGCAACAGGAGTAACAGTGGGCCCTTTGCACCACTCTTTCAGATCCGCTACCAGCATCAGAATTCAGAGCATGTGCAGAAGATATGTGGAATTCAATTCATTCATGCTCAGAGGGAAGAAAAAAGACTGCAGAAAACCTCATGAACTGCTTTTTACAGAGACAAAATATTCAGTTCTGCTCTGTTGGCTTTTGTTTACTGCTTCAATATTCAATTAATCCAAAGAGATTAAATCTGACTAAAAAAAAAGATAGCACATTTCATAAATTTACAGGTTATCCAAGCTTCGTAGCAATGAATGTCCGAACGTTAAATGAACACATCTTTTGTGGTATCCTGGATGTTCCACAGCTCCTCATAAAAACTGTTGTTAATAAGTAGAACTGTGCCTTTCGGGTTTGGAAAAGAAAACAAGAGCTTCTCAGGTAAATTTCAACACATTCATCGGTGTAATTCGTACAGGAGTAAGACATTGCCCAAGGCAAACGAGACTGTACTTATCACAGCACCCAGCACTCAGTGACAGCTTCTGTACCTCACTGTGTACATTTTCCAAGTGGCTAACCCTGCAGTTCGGTTTCTAAGACTGGCGAGGTGCCCTTTGCATTAATAAAAGGGGGCTGCTTCCAACAGAGCAAACTGTTCATTGTTATGTTTCCCATCTCGTTCACATTGTTGCAATGATATAAAGAGTCCTTTCTCTGTCGATGAAACTCTGGCTGCAAGCAATGCTAATTATGCAGCAAGTCACTGTAAGCAATAATAATCGTGCAATGCAGACAAATGGACATTACGTACAGTACCTTTTTAACTCGGTCATACAGTAATATAAATCCAAAAATAGCATTTTCATATTAAGCATGAAAACAACCAAAACTCCTTAATCTGCCTTCCTCTCAAAAGAGCTTCCTTCAATGAAATTAGGAAAAATAAAATGTTCTACACAAATGTTATGCTGCTTAGTATACTGGGCTGTGGCTCTTAGTTGTCATCAGTTTCCTAGTTTGTTTCCAAGATTGTTATAATAATGATAATACTCTGCAAAAGCATAATGACCTGATTCAATATTTGTATAGAATATGTTCTTGGGTCTATCACCTTATAGAAAATTAATACTATGGAATACCAGTATTCCCTTTTTAAAATGTTTTGATAAATTGTACATAATGCATTTCCATACAAGTGTACAGTAAAACCGAAAACTACATTTTCTTTAGTAAAGCTGTAGTTTCATTAGCAGAACAGGAAGCAGGGAAAATGAGTGAAACAATCTGAGTCTGCTATTTCAAGAACCCCACTCAATGCTTACATCTCTATAGTGTTTCAAATGATGGAAACCTAAAAAGAAATGGATCCCCCTCAGCAGACCAAGAGACATCTTGAAGGACCTGAATATGGTAACGAAAACTTTATAAGAAAATAGAAACAGTGAAACATAACAAAAGAAATCCATCAACCTCTGGGTTATGGGCTCAGAACACATTCAGCATGATACAAAGATACTGCAAAGTATAAAAACTGTGGAATTCTGGCTGAAAAACAGAAACATCTCATTTTATAAAGCAAAGGGGTGTTTTCAAGGCGCTATATGGAAGAACTGCTAGGTTTGTGCATATGACTGTAAAAGACACTAGAAGATCACAGCAAGGAGAAAGGGAAAATGTGACTTGGCCACTGACAGAGAACATGTGCAGAATGTACTGTATTATGGACGGCATCAAGACCAGAAAATCAGCCAAATTTCATATGGCAACCAAAAGAAAAGAGCACCGATGGTCCTCATTTTCAAATTGGAACCTCTGTAGCATTCTCAGGCTTGTGCAGAACAAGGAGAATGATATTGCTGCACAGAAGAAAACAGAATGTAACAATTTTCACCCATCACGTTCTGAATCTCACTAAGCAAAAAGCCACGAAGGAATGGCCTGATGCAGGGAAAAAAAATGGTCTTGGATAAGGAATTTTAACTCTCCCAGAGATAACCACCTGACATACAAGACTGCTAGTTCTGCTGTGCTTGTCTATCAAGTTCTGCACCCCCAGAGAAACGCAAGGATGAGACCAGCTCGCTAAACAGTAAGTAGCTGGGAAAACCTGCATTTGTTTTTCTTGGTAGCCTCGAATAGACTTCACTGCATGTCACCACCAAATTGGATAAAGGGGCATGTATGATAGCAGTCGCAGAACCAAACTGCCTGTGTGAAAAGGAAAACAGTGACAGGGAATAAAAAGAGGAGCTGTGTGGTCATTTGTGTGTCTTTCCTGCGAGCCCATTATCGACTTGGAACTCCTTCAAGGCAGACAGCAAAATGCTAATTCACTTCGGCTACCATATTTAATTTACCTTTGAATAGGTTAGGGAAGTACAAGGGCATAGAGGAATTTGACAATATTCTTCATCTCTAAGGTTTGCAGCCTATCGACCACAATTACTTTGACGGCTGTGAAAATTGCTGTCCTGTAATAGTCACCAGCTGCTGGCATGTGCACAAAAGTGAGGCTCTTACAACACTGAACAGCTCCAACTATTGTACTATTGGCAGTCTTATTTCCTTTGGTGTAGCACAACTGCGCAGTCTTAAACATTCTTATTGCGGCCTCTGATATCAAGCTCTGTCCAAAGATCAGAAGGGAAAGGCAGATGTTAGCTTTTCATACACCAGAGAGAGGGTGCCTACCTGTAACAGATTTTGCTGGGTTTCTTACTCTGTTGCCTGACAGTGTAATTTTATTTATTTAGCAAAGTCCCTGAGCCCGAGCGATAGCTTCTGGTCCGGCTGTGTTGAGTGTGTGCAAGTCCTCTAGGATGTGCTGTATAGCTGGATCCATCCCACAGCAACAAAGAGCTTTGAACTGTGCCTCCATCTGTAGAGGCTGGCAAGACAGGGACCATGACCAGTCCTAAAGAGATTGAGTGTGAAATTCCATTTTATAAGTAATAAATGAATAATCAAGTAATAATAAGTAACAAACAAGTAATAATCTAATCCACATTCTTCCATAATAATGTATCTTTGAGAAAGACCGCATAATGCTTGACATTTCAGTCTCCAGTATGCTTGTGATATACAGTGGTTTATACACTGGAAAACCACCTAGAGACATAATGGACGTAATGGTTAAGACACTATTGCTTTACAAAAAAAGATTTACAAAAAGCATGAAAGGGGTTAATCTTCAAGGTGCACTCTGCTGAAATCAAGTACATAGAGACATTTCAGATAAAAAAATGATTTAAATTGAAATCAATATTAATCAATCAATTCAAGAATTCTTCTCCACCTATTATGTTCATCTTGCTTTAATATGAGATCACTTAAAGCAGGTTTGATCATAAATTTTACTCCATCTAAATTGACCACTATTTGGGGGGCAGAAAAACATTAGTTTAATTAAAATACCTTTAAGTCTGTTCAAGTAATTTATCACTGCAAAAAGCCAGTCTGTCTCAATCTTGTTGATGATTCCATTCATCTTCAGAATGGCACTTATCTTCCTAAAATTAGCGCATATTTAAGAAGCACACTCGTTGAATTTTTATAATATGCGGGTCAAACTAGGCATATACTGTAAGTAAAATCAAACAGAATGTATAGAGAAAGCCCTGGAAGATGACAAGCCCCAATTTCTTGCTAATTAAGATAAGATCACTTTATTGGCCATATACAATTTCTTGTATTTGGAATGTGTCTTTTCGCATACCCCAGCTTGCTCTCCATGAGACACACAGACAGAAAGCCAATTCAAGCATACTGACATTTCTTATTAACCCAAACTTATAACATTGTAGGTTGTGGAAGTGAATATAGTATCTCCAGAGAATTCTACAGTTGCCAGTACTACAAAGAACACATGAACAGCAACAGCTTTGTTGAAGCATGACAGATGCCTTGCAAAATAAATCAAGTTACGAGATAAAACCCAGGAGAAAGGTTACTCTCGCCCTTCAATCCATTTTCTAACTGCTTTATCCAATATACAGATGAAGCACCACCATCCTACCCTAAAAGTTACACCTGCTCTTCAAAATCCGAGGGAAGAAATTCACCATGGACTGCAACAGACTTGCGTGCGAGACCACAGCTTCCTTCCTCAGTTGCAAGGCAGCCTCAGCTGTTTCTAGGCAAGGCCCACAGCTGTCCTATGCTGTACTGCCAATCCTGGGCCTGCTAATGATAATGAGGCTGGATGGTTCCACGCTGTTGCACAGGATGCTTCGTCTGTCGCAGCTACACCATCCCCCGCTACTGCGCGAATACAGTGGTAATGACAGGTCTGAACGATGCATTGAAATCAAAGCTGCGCGCAAGGGTGACGGGGGAGACGGCTCGCCGCTGTCGCTAAACGATATCCCTTCTTTCCTCTCGATAAATTTTGAGGTGTGTGAATGTAGAGTCGATTTTTTTAAACATTTTGTCATCCCCTGACTTTCTCAAAGATCATCGGCCTCTTGACTGATTCGTATTACTAGCTGACCGCGACTGGTTTCCAGGTGCCCCTCCCGGTTGATCGCAGTGCTCCCTAAGACTCTGGTACTCGGCTGTGACTTGCTACAAGACAAGTGGCTCAAAGGCGGGCAGGTCAGAAGGGGTCTGCCGGTATTACAGACTCTTACTTTGTCTGTAATCATGGGCTTCGTAGCTACAGGCAGAACTGTGGGGGGGGAAATCACCGATCGCCTAACGTATTACAAATAGGATCTTTTATGAAAAGTATGATCTTTTTCACACCTAAGCTTCAAACAGACTAGACCACAACATTCCGTGAAGCCAGATCCTTCTCCTTCATTGAAAGCACTGCTCCCACTTCCCTGCATTGATGACACAGTTAACGGAGTGAGGATTGATAGGGGTTCAGAGAGGCAGTTGATTCATTTCTCCCTACCATCAGGGCCTCGGAACAGGCGATCAATACTAATCTGTTGATCCCTCGTGCTCCCCCTCCAAGGGTCACCAGCCCTTCCATTGATTATCTCCCTGCCCTCTGGAGTGCCATTTAAATGAGCACCATTCCTCTCTCTCTCCAAAAGACCCTGCTACAGCCTGCAGGCTATTTGGTCATAGCTTTATACAGGCTGGCGGCTTCAAATCCCGGGCGTGTTGTTGCTATAAGGAACAATTCATAGCTGATCTCATTTTGGTCCTGAGCACGAGGACTGAGTCTATAACTAGGACTGAGTATTCAGCCAAAGCAGCTATCATAGACTGTACGATTACATAATCAGACACTTGGTCATCTTGACACCTGTCTCTTCTATATCCTTACATCTAAAATATTTCACAATTGTGTTACAGTGGGTCTGGATTATTATTGTGCTGTTACACAAAAGGGGGTCTTTTTTTTTTTACTTTCTTTCAAGCAAGGGGAAACTGCCAAACCCTACGTTAATACACAGAAGATGACAACCACCAAAAAGCAGAAATGAAAGAAAAGAGGCAGAGAGAAGGAAAGACATTGCAGCAAACGTTTGAAGTATTTTCATTTTGAAGTATTTATATTGTAAAATATCCCTCTAGAAATATTCAACATCTACAGTATGTTGTGTAAGTGAATACATCTGCTGTAAGCACAGAATACAGAAGTAAATGAAACAGTTGACATCTGTACGCCAATAAATCTGGTTGCATGTGGGCGCTAATATTAACTGTCCCCCAGGGAGTCCTCAGTACCTACAGAAACCACCACATTCAAGCATGAAAAAGCTAACCGTAGGCTGGAGAAATTTCAGACACTGTCATTTCGCTTTTACTGGTCCTAGGCTGTAGGACTCTTATCTGACTGTAGCACCTGATCAGACAGAAACAACACTGTCAGATTGCATGGCATGTATTCTGGTGTCATGAAACATCCACAATTCCTAAATTCCTTCCATTTGGCCTTTACAGTATATAGACAGAACCAAGCTAGGAGGCAGGCACTCAGTTGTTAAGGAACAAGTAATAGGTTTATTCCATGCTGGAAAAAAAGAAGAAAGAAAACGTTTCGGCCGTGGAGCCTTCTTCAGTTGTGAGCACCCTGCATGGAAAATGCAAGTCTGCACCTGCCATGACTTCCTGGATGGTCAGTCAGGGTGACGCAGTCAGTGCTGCTCCTGATGGAGCCTGGCTGTGTTTCTTTATTCCGCCCATGTGAGCGCAGTGCTCTGACATCTAAAGTCACAACTGGCCGTTCTAAATTGGATGGGCATATCATAAAAAACAAGAACAAATCATGTATACTGCTACTGGGCAAATGATACAGAATACCACACAAGGTCACTGGAGATAAATAAATGTCTTGCACAGGTGTAACTTTACCCTCTCTTTTCAATTGTTCTGCATCTCCTTACACAATCCCCAGGAGTAGGTTTAGCAGATTATTTTTGGAAATGTGCTCTCCTGTGCAGAGTTTATTTGGGTTTCAAGTGATTGTTATTCTGCAAAGATTTTTCATTGTCTGACCTCCACTTTTTTCATTGCTTTCACTCTTCTTCCAACACAGATGACACAGCATTTATTATCATACAATACGTGGATCTGCAAGGGCATGTGAATGGCCTAATTAGCTGAGCACACAAAAATAGAAATTATTTACATATGACTGCGATGATATTCTTTAACTTGTACAGAGGTGGCATAAAATCCAAATTAATAATGATAACCGTCCTCCGCTAATCTCAATCATTTGATTTTATTTTTAAATAAAAGCTGTTAAAGTGATTCACTGTATACTGTATGTGAGCATGATATCACCTAGAACTTGTTATAGTTATACCAGATGAGTAATTTATAGTTTGCAAAGCTCCTCACTATTAATGTAAACAATCAGTGGTTGAATCTTTTGGATTAAGCAGGAATTAATTTGTGAATTAAACAAGGGTGGAGGTGACATGCTTATTGATTTCTTCTTGGACACAATAAAATCAAATACATAAAGACACATGAGCACAAAAAGTATGCCAATGGTATTTTGACATTTCTTGTGGCAGTTTTAATTAAAAATCAAATGCAGTTCAATTAAAATTAAATCATTCTTCATTTGCTGCATGATTGGAGTGACCTTTGTCTTCCTCATTTTAAATTAGCATTCTTTACATTTTAATTTAGTATCTCAAGAACTTGAAAGAGAAGCGGAGAACAGTGGCACTGGATAATTTAGTGCCAGTCAGCCAAATGTCATTTGCTCAAAGATCTATCTTTAAATTACCTCAATCAACATCATTTAACCTTTGAGAGAGAGGTAAATGTAAATATACTGTAATTGAATAACTGGATCTTGCAGCAATGTCTCAAGTTTTATACAAGTTAGGATTCTTTTAAACTCCATGCTGTCAGTTCTTCTAATTCAAGACATACTGTAGAACTAAGCTTGCAATCAAGACTGGATGTTAGGATCCTGCCTTTAAACATTAAATGCTGAAAAGAAAAGAGACAACATTTCAGCTTTGTAGTAAATATAAAAAAAACAGGTGTCACACCTGAATAATAATTGCTTACACTTATATAGCGCTTTTTCTGGACACTCCACTCAAAGCGCTTTACAGGTAATGGGGATCCCCTCCACCACCACCTATGTGAAGCCCCACCTTGATGATGCGACGGCAGCCATAGTTCGCAGAACGCTCCACACATCAGCTATCAGTGGGGAGGAGAGCAGAGTGATGAAGCCAGTTCATAGATGGGGATTATTAGGAGGCCATGATTGGTAAGGGCCAATGGGAAATTTGGCCAGGACGCAGAAGAAGGCTCTGCAGCCAAAATGCTGTCTCTCTTCTTTTCCTTTCAGCATGGAATAAACCTTAACTGTTTTCTTTTCAGCCTATGCCTGCTGACACAGCTACCTACTTGAATTTAAAAAGTCAGTTGAATGCATTTCAGACTTTTCAGACCAAAAGTATTAATTGGTTTGTAGCAAAAGTTCACGTCATTAGGAAATGCATTTCAGTCAAAAAAAGGATAACGGTACTGTATCTCAAAGTGAAAAGAGACTTGTTTAAATTTTACGTGACGCCTTAATCTGGATTCATCTGGGTCTGGACAGAGATTCTCACTAAAAATGCTGAATTTGAGCACAAACCACATAGCAAAATTCACAGAATTACAATACATATATTTTTGCTACGTTTTATATATTGTTTTGCTATGTAGATAATAATTAAAGCTCAGTTGATATACTTACAACTACTATACTTTTTGTCCTAGAATACATCCTGTGTTTTTATCTTGGGTTAATTGGATGACAGCCTGCTCTCTTGCATGTTTTTTCAAGATTCTATACAGCCAAAGTTATACAAAAGAAAAGAAAACTATGAAAAACAAAGCTGAAGGACAACTTTTCAGATTCACTGAAGTATTACTTGATATTATTACAGTATTACGAAAGGCATAGAGGAAAGCCATAAGCAGAAAAGCATGCAGTATATTCTCACAGCGTGTTTTATGTGAGAAAAATGTAAAAGTTTTGAAAAATATCGCCTAAATGTACAACAAGAAAAAAAAACAAAAAAAAGCCTATCATTCGTTTTTTTTAAACGGCACTCAGTTTGTTTTTAAACTAAAAGTCATGTTCACTCCTGATAAATGAACTATGCATGCATGTATGTAATGGGCCGTATTTGAAATTCTGGGTCACAAAGCTTGTGCCGAAAAATGAATCTTGAATGTGTTTTTCAAGTATGCAGAGCTGGTTTTCTAAACCTGTGGAAAACGTTAACCTGTGGAAAGTTAAATTCAAGGCAGACCCCAAATGTTAAAAAAAATAGTCCCCAGTTTGTGTGAATAAAGTATGGCAAGTGTGCAAATGATTTATATTTGCATAGGATATATTCACGCACTCATACGCGGCACAATGAAAATCATCTTTTTTCTGCAGTGCATGTTTTGGGGGTGTAGGAAATGAGGCATTAAATAAGCAAGGAATGGCCTTTGAAGTGACCAAGCTCTGGAAGACATACAGTACATTGGGTCACATTAATTGAATTAAATTGAATACATTGTCATTATGAAGCCTGTTTGTCGGCCACGTGCTTTAAGCATGGTCGGGTTGAAGCAGGGGTTTCATGCCGCTATTTTCCACACAAATCTGTCTTTGGAAATGGGAAGGAGCACCCTTACTGATAGACGCTCGTTTCATTGACTGTCTTTTACCAGGGGTTTTCTGGGAGATGCACACCTTGATGTTGTTCTCACATCGGCCAGGCCTGCAGAGCACAGAGACCACTGCCGGACTTCTCGGATCAAATTGCTGTCCGGAGCTTCAATCCGCAGTGTTCAGGGGCTGCTAAGCAAGACTTGATCAGGCAAGGATCAATCAAAACTGCACCGGAAGGAAAAAGAAAACACAGAGACCCAGCACAGTGGAAACAACACTTGTAAGTCCTGAGCTAATAAATTCAGTGGCATGTCAATAAATCTGTGAAAAGTTCTGTGTTGTTTTAACCAAAATCATGTCAGGATGTTTTTCTGTCTGGATTTAAGGATGGAACGGAAAGCATGCTAAATTGTTTTCATTAAAACTGCTTAGCCTGTATCTCCAAATGGGCCAGCTAGATGCTCCTAATTTTCAATGCCTCCAAATGTAACAAGATTATGCTGCATATTGGAGAAAGAGAGTGTGTTCCTGCACATAGGCAGGCGTGTAGGATGCTAGGGTAATACCATCTTGATCTGTGCTTTAAATAATTTTATTCATCCGTCAAGAACATTGGCAAATGATTTCTAATTTATGATTAAAAACCATTGTCTCAGTGCGTCCACTTCCCGCAGTAACAGCATTGTAACTGTGACTACAAACGTTCAGGTGAGGAATAAGAAGTGGATTTTGTCAGAGGTTGTTCCCCTCGGACAAAAGGAAAAACACATTTTGGCCATTTGGATTTTGACTTTGCAGGTTTGTTTTTCTGTCTGGGTGTTTTATAACTGTTAAACCCAAATGACATTGATCATAATTGCCGTTCCTTAACGGGCAGGTAGGGTTGTGTGAAATGAATAGTGCAGTAAACTTCAGTCATCTCAGGAAGAAATCCCTAATCATAGAAAGTACCTTACAATGGAGTTCAACAGGCGATTCTGAAATGAGTTTTTCAATTTGGCTCATTTTGTTTGGTTCTTTTTTCATTTTTGAGAGTCATTGTGCTTTTTAAACAACTGCTCTAAAAAAAAAAAATGGAAGGCCTTAAGCTATTAAAAGGAGCAAACCTGTCAGGGCTAGAGAATGAATCCTTACCCTCATTATGTGGAATTGTAACTTCAATTAACGCCAGTAACTACAAAAGCCCAAATCAGTTTTCGGCACCATTATCCAATGAAAGCTTCCATAGGCAGTGCTGTAGCCGAGTGAATAAAGTAGCCTTTCTGGTCTGGGGTCTAACCATATTGCTCCCTCCCTCCTAAATCCTGCTGTAAACTGAAGGACAGTGATCACAAGGGGACTAAGTGCGCAGAACAGAAGAAATGTGACAGATCTACACATTTTAAGCATCTGTGAGCCCAGGGCTCGATATTATTAGTGCCAGCCACCCTGCAGCAGTAGAGGAAGGGAATGGGGAGTGTGGGGGGGGGTAACTGAGGAGCAGATGCTGCTGACAGGAAAGCTCCATAAGGGCACTTGAGAGGCAGTGACTGAATAAAACAGCCGCAAAAACAGGCTGCTGAAAATCGCTCCTGGGTGCCGTGGTCTCGAGAGGAGCGTCGGTTTATCGCGCAAAGCCGCGGGCCAAAACATGCTACACCCTCCTCTCCGCAGATAGTGCCTGAGCAGCACGTTACATTGCATCTGTCCGAGGCTGAGGCCGCTCCTGCGGTCTCCCATCTCTATCGGTGAAGGGGCACGCACGGGAATCACACTGGCGTTTCTGAAGGCGTTTTAGGGGTTTTAAGATTTTAAAGATGAGAAATTCGCCAAAACGCTTTTCACAGACCACCACCAAGAAATGCAGACTGCAAAGCAATTGATACAAGACATGGTATCAGTGCGTTACATTGCCTGACTTACCAAGCTGTTGGGACAGAATGCACTGTAAGCTTTAAAAACACGCAAACCTCATGTCACCCTGCAACTCACAGCTTGCAGCCCTTAGCTCAGCAGGTGTGAGCCTGGCCAGTACCTGGATGAGAGACTTCCTGGGTAAAACTAAAGTTGCTGCTGGAAGTGGTGTCAGTGGGGGGCCAGCAGGGGGCGCTCACCCTGTGGTCTATGTGGGTCCTAATGCTGGGGAAACTATACTGTAAATAGGTGCCGTCCTCCGGATAAGATGTAAAATCGTGCGGTCATAAAAAATCCCAGGGTACTTTTAAAAAATAGTGGTGTTACGCCAGCGACCTGGCCAAATTTCCCTCTGCCTCTTACCAATGATGGCCTCCTAATAATCCCCATCTATGCACTGGCTTCATCACCGCTCTCCTCCCCACTGAGAGCTGGTGTGTGGTGAGCGTACTGGAGTATCATCCAGGTGGGCCTGGTGGTGGTGGAGAGGAGCCCCCCATTACCTGTAAAGCACTTTAAGTGGAGTGTCCATAAAAGTGCTATATACAGAAAGTCTAAGCAATTATTAATTATTAATATTAAACGAGACCTGAAATGTTAACGAAGAGTTGATGAAGGTTGGCAAAAGACTGTAGGAGAAGGTTTCCAAAAAAACAAACTATACTGTACTACAGTGAGACTCTGGAAATTCCCAAAAGCTCACCCTACCATCTCAGGTCACAAGGAACCATCATGTCTTGACTTCCTCTGAGCAGTGTTGGTGGCCCAGGACCTACGAGAGAGACTATCGTTGTCAGAGGGCCGCCCTGGGGACCCTGGAGCGATCGCTCTGCCTGTTTGTTCATGCAGCCCACCGCAGTAAATCGATTTGAGGACGTTAGGCGCTGCCTCGCATGGCACCCAGACACTAATGTGCTCCGTCAGGCAGAAAGACAACGGCTGCTGCCAGCCCATCAGATAAATGACAATTTTCAACCCTCCCCACCACCACCACCACCAGCGTCACAACCAATCTCCCCTCATAAATACGTACACAACTGGCAATACACTGGGATTTTCCATTCGCTGACAGGTCGCTGGCATGTAACAGCGAGAGTGTGTCAAGGGCAGACAATCAACAGGCCATGTTTGCTGCAACACAGGTCTCCCTCCCTCCCGGTTAGTGTGGCAAAGACTGGCTCTCAAGATCAGAGGCAGGCTTGAGCCCAGCCACAGTCCTGCTATCTGTGCTTGTACTTGTCCTCCAGGCTTTGCACCATGCTCCATGTTGGTCTGCTTTCAAACAAACACAGCAAGCATTGACTTTGAGGTCATTACACCAGAGGTTTTTCACAGTTATATACATGTGTGTCAGCTGTTGGTCTTGGAAACCATAGTGGACCTGTGAAATCAGGATCTCCAGCCCTCGTCTCAGAGCTGCCAGTGGCAGCTGAGGAATGCAGCAAGTCTCTCAGACTCCAGGAGGAACTAACGGTTTCCCACCAGTTAAGTTTCTCTTTACAGTAGCAATTTTAGAGTTTGGTATAGTGGCCTGACAAAGGTGGCCAGGAAGCAGCTCAAGGATCACTTACGATAGGTCACATAGTTTTCTGTAGGATGGTGTTCCATTTGTGTGCATTAGAAATATTTGGAAATTGCTTTTATTTTGATGTAGCACAGCTCAGACATGATGTGAAGGCTTTGCTCCGGAGCTCTGCAATCCTTTTTTTAATTTAGAAACCCATGCTCTGTATTTTTTTGGTTTAAATGTACAACATTCTAATAATTCCTATTGATACGGATGCATCTGTACGTCCTAGGCTCTGGCAGGGGTACGTCTGTGAGATCAGTTAAGTAATGCTCTGTGCTCATGTGTGATTTGCAATGCTGTGGTTTATTGGCAGTTTATGCTTCTCAAAATCTGGGAAGATGAACAACAGTAAAGGCAGATTTTGTGCTCCACATTTAAAGAGGGAATCAAAGATTTAGCATTTATACAGTTTTCTCTACAGTTCCAAAAAATAAACGCTTGCACTTGAAAACATTTTCATCTTCCCCAGCAGACAGTGAAGACAGTGAAGCACAAACAGTTGGCAAGCTGAAAGTGCATACAATATTTAAATCATTACAAACTATTAGGAGTGGAGTAAAATATTTCTTCTCAGTCTCCTGTGTCATCCTTTGAATTATTGAATAATCTTTCTTGGCTCTTCTGTTCCTGAGACAGATCCTCACAATCGCATCAAAAAGAACCTGCAATTCATCCTTTTTTAAAGTTGCAATCATATTTTTCACCATTTGTCTATTAGTTTTGCCTTTTGGCTTTTTTGTCCTACTCCCGTAAGGTGGATTTAATTTGATTATTTATTACCGTTGTAGGAGTCCTACTGTAAAATGATTCAAGCACCCTGTTGTAAATTGTAACTGGAAAATAAGTGACCTGCTCTCCAAAAAGTGAAGGTCAGTTCTCATGGCTGTTATTATTAATACCAATTGCGGTCAAGTTCAAGAAACAATCTCTTTAGTTTTGAACAAAAGACTACAAACCATTGTAATCTTGAAAGGCACTGTAAATATTAATTCATAGAAATGCTTCAGGATCAGTGAAATAAGGGCCCAAAGACATACTGTATGAGTAAACCAAAAGGGACATATTTGCATGAGGGAGTGTGGAAGGTGTCCAGCCATGTTGTTGAAGCTGGTACCATGAGGGTTCAAGAAAAGCAAGGATGGATCAATATACTAGGAGCAGAACATCAGTCTCAATTCTTTCTTGTGTATAATTACTAATAACACAATCATCTTCTTCGCCTTACCAACAAGGAGTCAAAACCAAAATTTTTTTGTCTTGGTAGCGCTTGCAAATAAAGCCTCACAAATTCAAGATGGTGTCATGGGAAATCAAAAGTCCACTTGCTGACCCAAAGAACAAGCCTCATATCGGACAATAGCTCCAGAATCCGCTTGCTTTTCTAAACCACACTGCATTTTGTTCACATCGCTATTTACTCCACGTTATACTTTGACAGTCCTCCTTATCAACAAGATGCTCTTCCTTGCAGAATTCAGATTGCTGCATTCGCCAACTTAAGCACACAGCATCCTTTAAGCAAACTGATTTTTACTCTTCGAACTCCTGGTGTTCTCTATACCTGATATGTTTCATGACAGAACAGAAAGAGCCAAGTTCCAGTCGTTCAAGTTGAAAACATGATCTTGCCATCATTATTTCCTGTCAGTCCAGCACTGATGGATATTGCATGGGGCTTTCATCAATTATCAAGGCATAACTTCCAGAGTGGTACTTATCTGGCTTAGCCATCTCCTCAGTCCTGCAGTTTAAAGCCCAGCATACATGAGTGAAGTGTTTCCAGACAAGGTTTCCTTGGTGAGGTGCTTGTTTCGGTTTCAAAAACACAGGAAAACCGTTTCCGGCAGAAGATCTGGCTTCTCTTTAGAGAAACCTGGCCAATCAGGAAAGACTGTGAGCCCAAGTTCACCATCACAAGCTATGGCAAGCAGCAACTTCTGTAGAGTCAATTCACAATCCTGCTATGCTCTATCCTTTTATTGATATGTACACTGCTAGACCATGACACCCTCTCTGCCGCTAATCCATGAAGTGAATCCTACATAGTTGGCTTATAAGATAAAATGCTCCTCTGTTTTGGTGATTTAGGATCCACTCCTTATAGCTCTCTCCACGTGAAGTACTGTGGCTGTTTCTTTCTGTACCTCTCAATGCAATAACCAATACAGCACCACTTCATGTGGCACATGAAGCAATCATATGATGCTTCCAGGCTCTTTGAAGAAGCCGGTTTCTGGAAACATATTTGGGGAAACCTGCCTCCTTGTGCGTACTACGACTAAACACGGGATCTAATATCCTGTGTTTGTGCATGTCTTGTCAGCATTACAGAGTATTATAATATAGTCAAAAGCAAGTCCATCTGTAAAATGTATACGATCACATTATGCAAATCCTGTCTTAAGCTTTTTTTCCTCATACTATGCATTGTGTTGTGCTCGTGCTCGTGAGTGTAATCCAATCAAGGCAAGAATTGATTTTCAAAAACTCAAAGACTGTTCATTGCATTTAGGCATGCAGTACTATAGTTTCCTGGATAATAGTCCAAATATGAGGGATTGCTCGTGAACTAACGATGTTTTAAACGTTTTGTTGGACATGAATATTGTGATGTTCTGCCATATATGAATAAAGATACCTTGGTTTACCCATGAAGCTATTTTTAAAGGTAGAATATCCAAGATACTAAAACAAGAAAATAAAGGTTAGTAGAGCTACACTGATGTCACAGACTTGGCCAGGTGAATAATTCAATCTGGGAGAGCTACGAGAGTAAAGTTTCAATAACTAAGTAGCAGCTCTGAGCTCAGCAAAAAACTCTCCCCCCCAGGCACTGAGTAGTGAGATCCTGCTGGAGTATGAAGTCAAGATTATGTTTCTGTCTCAGGATATTATGAGTCTATTTACACCCATCCGGCTGTGTTAAATCCACCGTACTGTTGAAATCCCAGTACTTGTACTTCAAACAGTTGGCTCTCCTGCCTAATTGTTCCTGCATTAATTTTCAAACATAGTCATCCCCCAAACACACCAGAGCTTCTCCTTTCACAAAGCGTAAATGAACTACAGCATATCATTTTTAAGACATCAGAATATTTAAGAAGTTTTTTTAAAGTTAGGATTCAGTACCTCGAAAGATTTGTATAACATCTGATAAGGTGTCTGTAGCTCAGTTCAGTTTTAGCCTGACACAAAGATCAAGCGATTTTCTGACAGAGGTATTGCAAAAAGACCAACAGTAGATAAAAAGGAATGACAATTCAGTGCCAGGGAATGCATTGTGTGTCGCTACACACAAAACTAAAACAACAACAACAGATAAATGAATCTCACTGCACCTGAATGCACCTATTCGGCATGTAAATCCAGCATATATAATCTCTGTAAATAAATTGAAGCAGTGCATTGCAATTTCTATCCTGCGAGTTTTATCATAACTCGGTGATCTCAGCATTATTCAGTGTGATACGGAAAGGCAGCAATGCTGCTCTAAGCCATAGTCCTGTGAAATCAATCTGTGCAATGCAATTTGGATGCCAAGCCCTGGAGACGGTAAGGATTTTGCTCCATACTGAAGTGTATGTGACACTTTCTTTGCACAAGCGCAGTGCGAATTGGGAGTTGCTTTTAAATATGCACATGAATAATGGAGTTTAGTAGGTTAAGCTCTTGGGCTAATATTAAGATCTCTGTAGTGCAATCTTACCGATATGACTCAGACAAAATGGACTGTCAGCATAATGTATAAATCTGTATTCAGCTACAAATAACCCATGAATCATTAGACAAACATTCTGTACTCAAAAATGCATTTAGTAAGACTACTGTTCACCATGCATGATTTACACTTAAACAGGAGGCTGTTTATTCATACCTTACAGTCACTGTAACAATATTATAACACAAAGGAGGTGCAAATGGTGGTGATTCTCATGGGATGATTCTTCAAGAAAGCACTGCTGAGAAGCGACTTTGCAAACTGAGGATAACCTTTTTAGCTGCATCCTGGTAAAGAGCTTCTTTCTGTACTGATTACCACAGAGTCACCTGCTTTCCACTTTTCTCCATCCCCTTGTTACTCCCATCCCACGATGCATCCAAATCCCGCTAACTGAAGGCTCAACACCTCAACTGAACAGATTTGGTTTTCTAACAATCAGGTCAGCGTTTCCGTATTGTTTGGCGCTTTTAATGACTGCTGGACCTAAGCTTACCCTGAACGTCGTATGAGTACTGCTCGCCAATACCCCCTGGACTCCACCCCTGTGACGGGTCTCTCCATTGTACAGGGAGCAGAAACGCCTCCCACGTGGCTCGTTAAGTAAAAGTGCACACTAGAGCTCTGTCAATAAGGGTCTGAGTCTAGTTCATGCCACTAGCAGGCTGTAGGCTAGATTGGCCAAGTGCACTCTCACTTCTCAGTGAAACAGCGCCCCCTGTGGTCTTCCAGGTACTTGCAGCCATGCAGGACTGATGATAGGAGCGCTATCTTCTCCAGTCATACTCCAGTATCTGAATGTGTGGACTACGACGCATTAAAAGGGCCGGGTTTGAGATTCTGCCCATATCCCCGTGTGCGCAGTCATGGGCGTTTGGCGCTGTGAGCCAAGACACGAAATAAAAACGGACAAGTGGCTAATTTAAATCAAGCAGGGGGAAAAAAAATAATTGGCGGATCCAATTTTGGGGAGGAAACAAAGACGAAAAATGTCAAAGAACTTGTCAAACTGTGCAGAGGGGCCCAACCAGGCATTCTCTTTCAACTGCACATCCTGAAAGACGACACGAAGCTCTAACACAGCGCAGCCAGTCTGAGCGGCCCAGAGGAAAAAAAAGCAGACATCAAACCTTTCATTTTTACTTTAACACAGAAGCTGCAGAATATTTTTTTGGTGCTGAACGTCCATACAGTGAATTAAACATTTAGATATTGGAACAGTCCTAATTCTGTTTATAATGTGCAATTAAGATTACTGTACGTACAGTTTACTTAACCGTGAACATTCCCTGCTTATAAATCACTGGCAGCAGGAACTATATTTAAGTTAAAAGAGTCTACTCTTCGAGTGACAGCACAAGCCGCAGAGGGCTGCATAGTTTTTGACGTGTTTCGCTTTCTGTAAAAAAGCAACCAAGTTTCTTTCCTCTAATTTCTACACAGTTTCAGATTTGGAATAGAGGGTCATTGATAAAGGTAAAAGAATATTTTTTCTCATTTCCCCAAATGTAGTTTTCTCATCAGACCGCTGCTATCATTGCTACTGTCTCAGTGTCAGTACAGGCATGATGCTTTGAGCAATGCTTCATGTAGCTGTTGAAGTGGGGGCAACTGCTGAAGACACAGAGCTGGTCAATAGGAATTTTCACGCAACATTTTACACTAAGATGTTACTCCTGAAAGTCAAAGCCAATACCATCACTTCTTTTTCAAAGAAACAGCCGTATAAGATCCGGGGATCAATTATCTGCTAAAACCCCAATTGGTAATATAGGTCCAATGGCATCCTCTCATTTGCAAACCTTTTTATGTTCTTACGTAACAGTCATTTCTTCCAATACAGTCTATTACACGACATAATATTGAAGTCTGCTGTCCATTACAGAACTGAATTCATTTTTTTAATGAGGCTGTAAAGTTTTAATGAGGCTACTGAAGTACATTGGTGACTGGAGTAAGCTGGTCAAGATGAAATAATCTGTTTGAAGCTGAACTCTGCTGCCTTTGAAAGATACAAAGGAAAAGTTCATGGACCATGTTAGCAACCTACCTATCACAAGGGACTATCCACTTGTGGTTATGTCAGTGTCATGCAGTGTTTGTTTTTGATGTTCATTTTTTTTTTACCAATGAAGTAATTCTGTATCTACTTTTCTATGCAATAACACAGAAAAAAATCACCCCACCCACCCTTTAATTGTTAAATTGACCATTTTGACCAAAATAACATTTCTGATTAACTGCAGCAGAGCAACCTGAATGGAAATACAATTCTACACAAAGAGCTGCAAGCATTCGCAAACAAGACACTTCAGTAACACACTAAGGATAGTTTCTACTCAAATGACTATGTTAATGTTCAGCAATCAAGAGCGTTTTAGTAAATGCACTTGATTGCTGATGAATATAACCAATCATCATCCACACATCGGCAACTGTGGATTTACTACCTACAGTATAAAGCGCTTTGAGTGGAGTGTCCAAAAAAGCACTATAAGTGTATGGAACATTTATTTTATTACATAAATTGTATATTATTATTATTATCATCATCATCATTAAATGTTAACACGAACAGAGATTTAGAGACCAAATATAATAAACTAAATTAAGTGTTTTTACTTAACTGTTAACTATTAACTGTTTTTCTGGGCAGGAAGTTTGCTCTAATTTTTGCTCCACTATAGGAAGTCTGCCTATAGCACGGGGTAAAAAGCCCTCTCAACCAAATACATGGAGGATTATGTGCCGTTATCTCGAGCTTTCCATTGAGTTTCGGCTCCGTCACACACAGTGCTTTGCGGTTTTTAAGAAAAGCCACGTTACAGACTGCACCTATCAAAGTCACCTTCTGTAAGATGGCCCCGTGCAACAAAGGATCAGAGAAAGCAGAATGCCAACAGGCCCACTGAAATTAAACACTGACCTACGGCTGAGAACTCCAATGCACATGGATTTATGCAAATATCAAAACTCCGACTAAGGCACTCATGCATGTCCCTGGCTATTAATCTTCATCTTCCGTGGCTCACCTTGCTTTTGGCATTGACCTCCCCATTTTTAAAAAGGTATCCTTCTCATGTGTCAGAATGCTACTTAGCAGTTTTTTTGTGAATCTTTTTTTTTTTCCCCCGTTTCATTACCAAAACATTTCCTAGGACTTTCACCTTGATTAAGGGAAACATGATCTGATACTTGGGACACTGCGCTGCCGTTCAGAGGATTGATCGCCGCTGCGATTAACTCCTTAGCTGCAAACACTCCCCCTCATAATATTTTATTTTTATTTTTTAAATGGCTATGGTATTCACAGGTTTTTGAACAGGGCCTAGATATATAATGGGAGCACCTTTATTGTCAATCTACAAAAGAAATCCAAAACAGAAACTAGCAGCATGGAGCACACAGACATATTACTGTTTAGTTCTTTCATTTAAGCTAATGTATGTACTGTATATGAAATGGACTAAACATTTTTAATTTAATTTAAAATTTAGCTATAATTTAAAAGCATTCTGTACTTCTCTTGTTTTGATGGGGTAGGTTTCTAGGTTAGGCAGTCATGTACAGTAGGTGCAGTCACCTTAAGGATTTAAGAGGACAGAGAGGAATCACAAGAACTCCTCTTCTCTTTGACAGATGAAGTGGTGCCCTGCTCTGCTCTAGAGACTGCTGTTACTTAACAGTCCTCTGCTTTAACTATCCGAGCTCTCATATCCCTTGTGGATTCACGTGCACAAACTCCAAAATCATTATATGGTCTTTATGCTGGTGCAGCACTTCCTCAGCCAGCAGCATGTCGAAGTTTTTTGTTATCCCAATTCATCCATTGATGGAAAAATGAAACCACCTTTCTTGATGATCATCCAAGGAAAACCTGCTCTACAGAAGTATTCTAAGGCAAGTCAAGAGCCCAGAGAGCTCTTTTACTGAGAAGACTGCTGTACGGTAGATTACGTAAACTGCACAGTTGGTAACTGCCGTACCAAAAAATCTAACAATGGATTGAATAGGTACTGTAGGTTTTCGACCACTCTTACTAGTTTTGATTTTATGGGTAAAGCAATGAAAAAAAAAAATCAGTAACTGAAGCTCGCACACAGTGTAGGAAGTGGGCTCCTGCAATTTCCCTACACTTGCCCTTTTTGCAGACAAGACCACAGGCTTACGTAGTAACAACACAGAGTGTGGGTGGAAGTGAGGCCAAATTTATTGCATTGAACTGTGCTGTTGCTTCTCCTCCAATACATTGCTGACTCATGGAAACAAATTGTGCAGGATTGTTTTGCTGACTGTGACAAAATGCGCTATGTAACCCGGTAATAGAAAACTTAAAAAGTGGAGTAATTGAATAGAACACCGCCAATAGACTGAAAAAAAAAGTGAGCCGACGGATATTAAAATGTATTCAAATACTACAGGAGTAGAAGGCAGTGGAAATTTAACCACTGCCACTCGCCTTATTTCATTATTTAAGTGCATGTTTTAGAATGGTAGGAGTTTACAGGTGGAAAAGCAGCAGTCTGTTTGGAGACCAATGTAAAGAACAATTCAAATAAAAAGAATATGCTTTTTCCTTTTCCAGTCTATTTTCTCAATTGAGCACATTCACCCTCAGCTGAGACCCTACCGCTTACATCCTATTCCATCGCCAGCGATTTGCTCCAACTCATCAATATATAATTGACTTTCAGTAGCAGGGGCATCAAAATTTAAAATTAAAAAATATCTGCCGGATCAAAGGTCTGCAATGGGTATTTAAAACATTTCTAAAGGAGCCCTGCTACATGAAGATCTGGATGTTTGCACCAGATGATTCTTTCTCAAAACAATTTCTTACACTTGTGTAGTGCTTTTCTGCACACTCCACTAAAGCCTCTTTACAGGTAATAGGGACTCCCCTCCACCACCACCACCAGTGTGCAGCCCCACCTGGATGATGTGATGGCAGCCATAGTGCACCAGTATGCTCACCACACATCAGCTACCAGGGAGGAAAAGAACAGTGATGAAGCCAATTCATAGATCGGGATTAATAGGAGGCCATGATTGCTAAAGGCCAATGGGAAATTTAGATAGGATGCTTGGATAACACCCCTACTCTATTTCGAGAAACGCCCTGGGATTTTTAATGACCACGGAGAGTCAGGACCTCAGTTTTACGTCTCATTCGAAGGACGATGCCTGTTAACAGTACAGTGTCCCCGTCACTATACTGGGGCATACGGACCCACACAGATAGCTGAGTGAGCACTGGCCCCATTAACACCTCTTCCAGCAGCAACTTTAGTTTTTCCCAGGAGGTCTCCCAGCCAGGTACTGACCAGGCTCACTCCTGCTGAGCTTCACCAGATGTGAGTCGCAGGGTGACATGGCTGCTGGCATGTTTGGTTTGGGTGTCAAGAACTAGCAGTAACTGAAATCTGAACAAGTTAAGCAAAAACAGCCTAGATCCTTCTGTACACACTCAGAGCAGAATAAACCATGACCCCTTTAATGGACAAATGTGATGGAGGACAAAAAAAGGGAGGGTCCTGCAGACAGAATCAAATGAACCTGGTAATTGTTACAGCCCTTTAATACAGGTAATACTGCAAATAAATTGAATCCTTAGTCTGCTTTTCTGCTACTTGTTCAAAGCAAGGAACTGCACATCAAAAGAATAAATTGTGCACTTAAGCAGTACAGATAATAACACTGCTCAAAAACAGGCTTGCGGGACACTAATTACAGAAGCTTTTGCTCAGATAAAAGGGTAGTAAGAACATGTTATTGCATTTTACTATTGGTCACCATCATTCACAGAACATGGTATTGTTGTTGGTCAGTAAGATACAGATACGAATCTTCCATTCACAGGCATCTCACAAAAGAAATGCAGTCAGTGAGGGACACAAATGAGTTACTCTGCACTCAGCCAGTTTACACTAAGTGTAGTATCAGTTGTGATGAAAGAATGTTTTTTCTTGAATTTGTCAAGTTCTCTATTATACTGATGGAAAAAAGAAACAATACCTTCTCCTCCACACTCTGGCCCTTCTATCTGCATGGAACAGGCTGAAGAGTGACTCATCCATGAATAGGACCTGATGCCACCGCTGATGAGTCCATCACAGCCTCCATCTGGCCCAAGCCAGTTGGGTGTGACATCTAGGAGGTGTGAGCAGAGGGCCTCTGACAGGTGGCCTTGCTCTAAGGCCAGCAACATGGACCCTCACTGTCCTGTCACTGATGTGGGCATTGTGTCTGCTGGCAGTTTCAGCATTGTTCCACCTGGACCTCGTTGGGTTAAAGTGCATCTAATGAGATTTCGTGTGATTAGCAAGTTGCAATGCCTCACTGCACAAGCTGTATTGCTGGTCAGAGGGCTTAAAACAAAACGGACAACTTTTTGTGAAAGTTTATAAGCGATAACTATAGTATTCCCATTGCAGAAAAAGTTGGGTTTCTTTCTTCCATCAGTGTATAAAGAGGACAGTTTGCGGATTCTTTACAGAACCTGCCTTGTCTGTCGAGTAGTAGAGTAGAGGAGTTTATTGCCACATGTACATGTTCATTGGAATTCTTATTTGCGCTGATCTCTCAGGACATACAGAGTACAGCCAATTACACAATACAACACACGATACCCAACAATGTAAACAGTACATAGACAAAAATGATACATAATAACAACGGAACAATAAATACATAGTACTGAAAGAAAAACATGGTTGACCATGCACAGTGCCAACGTGTATTGAGTCTGAGGCATTGCACAGTTAGCTCTTAAGGATGTGCAGTGCAGTAGGGCAGAAGCTGTTCTTAAGCCTAGTGGTCCATACTTTTATAATGCAGTATAGCTTTCCAGAGCGCAACAGTTTGTGGCTGGGATGGTTGGGATCCTGAATGATGGATTGGGCTTTATTGCACCAGCAGATGGTGTGAATCTTACTGATTGATGGGAAATCACATCTTATAATCCTCTGTGCCGTTGCCACAACCCCTTGTGGTGCGTGTTTGTCATGCATGGTAGTATTGCTGTACCAGACAGTGATGCCACTAGTGAGAACGCTTTCTGTGGTGCTGCAGTAAAAGTTCATAAGTAGCTGCTTCCCCACACCACGTTTCTTTAAGCACTGCAGAAAGGGCAGGCGCTGTTGTGCCTTTTTCAGGCTGGCTACAGTGTGGTAAAACCAAGCCAAGTCGGGGGAGATCTGCAGAGGCACCTGAAGCAGCTGACTGTTTCAACAGCTTAACAGTTTTGCATAGGAAACTATGGCCCTTGGGGTCACCCTTAAATTGTTGTGCACTTCTGCTACCCCGCTATCCAGGCCACAATTACCTTTACCAGTCATGGCCTCCTAATAACCCCCATCTCTGAACTGGCTTCATCACTCTGTTCTCCTCCCCACTGATAGCTGGTGCGTGTTGAGAGTACTGGAGCATTTTTGCTGCGGTCACATCATCCAGGTGGGGCTGCACACTGGTGGTGGTGGTACCTCTAAAGCGCTTTGTGTCCAGAAAAATGCTATATAAGTGTAAGCAATTAGTTTTGCTCAATGTGGCTGAACTCAAACTGCCGATTCTATTCAACATCTAACAACTGACACTTTGCAAACTCAAAATCCAAAAGAATTCTGGGGAAAAACACTTGTAGAACTATGTGTGTCTAGAAATACATCAATACTAAAGTGGATAATTACTCCTTCTTTGATGTCCCAGATTTGTAAAATTATCAGTTTCACGCAGAAGCCGAAAGCCAGTCAAGAATGAAAGATATGGGTAAAGCAGCTCAGTCAATAAAATAGTACCTCTTGTTGTTGAGATCCAATCTGCTACTGTGTGTTCCCACATTAACCTCTCTAGCTGGAACACCCTAAGGAAACATGCATGGTGCATTCTTGGCTTTGTTTCCCTTTGTTTGGAGTCATTGCACGGGATTTGCACTTAAACACAAAAGAGAGGTTACAAGCGAGAGAAAGCCATTCAGTCATCTATCCCATTTGGTCATTCCAAGCATCTCATCTATCGATTTCTTGAAAGAAGCTAGGGTATCAGCTTCAACGGCATAACCCTCATTTATACTGCCCTATCCCTTTGGGTAAAGACGTTCTGTTCTCAGTTATAAATGCACTACCTCATCGGTTTCTACTTTTGTCCTTTGGTTTGTGTTTCACTGTTCATTCTGAAGCAGTCCACTGAGGTTTCGGATACTTGCATGAGGTCCCGTCCTAATCTTCTCTGCTCAAGACTAAAAAGGTTGAGTTCTTACGGCCTGTCAGTGTAGGCTACTCCTTAAATCCCAGAATCATCTGGTTGCTCCTTCTCTGGGCTGATTCCAGAGCAGCAATATCTTCATTTGCAATGGGGTAAATAAAATTGTGCTCAGTATTCTGAATGCAATAAAATGACTGTGACAAAGGACATGTATTGCTTCTGCCTCAGTAACCTCCCTGAGTTAATTATTAATGAACACCAACATAATTACATATTTTCTGCACAGGACTACAGTTGACATACTGTATCTGGCTCCAGAGATTCATCGTGCTGAGGTTGCTCCCGCCACTCTGTAGTAAGCAGTTTTGCCTCATTAAGGAGGGCAATGCCTTTTTTGTCTTCTCCTTTCTCACTTAGTCAGGTTTTACCAACAGCATGTGATGTGCGCCATTTAAGATGTGCTTAAAATGGAGAAATATTACCCCATTCGTCCGCAATTAAATTTTCTCTTGCACTCCCCATGCAAATACCCAGGTAATGTGTAACTGCCACTCCTATAAAATCCATTCCTTATGACTATTGCGTTTGTATTGAATTAGAAAAATCACTGCACATGGCTGTGATCCTTCCAGAGTTGCACGTCTGTGCGATCTACGTATATCTGCTCATTCCATCGGCAAAAGAAACCAAAGCTCGCTACAGGAGTGACACATTCTCCACTATCCATTTCCTAAACCCAAGACATCGAGGAAATACTGTCCCGTTGAGTCACACATTATCAGGAGACGTGGGACAGATAAAAACATTGATTTCCTGTCCGGGAGGATGGCACCACTGGAGACAGCAAATGGAACATGATGCCTGAAGAGGATCGCAGCTTCAAATTAGGTGTCGATCAATATCCACAAGATCACCAATAGTGAATGGAAAAAAAAGAGACAGCCACGCCTATGGGCCTGTGCACTTGATCGAGAAGTAAGGGGTTTCCTAGGACAAAGACAAAACAAGCTGAATCACTATGCAAAAGTGTAATAAATAAATTGCAGTTCCTGTTAATATTAAATTTTAGAGACACCTGTAAGCCATATAATTCTACCCCATTCTTGAACGTTAGTCACTGACAATCACATACAGTACCTTATTAGTGAACTGGTGTTAGTTTTTTTCTTGTTGATAAAAGGTAAAAAGTACCCAACCCACTTTTAAACAGATGTTGCCCATAATTTAAATCCAAGCTTGTTAATTTAAAAACTTACACATGGCATAGATGTACTGCAGACCCCTGAAAGACAGACGCATATTAAAAAAGAGCTAGGTGACACTAGATTCACTGCAAACAGTGTTGTATGTGTGCTAAGACACTGTATTCAAACAGCACACCTGAGTATGCTTGAGCCACTCAGTGAGGTCCATCTACAGCAAAATGCCAGTTCTGTTACATTGGTTTGAGTGTTCTCCAGACTTCTGGGGAGTGATGTCATGAGTATCATGTCATGATGTCATGAGTATTAGTCTCTTACAGTCTTACATGACATGGCACTGATTCTGAGCAAAGAAATCTGTCTGGTAAAGCACTGTTGGTTTCATTCAAAAAATTATGACAGACTGACTAGAACTGCTGTTTGAGATTCACAATATAAGCATTCTCCTTACTTTTTTACACCCGTGGTTGTTGATGCAAAATAGTCCATACAATGCACTGCTCTCTATCCAGTATGATGCAATGTCACTCAAAGTATGGGGTAAAATTTGGAGCACAGACTGTAACCCTCAGACATTGTTTCTGACATCATCAGCATGAAAATGATACAAATAGACATGGGAGGATCAGGAGTAGAAAGAGAACAGTATGGGACTCAGGACAGAACCTTGGGGGACACCAGTGAACAGAGAGAAGGGAGCAGAAGGGGAGCCCCTTGCCAGGGCAGCTGGTGTTTTTGACCAGCGAGTGCAGGTGGAGAGTTTGGTATGAGTAGTGGCAAACATTCTGAGGTCAGTGGGTGTTGGCAGGAGGACTGGGTGATTCACAGCATCACAAGCAGCACAGTCATGACAAGGATTAAGACCGAGGATAGAGAGGCAGCACAAGCCACATGAAGAGAATCAGCAACAGGTAGAAGAGCAAGGGTGCCAAGCAAAAACCCAGACTGGAGAGGGCCAGGAAGCATATGCTGAAAGAGGATAGACGAGGGCTGACTGTGCACCGCTTGTTAAGGGTCTCAGGGGGAAACCAAAGAAAGCAGACAGGGATCAAGGGTGTTCTTTTTAAAGGAAGTATAATGCAGTCTTGATTAAAGAAAAAGCAAGTAGGAAAAAAGCCCAAGAGTAGCGAGGAGTCCACAAGAGAGAAAACGGACAGTACAAGGGGAGAAAGAGGTAAAGTGGGGAGAGTTCCTGAGAGGAAGTGGAAGGTAGGCTTATGGTCCTGGATCAAGGAGATGTCAAAGTCGGACAGGTGTGTGAAGGAAGGGAGGGCTGAGTGGGCGGGGGGTATGGGTAAGGAGATTAAGTGTTGAAGAGCCTGCAGATCGCGGGTATCGAAAACCTGCCAGCTGACAACCACCGAAGGGCTTCTCCTTTTTCCCCTGCAGCTCTCTCGGATACCTGCGGCCTGGCTTGAGGCTAGCAGGGATCCCAGGAATAAATAAAATTGAAAACGGTTGACAGGCAGGCTGGCTCTGCAGACATCAGCAGAGAGTAACCCGAGCAAGGCAAGGGGTCTAAATCTTTCGCCATTGCTGAGGCGGCTACCCTCTGACAGCTGCGAGCTCATCAATCAAGAAAAACAGCTTAGTGCACATGGTTTACTTAACTTTTTTTTTTCAAATAAATTAATTCTCTTCTAAATCAAAAGGAAAAGTGCACTTCCAGCTGCTCCTTTGGCAATATTATGTTATTAAACAGCTTTTAATTCCTCAGTGCCCTGGCCCCACATAAAGCATAGGCTGCAGAGTAAACCCACAGCACTGTAGCTGAACGGAGAAAATCCCACTGTTTCGTGCGGCTACAGTGGTGACAGAGCCCAAGACGAGAGTAAATGGCAAACGCATGTACTAGTTTTTATCACATGGGAGCGCTGGTTAGTCTCATTTATTCGTGGGCTTTTGTGGACACGTAAAGTCACAAAGTCAAGAACAGATCATTTGTGAAGAGTTGAATTCCCATACTTTTTTGTTTTCCTCAGTTCAATGTAAGGTTAGTATTGTAGGTAACAGAATGTCCAATATAACATTAAACATTCTTCATAACACCTACACTTTGCTCCCTGCTGTGCCCTGTAGTGAAGTTTGAAAGTGGCTGGGAAAACAACCTGAAAATTCTTGTTCTCCCTGTACTGTATGCTTAGACAAAGTCAGCACGGTGGAGGGCAGTCAGCAGTGCTTCCTCGCATCCTCACAGCCCATGTGTCCTGAGTTGGATTCTGGCCTGGGGCAGCATCTATGTGGACTTCAGGGCACGTTCTTCCTATGGTTGTGTGCAGTGCTGGATTTTCCCATGAGGCACTGTAGGCACAGTGCCTAGGGCCTATGAAGAAGGGAAACACTAGTGACTTACGAAAAACGAGCTGAAGCAACGTGCTTGCGATCGACTCTAGGTGCTCCAAGTCAGTAATCATACGCTATCTAGTGGCTGTTCTAGAAACTAGATGTATCGAAGTGATGGTCGCATGGCTCGCTCCATCAATCACTTGGTTCAGCATCAGAATAGTTTAAAGTATATCATCTCAATCGACGGAACTCAACTGGTGTATACTGTTCTTTTTGCACACTTCGGATACTAAGTGCCTAGGGCCTACAAACACCAAAATCTGGCCCTGGCTGTATGGATTTATGATGGGTGCATTCCAAGTTGGTGTTGAATTGTGTTGAGTTGATGCTTGCCCTGTGATGGACTAGTCATGGGTGAAAAGTGTACCATGACACAATAGGTTGCAGCTCGTCCACAGCCCTGGATGGACTTAGTTATTGAAAAAGAAAGGATGTGTAGACACTGCTTGGTTATTATCTCAAGTACACAGCGGAAGCTGTAATCTTTGGTCCTTGCACAAAAGAAGACATTTTTTAAAAGCACCCCAACTGCATTTTCTTCTCCAATAATAACGTGCCTTGTAGCTGGCCTGTGACCAGGCCTTGCTGTGTTCCTAAAAGGTATTTAGACAAGAAGACTTTCAGACAGTCTGCCAAAACAGGTGAAAGGGCAGATTTAATTCCTTGTCCCTTTGCTGAAGCAGCACCATTAATAAAATGAAGAAGAGATTGATGCTAACTCTATTGCAGGAGGCTTCAGGAAGATAAATGAAGAAGCTATAGAGTGAGGGATTTCATTTCAGATCCATGGCCCCGGTCCACATCGATGCCTGCCTTTCTGTTTGAGATCTGTCTTGCTGCTTTTTCCAGAGATGCATACTGTGTGAGGAATACTCAATCAAGCAGGCAATTCGATCACAGGAGGCTCTCTAGTGCCATCAGGTGAAAACTGGAAAGACATGCAAGCCAATTAGCTTCACCATGAAATTCAATATATATAAAAAAAAAATCAAGAGGTTTATTTTCTTATTTCTTGGTGTAGTTCTTCCTAAGCATTCAATTTTAGATACAATACTGAAGAACCTCATTAAGGGACATCTTTTCCAGCAGTTTCATGACATTTCCAGAATGCTTATTAATGGAGGATGATTTCAGCAGCTGCATACTGAACTTGAGAAAATCAATAGAGAATTCTTATATTTAGTTGATGCAACCTCTAGCTTAAAAGAAAGATTACTTGATTATTGATTAAATATGCAGTAATACAAGGGATGAAAATTGATCTTAATGACAGAATGTTGTCCACTTATTCTATAGCGCTGGAATGAATAGGTGTTGGGATTTGTATTTTATATCTGTTCAATAAAAGCTTCTGAAAGAAAAAAACAAATGTCCAAAGATATTCCAAGCACAGGGAACTGTAACGGTATCTCTAAATAAAAATAAAAAAGTTCAGATATTTATTACTTTTTATAAAATAAGATCTCAGTACACTTTAAGAAATTAAAGTTGTGCACAGCACTGTCCTCGTGGTACTGTATGTGTTCTAGGGCATGCCAACATCACACACATGGAAATGTAACCACTTTTATTGTAGTTAAGACATACCAACTACTCTACAACACCTGAACTAATTTATTCATTCTTTTCTTTTGTTTTGTCAGCTTATTGGAATTTTGTTTGTTTATCGGCCCTGTTGAGTTCACCTTTCATATTTGTGTTGTACAGAAAGTACAGTAGCTTTTTTTTTTTTAATCTTGGAGCACAAACATCTTGACCTTCTAAATGACCTGTGAGAAACATTTAAGGCAGCGCCAGATTTATCAGAGTATGTGTCTGGTACAGTATGTGGAGCACTGCCTTTTTCAGGAGCATAAAGAAATGCTTTTTATTAATACTTTAGGAAGGAACAACAATACCTGAAAAAGGATGATGGATCAAGACCAAGTAGTCTGATCGACTTCACCTCCACCCAGAAATGGCATCAGACACATTTGTACCAATGTGCACAATGTGTTTTTTTTCTCAAAAAAGACATTTCTGCCTAAAAACAAATTTTACATTTGCTTCATTTGATTAAAAATACTGGCTCACACCTGCAGTATGCAATACAAAGAGGGTTATGCTCAAATAGACAGTCTTATTATTCTTTTTTTTCCCCATACAAAGTCCTCCTGCAAGCTGTCAGAATCTCAGATTGCTTGTGTGTGAGACTGGAGTATCTGCACCACCAGGCCTGAATGAACAGCTGAGTCCAGAAAAATTCCCTGAATATTTCCTTCTCTCATGACCCTCTCATCGCCTTCTAATCCAACTCGAACCACATTTGCAGCTCAATTCACGCTTATTCCAAACTGTTATTCTCCTGTCTCCTCAGAGAGTATACCCTCTGGAACCTTTCCTGCACTCATTGCAGGGAGAGGAGGGGAAATTGTCCAAGGCACATTTTGCAGTGCGTGCACCTCTGCAGACAGAAACATAGGAGCATAGGATCCAACTGTGAATGTAGTTTGCATTTAATGCAAACAATAACTTTTTGCTTGCTTATGGGCATTTTATAATTTGACAATTGTGACTCTGTTTTCTTCATTACTACAAAGCTCATTAAAAAGTACATTTAGTATAGTCAGTAGAAGCTGTAAAACTGTATGTGGGCTTTAAAGCTTTTCTTTGACTAAGCCTACTGTTGTTTGTCCTTCAGAACAAAAACAAAATAAGCTAAAAACACACAGATGGGTACCATGGATACATTATTTTACACATTGAACTCTAGGTGAGCTAATTTTACAAACACACATTTTAACAAAGGTGCACAATTCCTCCCAGCTCTGTCTGCTTTCTTCATTTGATTACCTTTTCTTCTTTTCAGACTGTGGACCTTTCTTTCCTTTGAGCTCTGTGCAGTAGCCTTAGTAACTGCCTTAGTTCAGGGATTTGCATGCAGCGGCTACTTTCAAGGTCAAAATCTCTCAAACAAAACCAGTGAAAACATTATCAAGACTTTATTGCACCTTTCTGTGTAAAAAACGAACTTGTGGTAATCCATATCTCAATCGTGCTTGTCGACACCTGCAGGCCAAGTTATTTTCGACCAGTTGCAGAGTGTCAGTGCAATGCTATCAGGCTTGCTTGCTTTGGACTGACCTGTGTCTTAAATAGAAGTCTCACAGACTCGCCGAGTTCATAATGGGGGGAAATTACAGAGCGATTAGTTACACCAGGGAATGAGATCTCCAGAGATGGGATGAAAGACCAGAAATATTCTTCGATCCCATGAAATCAAAGGAGGTCTTTCTTTGGAGTTTGTAGGGGGCAGTGGGAGCATCTGCAGGAGAAAATCATTTATCACTGTGCTGTAATCACAGCAACAGAGGAGCATGAGTTTCAACTCTCTTTCCCAACACCTCCACCGATTCTGCCGTTTATTAGGGACTGTCAGAAAACTGTAAGGCACTGGGAGAGATGAGGGGAAAGCTTAATTAAAAGGATCTTTCAGCAAAGCAAGTCTGGAGAAACATAACTCCTTTGTAGTTCTATTTTTCCCATTGTTACAGTATCATTTTTTTTTAAAAAAAACCTACTGACAATTACATCACCACCACTCGAAACCCATGCAGGTGCTCATGAATACGTGCTTTCCTTGCTGAAGGTAATTAAGCCCAAATTCATTCATTTCAGCTCATTCTGATTCCGAAAGGGAAGCACAGCCACACCAAATGATCGCCGTGATCTGCCTCAGTCATAACAACGACAGCAGCAGCAGGGTATATTGATAGAGTACTTCTTACTCAAATCAGGAACCCAAAGACGCTTCTCAAAAAATCGGCACCTGAATTAATATCGGGCTGCACCTCATAAAACATCGACTACAGAGCTAGTCTGTCAGCTTGGCCCACTGGAAGATCTTGGAAAAGAACATGAACCCATATTACAAGGAACAAATCAGGATGGGAGGCATGTAAGCTGGTTTTTCATAAACCATATTGTCTACAAACCATCACTGTCCCAGACCCACAAGATGTAGGAAATATTCTGGTCCACATTAGCAGCGTTTCTAAGGCAAATGTTAAGGATGGAGAGTTCATTCAGCTGCTTTCAAAAATCCAAAAGCCTTTAAGACTTTACAAAGGTTGCCTAGAGAAGAAATAATTTGTGTTTTGTTAATGACTTGCTATAAAAAAGGAGAGGGCTTTTTTCCCTGCCTGCCGTGATCTACAGTAACTAACTAAAGCAAAATATTGTCATTCTCATTGATTATTGTGTACTGAAAGTGGAACTCTGATCAGAAGGATTAAGAGGAAGCAAGATCCAGTTCTTACTGTAAATAAGATTAGCGACAGGACAAACATTCAATATACTGTATATAACAGGAGCCACTTCGACAGGAGTCTTCATAGCACAAAAGAATTTCATCCCTGCAAAAATGATTGTCATAAAGATTTTCAACACTGTATTATCACACTTTTAATTACACCCATTAAATCAAGGGACCTCTGAAAGTTGTGCCTGGAGAGATAATTAACAACAAATCCCTTTAATCTAAGCGAGACCTGTTTTAAGGTTTATCCTTTTAATCAAGCATTCATTGCATCTGAAGAGCCCTGTATTCTCACCTGCACTGTAGTCCAACTGCATCCTTTTTCCAATTCTCTTTGGGGAAAAAGAAGCCAAAGAAGTAACAATAACAGAAAAACTGTTAGGGGCTGTCAGACTTCTATTGTATTTATCTCATATTGATTCATACCCATCAGTTGAATCAAGTAACTACGCACCTAATCCACAAAAAGAGCAGCTAACAAATATGTGCTCTTTCCGTGGAAATGAAAGCATGGACATGTTGCTTTTAAAGTGATTTTGACATTCCTTCCAATCTGATGTAATTATTTGCATGATTCTGTTTATTCACATTCCAGAACATGCAAACTCCACACAGATAGCACCCAAGGAACTGAACCCAAAGCTCCAGCTCTGCAAGGCAGTAATTTTAATGCTTGCGCTACCATTCAGCCCCATCAGAAGTATTAAAATCCTACAAGATTGCCTTGGAATCCCAAATGCAATGTTAAACTACATCTATGACTAAGCTAATTAAGATACTTCCCTCATACTCCCCTCCTTTATAAAAGAATTCCCACACTTTCTTAAGCGACCGGTCTTAAAAGAAAATCTGCTGCGGGGTTTCGTGCATCTTGTTCTTGATCTTGAAAATCAGCTGAAATCCCGCATAATTACCTCACCATGTGCCTGATGCTATCGCAGATTCAAAAGATATTCAGCATGCCTACTGCTGTATAACAGAAGACCACAGCTGCGGCATCACAATACACCATTGCATTAGTTACTTCTGATCTTACATTTGCCAATGACCTTTTGAAAAATCCACGATCACATCAGAAGCTGGCCTACAATCCAACATAAGAACTTAGGTACAGAATGTCCTATGTTACCTTTTGATTCTTCTGAAACTTGCTGGGGGGTAATTTGGACTAAAGAAAGCTTGTGCTATACTTATGTTACACTAATGAACCTCACTTTTACGTCTCATCTGAAGGACGGCACCTTTTTGGCAGTATAGTGTGCACACAGACTGCAGAGTGAGCACCCCCTACTGGCCCCTCTAACACCACTTCCAACAGGAACCTTAGTTTTTCCCAGGAAGTGTCACATCCAGGTACTGACCAGGCTCACACCTGCTGAGCTTCGGTGTGCTGCCAGTTGCGAGTTGCAGGGTGATATAGTTGCAAATTAAACATGTCATGTGAGTAAAAACTTTTAAGCCTAATTAAAAAAAACAGATCCACAAGGGGGTCGCAATAGTACCCAATGAGAACAAAGTCACAGAACCAGGGTGCAGCAAATGTGTTGACTCAAGGCCTCCTTTCCTCTTCCAGGTCTTCAGACAGACAGACTAGGCCAGGCTCATGGAGCATGGCCAGCTGAGACCTCTCAGCTTCCCTCACCCCCGAACGGGCCCTTTGCTGTGTAGCCCCTGCGCTGCCCACCATCAGCTCTGCCATGAACAAATTAGAAGCGTAGGTAAGTCCAGGTCCAGTACAGAAGCCTCCAACAGTGCTGGAGATGTTTAAAACAGCTTGTTTGAGGCTCGCCTATTGCCAGATATGTGACCAAACTTCTGCAGCGAAGCTCCTGTCCAATGAGACATGCTAAAAGTACTCAGATTTGATGTCAAATTGTAGCATTAGCAACAACACACCAAGTAAAGGCCACAGAGGGTTTGTGTAATGACTGTACCATGATGCACTGGGCCAAAGAGCAGCCAATTATGTGCCACATCTGACAGTTCTTCCACTTACTTCTCTATGAATAAAAACGAGCTTGACTGCTACTGAACTATTGTATTTACTGAGGAATTGACACGTTGAACTGGCCTGAACCCCCCACAGAAGGGTGCACACTAAACAGTGAGACCGACGGCACTGGAAACCCCACACCTAGCTGGTAAGCCGAGATGTAAAACTGGAGGGAATGTTTAAATGGAAACAAGGTGAAATGCTGCGAACCCATAAACAGGAGTCTTTGCAGGGTTGCCCTACTTTAAACAGTACGTCATTGCATGCAAGTGCTAAATGTCTTCTCCCTGCTGCTTTGCAGGTAATGAAGAGGCATAGGACCAGCTCTGGAGATGCCGAAGAGAAGAGATATCCTTGCCATTGTGTTGATAGTGTTACCCTGGACCTTGCTCATCACAGTCTGGCACCAGAATGCAATTGCTCCTCTGCTGGCCATCCGAAAGGGTGAGTCCAGAGGGAGGTGGGGGGCAGATCACGCAGACAAAAAGCAGAGAGAGACGCCCTCTTTCAAAGTTGCTTGTGCTAGGGCGACGTCTGCTGTGCCTGCTTCAAAAATAAAAAAAACAGAACTGGCAAAATGAAATAAAAACGGGAATAAAAACGTTTATCTTCCTTCCCGTCAACGTAGGTTTTTTTTTAACACCATTAATATTTTACTGGAGCTTTCGCAGCAAAGGGAACAAATTTGGCTCTCATTTTCAGCCTGTCAGTTTGTGGTGTGCTACACATAGTGGTTTTGAATGTACGATTATCCGTTTTTGCAAGAGGTGCGTTTGGTCTATTAAGCAGTTAGAAACGAGAGAGGGACGCATGTCACACATGCAGCCTTTCCTTCTTAATCAAAAGGATACAATTATTTCCGATTCATTTAACCATTTATTAGGAGAAAAAGACAATGAAAAAGCCCCAGCGCTGTTAATGTGAAAATCCTCCTGCTCTTTCTTGAAGCATATTGATGGAGGCGTTCGTGAGCTGTTTATAATTCCGAGTCTGAACAAAGAAATAAAGGAGCTTGCGTGGGCCTGCAAGCCGGACCAAAGTGACAGTTCCTTCCCTGTAGAAGTGAATAATTCTGGAGACTAAAACCCACAGTGGAAAGAATAACCCACTTTGTAGGTGTAAGAGAAAACGACAGAAATGCAGCCTTTTAACAACCCAACTGACTGCCCTGCTTTGATGCAATATGAAGACACATTATGGCAAATGCTCGCTCAAATTATCCCCGGTATTACAGAGGCAAAGGTACAGTAGATGGAATGCCAAGGTGCTTCCTGGCATGAAACACAGAACATCTGGCTGTCAAGAGACTGCGTTGATGTATGTGTAAGAAAATATCCTTTTAGTAACTGGAAGGAGAGATCTAAAAAAAATTTGCAGTGCTAAACACCACCATTAGCGCAAAATGGAGTTGGAAAGAATGAGTTTAACGATTCAATAATCATTCCAATTTGATGCTCTATTTTTCTGTCTCGCTGCTGTGTGGGGACAGGGAATAAAATTACAGCAGTCGTTAAATCAGTGCTAAATTTAATTACATCGGTTTATCAAGTGTTTCAGCGTTCTGACAAGAAAGGACTTCTTGGCATGCTCTATGCATTGTTTTTGGGCATTTAGTTTATATAAGGAAAGACGTGCTTTTATAATGAAAAAGGTGAGGCTGAACAAGTTTCTTCAGAATTTTTGAAATCTCCATTTTTATTAATTGGATTTAATGGACTACAGTCCGTTGCTCAAAACTCTGCTGATGAGCTCCAGAGATCTTTCCCTTTTCTTGAAATTCACAGAGCATCTTTTTTTTTTTTTTACGACGCTCGTATCTGGGAAAAATCTGTCATTGTTGGCTTGCACTGCCTCATGGGAGTTTTAGTAGTTCAGTCCTTTACCAGACATGGTCCCATTCAAATCCATATAAGGAGTTCAGAAAAGCCTTTACAGTGTCCTGAATACTGATGCCATTTTGTGGCCCATCATCCGTTCATAGTGCCTGCTTTTACTTTTACTCTTCGCAGCCTGTCACCATCTGGTAAAAGAACTGTTTATCATACCAGAGAGGCTGGCAGTACGACGGCATCGCCTAGCAGGTACACGATTTTCGGTTGGGTCAGGCACTGTGAAATACAAGGCCCGCGCACGGGAGCGCTAATGCCTCAGTTGTGCTGCTTTCCCCACAGATGACGGCAGCGATGGGCGCCGGGACCTGGGACAGGGCTCCGATTCCAAGGAGTACTGCTCCTCGGACAAGGACATAGTGGAGGTGGTGCGGACGGAGTACGTCTACACCCGCCCCCCGCCCTGGTCCGACGTGCTGCCCACCATCCACGTCATCACACCCACCTACAGCCGGCCGGTCCAGAAGGCCGAGCTGACGAGACTGGCCAACACCTTCCTCCACGTGCCCAATCTCCACTGGATCCTGGTGGAGGACTCCCAGCGGAGGACGCCCCTGGTCACCCGCCTGCTCCACGAGACCGGGCTGAACTACACCCACCTCAACGTGGAGACGCCCCGAAACTACAAGCTGCGGGGAGACATGAGGGACCCCCGCATCCCGCGAGGCACCATGCAGAGGAACCTGGCCTTGCGCTGGCTTCGGGAGACCTTCAACGTCAACAGCACCCAGCCCGGCATCGTCTACTTCGCCGACGATGACAACACCTACAGTCTGGAGCTGTTCGAGGAGGTGAGGGAGCCACCATCACCCTCCCTCAGACATCACTCGGCACTCCGATCATTCCCTGCATCCTAACACCCTTTGAATCTCCAGAAACCAATTCGGGGAAACGAAAGGTCGTGTGAAAACCAACGACATGATGGGTTGAATAGGGTCATATTGTAATTACACGGGCAAAACGTCAAGAAAAGCAAGTCTAGGCCCACTTTCAGCTTTAAAACGTATTACAAAAGTCAGGGGGCTCATTGTAGACAATGGCAGTGAGTCTTTCTGATTCTTAATTGTAAACATGTTGGTTATAGTCACAGTAAATGCCCCCAAAACACAATATCCCAAAATGTTTTAGACAAGCCTTGACATGGAGCACTGGAGCCCAATCAATTGCAACTTCGGCACCCAACATAAAAGCTAAAGGACACCTACTGTCACCCCTGCTGTACATAGAAGCATCCTTTGAACCCCTTCAAGCACTCAGTGAAATGCCACTTCTGATTTTGACTGAACTCATGAGATAACAGCTCTCCAGTGCTAGGCACCTTTTTTTTTTTAAAGTAACCGTACCTGTTGGAGAAAATGTTCTCACTAACTTTCCTAGAAATGATACATCAGCACTCAAACATCTTATAGTTCATTATTTATGCCTCTTTGCATGCTTAAGAGATTGCCAGGACTATCATTTAAGGATAAATGGTATTAATATGTAGCCAAGTTAAAAAAAAAAGTATAAATGGATGAGAATCTAGTCTCTGAAAACCATGACAAAAACTATGTAGATTGTTTTTTTTTTAACATATCTTTGGAAGGTTCAATACAACATTCAATTTGTTGGAAGAATACGACAGGCTTTGAGAGCGAATCAGCATGAGACACCGACAAAACTGGCGATGTAGCACTCTTTGTGATATAGGCTGCCCTTCTGCAATGGTTCAAACCCTTGAGACCACAGGAACAGCACGGAGTGAGAACTGCCTGAGGTCAACATGAAACACTGCGACTCAGCTGTCAGGTTTAATTGACCTTGTGTCTGTAATCACGGTTGCAATTAAAGACAACAGCCAGGGGAAAAACACAAAAAAGAGGGTTTTCAAGGCATGAGCAAGAATATGTGACCTATTATTAACATTTAAGATGGGATGAACTTTCCCCGAATGGGTTTCCTTATCACCAAATGCACGTGAAGTGGTTTCAGAGCATTTGCAATAACACACGATAAGGCAAAAGAAGCCTCAGGAATAATTAGGTGCTCCATATTTATAGGCCTGTCATTGCATTTCTTTAGAAATAATTAGTAAAGATCTCATGCTCTTTGCCCAACCTAACATCACTCCTATCAGCTCATATGAGTCAGTACTGTACAGCTGCTAGAGAAGGCAGAGATATCTTATACAACGTACAATAAAGCTTTTGTTTAATGGAATAATAACGAGGAAAGCCTGTTTGTTAATGCAAACTGTCCATTAAATCATGAATTATATTCTTTTGAGAACAAAAACACACTGTTATATGAGAAACATACACATATATACACACACATTTTTCTTGTATTGTCAATTGTAACCCACAGTCAATGAAAAGTGTTCCTGTCCCATTTATCATAAATATGAGCTCTTTATTTAATGCTTTTTAAATATCCATCCATCCATTTTTAACCCCTTGATCCAACACAGGGTCGCAGGGGTGTGTTTCAGAACTGTAAAATTCACTAAAGCATACGAACCACAAATCCATCATAAGCAATGGACCTACTACTATAGGGCATTATTCCCGAATTTCAAACCTTTGTTTTATTATTTGTGCGTTTCTTTGGTAGAGTGGGGGTAAGTCCGATATTTCTGATTTTCTAGGCAAAATTCCCCTTTAGTAGATTTTGTCTGTTAAATCCGAATCCATTAAAGAGAACTCCGTTAATCCAAGAGGTTATTGTACTGGCTGCTTGCGTGAAGATTTACAAATATTTTGTCCACCTCACTTTGTCACACTAGTCCCAGGGGACTTTGTTTTATTGTATTACAGTGGCAAAGCAGAAGCTGAGCAGGAATATTAACAGGCTGAGGTTGAGCGATAGGGCTCTGGAGCAAATCAAGAAGCAAACCAAATAAAAGGGAAAATTAGGTGGCATTTTTTTTTTACTTTCATTTTAGTTTATGTGCAATTAGCCATCTGGATGAACGTGTTGCGGTGTCAGTGAGCTCCCTGAACTAAGCAAATGTCGGCAGTTTTATGACAGGACATTCCTCTAGCAGTGAGCCTAGTGTGCTGTTTTAACATGCTGTAAGCGCAGAGCTGTAATCCTCAGGTCACAGTACAATTCTTGTGCCACCTAGTGTCAACCAGTGAGTACTGCAGCTGCAGATGAGCTTTCCTTCAGGTGATACTTCCTTGTCAGTTACAGAAGCAGGAAAACAATAATAACAACAACAATAATAATAATATTATTAATAAGTGCTTACACTTATATAGCGCTTTTCTGGATAATCTACGTAAAGCTCCCCTCTACCACCACCAGTGTGCAGCCCCACCTGGATGATGCGACGGCCAGGACACTGGGGTAGCACCCCTACTCTTTTCTAGAAATAGCCTGGCATTTTTAATGACCACGGAGAGCCGGGACCTCGGTTTTAAGTCTCATCCGAAGGACAGCGCCTGTTTACAGTGTAGTGTCCCCCTCACTATACTGGGGCATTAGGACCCACATGGACTGCAGGGTGAGCGCCCCCTGCTGGCCCCACTAACACCTCTTCCAGCAGCAACCTTAGCTTTCCCAGGAGGTCTCCCATCCAGGTACTGACCAGGCTCACTCCTGCTGAGCTGCAGTGGGGCTGACAGCTGGGAGACGCAGAGTGACATGGCCGCTTCAGATGTTAAAATGATGTTATAACAAGGAGAGGGGGGGAAAAAATAGCACTGCAGACTACTGGCTGGCTGCCCGAAACCTTGTCATGTTTTATTAAAGTCCCGTAACGAGCGCAGTCTTGAGATAAAGCTGGCGGTCCGATGGCCAGGGCACGTCCAGATCGGCATGCCCTAGAAAGAATCCGGAGCACGTTGCTTCCCTTTGTCCCCGAGTGGAGATAAAAGTCCTGCAAACGCACGATATCCCGAAAGATGTCAGGCCCATTAGTTTTTAATAAGAGCCATGTTGTTTCCATTAATCTTGGAGGTGGCAAACGGTGACAGAGAAATACATAACGGGCCTCTCCAGGAGAAGCAAATGAAAATGGTCCATAAAATATGTAGCATTTTCTGTAAAGCACTGTGCACCGCAGAGCCGAATTCATTAATTATTCAAGCTGTATTTTTAAAAAATGCTTATGTTGCCACTGTGAACTGTGAAGCTTGTTTCCAGAGGTTATTGATTTATATTCAGCTGCTACTCTTTTCCCCCAGATCCCAGTTTCCATTGCTATGTTTTCACCATTATTCTTGGCCCTCGGTTTTTTTTTTTTAAATGACCGTGACGGTGTTCATTTGATTTTTTTTTTCTTTTGTTCTTGCACTGCAGCTTTAATATTGCCCCCTGTGGACTACTGTGTTTCTCCACTCGGTAAAAGATGGGAGGGAAAGACATTAAACCCATGGCATCTTCACAAAAGAGCCTGGTTATAAATCTGCAAGAAACATGGGGAACAAAGAGACTCATTTGCTTTGATATCGGCAATGCAGAAAACATACCCATGGATTACTCACTAGTAAGCCTGATTATTTCGATGATTTATGTCGGTGTGTCACACATTTCGGTCCCGGGGCCAAGTCTGGACCAACAAGCTCATGTGTTCAGCCAGTGTGGCAGGTGTGACCAGACCCTCAGCCCGGAATCAATTTGCTCTTTGGCTGAGCATCCATAGTCGCAGATTAAGCCACATTTTCACATTTCCGTACAATATCTACCTTATTGCAGTTGCAGCACTCCTCTTTGATGATGCAACCCTGTTTGGCAGGGACAGGGCTTTGCCTGACAATGGAGGGGGAAAGACCCACAGACACACTGCCTCTAAATTCCTCCTCCAAGTTTCGGAGTAACGTCAGTAACGGAGCCACCATCAGTCTCATTGGGCGTTTTAACAATATTAGATTAATATGCACAGCAGCATTAAGGGTTGTAGTACTATGTATGGAAGATAAAAAAAATGCATGTGGCTCAAGAGAAGTAACAACTACAATTAAGGGTTGTAGTACTATGTATGGAAGATAAAAAAAATGCATGTGGCTCAAGAGAAGTAGAGAAAACTATTTGTTCATAGAAGTAAGTAGAAAGCCAATATATGTGATGTGCACAACAGGTAGCTTTTGCCAAAGGGAAATAGCAATAGTTGTAGAAGTGAATTTATTGCTATTTTAAAATATTGCTGATATTTTGCCAACAGAGCTTTGCATTTGAGGTTCTTTTTTGTCAAGCAACACCTCTTAACCTTGACTTGCACCACTTGTATTGATCCAGTAGAAAACACTGAAACATTACTGATTATGAAATACGGCCTAAGCTGCTTCTCCACTATCGTCACAAGCTGCTATTTTAGTGTTAGTGGAACTTCAAAGAGTTGAAATACAAAATACATTAAAATACATGCTTGGTCGTAATGAAAATTCATGAACAGAGTATTTTTGTGGTGGGTGAACAATTTTCATTTATTTTCACGAGTTGTAAAATTATATTATTTTCAACGCAACAGAGATTTATGTAGCATACTCCTAATATATTTTAAATAATTACTATTAACGCTAAAAACTGTCCCATTCTCAGAGGGTAATGAGTACATTTTGATAAATTGGCATCCATGAGTGCTTTTTACATTTTAACGGGAGGATATAAAAATTAATGCCTGAACACAGAACACTACTAATGAATAATACAGTGCATGTATATGGATTGTGCCTAGTACTGTATTTCGATCATGTATGGTATGTGTGGCCCACCTGAAATATTTTAATTAAATCTGGCCCGTTGTAACAAATAAGATGGAAAATTCTGATTTAAGTGACTGTAAGGTCAAATTTATCAGTAAACATCAAACATCAGTCCGGGCAGCATGTTGCTACTGTACCTCAAAGATCCTGGGTTCAATTCAGTGATGTGCTCTCAGTCCTGCCTGACACCCAAAGCTTCAGGGATAAGCCTGGGTTTGCCACAACCTTTATAAAAAACCTTCACTCATTGGCTGAAGATCAGCCTAATCTCTTTCAATTATGTCACTAATATATTTAAATCAGCTATCAAGACACACACCAGACACCTAGGACTGGGTATATTCTCCGACACGGTTTTGAAAACAACTTTCTTTCCAGCATTGCAAGCAAATGCTACAGTAACTGTATCCCATCAGTGGCTTAATCTAATTTATACTTTCACCTCCATCCATCAGTTATACATAATTAACCATAAAAAAGGAGTGCCGTGTTCTGATTTATGATGTAAGCCCTGTGTCCATGAGTACCGAGCAGGGATTCCCCACACAACACAGAGGATCAATATTAAATGAAGAACAACTTTTATCATACACAGCTGAAAATTTCAGTTATGCTATTTTTCATGACCTTGAGCTTAGCGTTCGGGAGTATTTATCTTAATAAAATCTTCACACTACCAAAGCATCAACCACTAGTGCGTCATGAGGAATTCTAAAAGGAAAAACATGAAACAATAATACAGATGAAAAAACGGTGTTTGATTTGGTGTGCTGTGCATTTTTGCTTGTGAACACAGATTTCCCTTGTTATCAGGATCCAGCACGGATTGTAGTCGGAGGTGCAGGGCTAGTTCAATTATCCGTCAGAGTCAAGACACCGATCTTAGCCCATTGCCTACATTGAATCTACAGCTCCCTCAGGCTGGGCAAAGAAAATCTAATTTAGTTTAATTCACTTCACAGCACCACAGCGTACAGAACTGCACTGTAATACGTTTGGGTGATGAGGCCCTTCCACTGATTAGGTCTATCAGATGAAATGAGACTCCAGCCCGGTGATGAGTTTGTAACGCACACATTCATCAACTTTCCCCATTTGGTTAAACGTGGGCTACAGCAATGAAGGGGAATTACATTTGACCACAGTGAGCTGGAACGCTGGGGTGAATGCGTCTCGTTCCAGAAACGTTGTGTGTATGGGTTAAGGAATCCCAAAAGCATGGAAACTTTCAGAAGATGCCCTGTGTATCTTTAAAGGGCCTGTAAAGGATTGCAACACACAGACAGGGTGCTGGGTTCTGCAATCCTACAGACGTGGGAAATCTGCTGAAACCCAATCATCTTTCCAGACTGAAGCAGTGAAATGTAGCTTGTTGACAAAGGTTAATGACTAAGGGATACAGCCCAGCTTGAATCCTTACCTCCCACTCCGTTGTAGTATTTTATAAACAGCACACTATTAATCCTGCCAGTTATCAAGGGAATAGGGAGCTAATTCCAACCAAGCCAAGTGAAAGGACCACAAGCCCTGTTTAACAGAACTGAGCTGTGACTTTAGCTTCTGAGTAACACTAAAGCACAGCTGGGCAGAAACAGTCAGGGCAGCTTACTGTTTCACGGGCATAGGTTTAAGCCCTCCATAAGCTTTACTTTACCCCCAAGCTAATTTGCTTGATTAATCAATTTGCAAATCTCGGCCACTATCACCCACCTTTAATGAGATCCACAAACCCTCCAGCCCCCGACATGAACCAACCCACAGGATCAGAAGCACGGGAAAGCACTGCCCAGCGCAGGGGAAGAGCCCAGCCTCTGTCATAAAGCATCTTTCTGCCCATCACACCAGAGGACACATCAGTTCCAACCCAGGGGAGACACATGCTTCCCTGTGCCCACGTACAGCGAAGCTTCATTAAATCCGCCTGGGAAGTATTGCTTCTGCTTGGCTTGCTCATAAACTAGCTCATCCTTCTATGAGCCTGAGTAGTCTCAGAGTAGCTGCATTTTTTTTTTCCCCATGTCGGCAGCTGGCAATCCCACTTATAAGAGAAAGACCCATCACGTCGGCCTACCTGCCCACATCAATCCGGAATCCCTAGCTCTGCCCTTAGAACTCCAGCGGCATTTCTGCTGCTGTAGAGGATATTACATTATTAATTCACAGCCTCTTGATAAAACAGGCCATTTCTCTGCCTGTAACCTTTAAAGGGCGTACAGCTGTAGTCTCTCATTTCCCAAGCCCTGCCGTTGTTTCTGCAGTGTTAAAGAAAACAAACAAACAGTTCTGCATTTCGCTCAAGACACTCTAAACAGCGAGTTCTACTGCCTTTCTTGCGGTAGGGGATGAAGTCGTGAACAATAAGAGTTCAACGTCCAAGAATAAACCGCCACCTTTCGGTACCCATTCCAGAGCCGGGGAAGACATTTCTCGTGTCTTTCTGTCTCTCCCTTTTCCCCGCGTGGTCCAGATGCGGTCGACCCGGAAAGTGTCGGTGTGGCCGGTGGCGTTCGTGGGGGGCCTGCGCTACGAGTCCCCGAAGGTGAATGCGGCGGGGAAGGTCTACGGGTGGAAGACGGTGTTCGACCCCCACCGGCCCTTCGCCATCGACATGGCGGGCTTCGCCATCAACCTCAGGCTTATCCTCTTCAAGCCCCAGGCCTACTTCAAGCTGCGAGGCGTCAAGGGGGGTTACCAGGAGAGCAGCCTCCTCAGAGAGCTCGTCACACTGAACGACCTCGAGCCCAAAGCGGCCAATTGCACTAAGGTGAGCACGGCAGCGGTCAGTTCACAGCACAGATGGAGGAGGGAAAAGTTAACATCTGGGGTGGGTGGGAGGGGGAATTTTTCCCCCATAGCTTTATGGGTGAGTGGAAACACTAGCGTCTGGTACTGGGTTTTCAAGAATGAGCAGCGGGAGCAATTATCCAACACTGTAACAGTGCGTGTTACCCATGAATATTTCAGAGGTGCCCCTTATGGTACAATCCCAAAGTGATAGCTCCTGGTTTGCCCCCTAGCCTTTCCTTCTCAATTAAGCAGCTGAGCCAGCGCTGCCACTGGCCTGATTATTTAGAGTGGAGTGAAAAATACAGATTTGATGGTGTCAAGTGTCAACATCCATAATCCAATAAGTACAGGCTTATTCCATGCTGAAAAGAGCCTTCTTTCGGCTGTGAGAAAGAGAGGAAAATCGGCAGTTGGTAAAGCGTGGGAGAACAAATGCAGGGAGTGGAGAGGAGGCGGGAGCAGGAGAGAGGCAGAGTTGACGCTCGGGTGGTGCGAAGTCGAGAGAGGTGAAAGGTCAAAACCTGCAAATGAAGGAAACGAGTCTGTTGTTGAGAGAAGGGGGAAGGCGTGATCCTAGGTTCAGATCCAAAATCCAAAATTCAAGGTACTTTTGTTCTTGAAAAGAAAGTTAGGCAAAAGTCTGAGGAATGTTTTTTATAAGAGCATGGTCTTGCATAGCGTCTTTTTTAAATTAATCTACTTTTGTTCATTTGTTCTCACTCCTTGGGGAATTGCTCAATTGTCTCTTTTGAATGTACTGTCATTCATTTCCAATTCTTCCTCCAGAAAGCTTACATTTGGTACACAGTAAGTCGGGCAAAAGTGTAGCTTTCTTTTTTGTTGATGGCAATCTTTTGAGGACACGTTGGACTGAAGGGGCAGGTAAATAATGTCAGCTCACTATTTTACACAAGCTCACACTATGACAGTAGACCCTTGGCATGCTATAAATCTATTGCAAATATTCTGAAGATATTTGGCATTTCTTGGAAAAAAATTAAGTATACACTTTAAGTTTCTTTCTCAGAAATTCTTCCTCCTATTTAAAATAGTAAATTAAACTTTAAAGCTTTCATATGTATTTTTCTTCTTAAAAAACTGATAAAAATGCTTACATTCTGCGCTCACAAATTAATCAGAAAACAGTCAGTCCATACGAGGAGTATCCTGATAAAGTAGCAACAGATCTTTCCCTCTATGTGTCATGTTGTGTAATAGTTATTTTCATTTCTATATTGGAAAAGAAAGCTGAAGTAAAGGACCTTCAAAAAGACAACACTGTTAGTGCACAGACCTCTTGTGTTACACAGAAGACATGAGCAGACCTGGCTAATGTGTCAGTTCAGACCGCCTAAAGGGCTGTAGGCATCAGTTGGTGGATAAAAAAAAAAACAAAGGAATCACAATTCTAAAAGCTACTTGACATCTATTCAGATCCCAGGTAGACAGACATATGTCTCAACACAGATCTTCAAACATCTAATGGAATCAATGGTGTAAATCTTTGCAGCTGTGAGCAGCACTAGAGGTGGACAGACCCACTATAAGGTGTACACTAATATTTTTTACAGCAGCGTGCTTCTTCCCTAGTTGTCTCCTGCAAAGAAGTTACGTTAACGAACAACATTTCTGAAGAGTAAGAGCAGAGCACAGGTCTGTCTCCAGAAGATCTGATATGCTTCAAGCAAAATCCTTTCTGTAAAGCATTTTTTTTTAATTCCTTGAAAGCTTACCCGCAGGTTAACTGTCAGCTGACTGACTTGGTGAATGATGTACAACAAGAGTCGCACAGTAGTGTCACCTCCAAAGCTGAAGAGCTGAGGCCAAGCACTGACACTTCTCATTCCCATAATCTTCCTCTTCTGCTGAAAGTAGGCTCTTAACCTCCTCTACACCCTCTACATCTGAGCACAACAGACTGCTTGGCAGATTCCGAACGTGCCGATGCATAATTCATGGCTGGAGGAGGGAAAAGAACGACGTGATGTTGGTACTGCTGGAAGAAGGATGAGCAGGATGAACTACAATGGTTTAAATAAACGTGTTAATAATTTGCTGCCCTCCCACACATCCCAGAGCTCTGGGCTGAATACTTATCCAGCACTATGGGCCAATCCGCAATACTGAGTCCTTACCAAAGCCTTGTTGTCTTCACACACTAAGTGTACCACACCTACCTATCTTTCTGCAGATTCTCGTATGGCACACCAGGACAGAAAAGCCCGTTCTAGTTAATGAAGGAAAGAAGGGATTCACAGACCCCAACGTGGAAATCTGAGGCTCATCATGACACAGGTAAGATAACAACAAGAACAGCAACGCTTTTAGGCCAAGAAAAATCAAAGCAACAAACAGATACAGAAATATCAATCTCCCATTATTTGGAAAGTAAGTTGGCTTGGTGGATATTACAATACATTCTTGCCTTCAACTTTACCAGCATATTTACTTTGATTGTTTTGCAAATCAAAAACAAAACAAGATAATGATCCCACCAGAAAGTCTTCAATATGGATGTGATATGTGACTTATGAAACAGACATGTGCACCCGTTTCAGTGATATAATCCCAGATGATGTGAAAATGAAAAAAACAGCAAACAGCACAAGGATAAGCACACAAATAGAACTCCACATCAACAGACGAACTATACACTGTCAGAACAACTGCTACCCTCAGCAGAACTGCACACTGTCAGAACTGCATACTTCCAGTAGGACTGCACAGTAAGACGAGCTGAATAGTTCCAAAACAGCTTTCTCAGTGCTCATTAGCCTTATCTTCTTACATTCAGTTTTTTAATGAGCTTTAGTAATATATAAGATCAGGCATGAAACACATATATCAAACCAAACCAAACAGACAATCAACTTTTGAAAACAGTCTTACTTTCTGTGCATGTTCTGTGCCTCTGTTCTGTCTAGAAGCTGGACACATCCCTTGATCCTTGAGCTTTGAAACTGTGTATCTTCTATTGTTTTTATTCTTTGTAGTACATGTCTCAAACACAAAATTGAAGACCCCAGTTTATTTCTCACTGTGGATCATTTTTTATATATTAAAACTCTAAATATTAATATTAAATATCAAAAGTCTACAAAGGTGACTCTCTCACTGTGATTCCAAGGAGGTCAGTTTGGCCAACAGCTTGCAGCTGTGTCAGCATGGGCTATCCTTATTCATTTTTCCTCATGATTGGCATGCCTATAAGCCAATCATTCAGTTGTTGCAACCAATCAAGATTCAGAATCAGGCAGCTAGCTGGACAAGGCGGGATAAAAAAAGAAGGAAGTACTGAGTTCAAACTTGAGTTTACATAAAACTACTCAGAATTTTCAGTTTTTACCCCAGACAAACTCAGTATAAATAGAGTGCAGCACGTCAAGCTTAGCATTGCATGTGCAAAATCAAATTACATAGTGGTATGAGAAAATACTAAAAAGTAGAACATAAGAATAAAACTAGTTTACAATCAAGAGGAAACGAGCTTCAGCTGATCTAGCCCATGAGGTAATAGGTAGATAATTGATCACAGGATTTCATCTAGTTGTTTTTTGAAAGGTGCTGGAATATCAGCTTCAACAGCTGGGTGGCGTGTTCTATCCTACCACAAGCCTTAGGTAAAGAAGTGTCTGTTGTTCTTGTTTCTCAATTCACATAGTTTTCACTTGTGCCCTCTGGGTTGAGTTTCACAGTTCATTAAGAAAATAATTGCTGGATTGTCTCTGTCAGTGTCTTTGTGGACCCTAATGGTCTGCTCTGTTCAAGACTTATTCCAAAGCAGCAATATATTTTCTTTAATATGTTGACCAAAATTGCATACAATCTTCTAAATTCTTGTACAATCTATACAAATTCAATCTTGCATTGTTCTGCACAGTTAACTGTACGTGTTTCCCTTTTTATTTGCTTGTGCACATTGTCTAGGAGTTATAAATGACTGACATATGCAGCTAAGTAGCCTGTTGTAGCTTGGAGTTACGCATTTTAGGTTTTTAATTAACATTTTTACTATCTTTGTGAAAAATATTTCGTTCAACTACTTTAATCGTTATCTGCCAGTTGTTTGACCAGTCTTGAATTTTATCTATTTTTTAATGTAATTTGCTGCTTCCACAGTGCTTGCTGATCCTCCTAATTTGGTATCATCACTCAGGCTTGACAGATTTACTAACTATACCAGAACCTAGATCATTGAAAGGAATTAGGAAAAGCAGTGGTCCTAGTACAGATCCCTGCAGTACTCCACTAACTACAGTTAGAGCAGACAGTGGCAGAAGAGGAGTTGAAACTAGAACTTTTAATTTTTATTAACACAATATGATGATAATGACTATAATTTGGCTTCCTGACTATGGCAGTAGTAGTAGTAAGTAATGAGACTTTTTTTTCCCAATTTTGAAACTACTGGTGTCCTGGCTTAAATATGGTGGTAGCGACCCTGCTCACTATGAGAGACATGTGGTGTATGAATGCTTGGCTGAGGAGCCAATGGTGCAAATAATAATAACTGAATGCCTGGCCCAGTATACTAAGGCAGACAGAGGACTGAGATAAAAATGTGTTGGCCTGTGGCTGTGACCTGTCATACATTTTCTAAAAACCCTCTTCCAAAGCTTCTTAGGAACCCACTCACTGAAATGGAATTGAAACATGAAAGACTTCTAAAACAGCTGAGCTCACTCCTGAATAGGCACTTAGTCCATGGTTTCACCAGAACATGTGTAACATCTGTTTTTCTCCAGTGTAGCTCTCTCACTAAGTAGCTCTCTGCTGCTTTAAAACTGTTGGCACAGATAACACATCACATTATTAGTATGTCTTGGGAGGAGATCATTCTCTTTCGATACTATTGGTTATTTTGGATAAATACCCTTAATCATTTCATTTAGGACTGTTTAACCCTAAGGCCACAAAATAACAGAATAAAAGTGAGTTAATGGGCAAAGCTAAAACATGTTAAAAAATAAGACCTATGATAAACAACCTTTTATATAGAAGCTGAAGCCTGTTTAACAATTGGTGTATTAAAACTGACTAAAACTAATGTCAAAGCTTCCCTAGTCAAGAATTATGTGAGTCTTTTCCTATATATATTATATATATATTATAGAAAAATATATTTAATGGACGTTCGGGTACTTTGTCATAATTTCAAAGAGGCTGACACAGTTTCTACACTGTTTCTTTCAGGAATAGAAGATTGTATCCTCCTACAAAAAGCCTTTATTTGTCTTTTTCACAGGAAACGGCTTTCCAAGGGGTTACTGCAATGAAAACTGTCACCTGAACTGAACAGATGCAGATAAACGGATCTCTGTAGGTGTGTTTTTGTCACGGACATCAAACACCAACAGCGACTCCGCTGTATTTGGAATAGGATCCTGAATCCAAAAGGTTTTTACTAAAACGAAAAAGTAAATTAAAAAAACTAAAAAATATATATAATATAAAAGCACAGATAGTACGGGATGGCAATATTTATTAATTTTAGTGTTAAGTAAAGCAGACGGACAGAAATAACGATGCAAAGTCACACATGGCAACGGGAGAAGAGAAGAGCCGGTCTTCGTCTTTGCATCTGCATGGCATGATACTGTGACAACAACCGCGTCCAATAAAGAGCAACAGCACAACGTTACCCTGGGAGACCGAGATTAGACACGATCCCCGCGCAGTGTGTGAGCTGCCATCCACACGCTGGCCAATCACGGTGGCAGGAGTGAGGGTGAGGGCGGGAGCCAGCCACTCAAAGAGCAGCTCTTCAGTGTAACCTCAAGAGGCCATTTGGGAAACTGGGAAGGCTGAGCAAGGGAAGGCAACCCTGCTTAACTAGAATGGTCCCGCGACAGGGAAGTGAATGTGGAATGACACCCCGACTCTGGGAGGTGGGACAGACGCCATCCCTTGACTTCACATTCACTGGGGAACGAAACAGGAAAAAAGAAAATTGACCAGATAAGTTTCCTGAAATGTACAGCACATACCTTCAGCAGGAGTAGACGTACACAGGGGTTGGGGCATTCGCGTACCAAATGAGTCTTTCAATCTCTCGTTTCTGCAAACGTCAGTGCAAAAGGGAAGGAACGTCGAATTTTTCTACATACCTCTTTGACATGATGCCTGCTTTTGATTTTTTTAATGTTTGCGCGCATTCTTTAACTATGGCACTTACTGTACGTCTTCATTCCATGTGGTCCTGGCACAGATGTCATGAAATGTGGGCAGAACATTTGTAGCCTAAAGAAATTTCAGACCAGCCCCCCTCCATCTTCCAAAGTCTAAGTTAAATTGCATAAAAAATAGGCACTTCTGAGTTTAACACTTCAGTGGTGTATTCTAATCAAATTTCCCTTGAATGCATAAACGCGACTAAGATATGGGGCACAATAATCAAAATAATTGCATTAATATACCTCATTAACATGCCACTTTTCATTCCAAAGGACCTCACTGCATATGTGCACGAGGTGACCCATTTCATCCCCTGGTGAAGTACAGACCCCACCTGGGCGACACACAGCAGCCCCACTGCACAGTGGATCAGGGGGAGGAGTGAGAAATTGCTTCACCACCCACCCCCCCCGAGCTAAACAGGAAGCTGAGGGAGAGTGGTCAAGCCCGGAGTGAAATTAGCCAGCGCTGTAGGGGCCAAATAGTCTGGACCCCGGTTTTAAAATCGCATCCGCAGGACGGCAACCCCTGCTGGACGGTGTCCTCAGTCACTGTAGTGGGGCATTAGTTAGGAAACTCTGGCTGACGGTGGGCAAGATCGCCACCTGTTGGTTCAGCGTCTGCGCTTGCAGCAGCAATCTCGTTTTCCTTAGAGGTCTCTCACCCCAGCACTGGCCAGGCTGGTCTGCTGAGGTCCAACAAAACCAGACCAAGAGGTGACAAGGCTTATGCAAAAACCTTTGTGGCAGACTACTGACCCGGATAAAAAAGTATGTCAAGATGTGGACTATTTCACTATGTAATAAGAAAGCAAATATGTTAAGTTTTCAGTATGAAGCTGAGGTCTTCACATACTTCAAAGTGATGCTTTCCTCGCAGATTTTATAAATCAAGAAATATTGATATTTAGTTGTTAGGAACATATACAGTATGTCTAATTATATACTGTATATACAGAGAGACATCCAATAAACGAGTGCTGAAAGCAATTGCATTTGTTCCATTTTTGTAGATGGGACTAACTTTATCACATTTTATTTTTCGAAGAACCCCGAATCCAAAGGTACTGGACATTTGCAGGGTCAACAAAAGAAAAGGGGGCAGGGCGTCTCGGCCTGGCTCCCTTGTCGGGTTTCAAATCTGTCACCTCGTGAGGCTTTCTGGGCTCTGCAAGATGGTGACAATCGCAGAGTTCGTTAGCGTTCGTTCACTGGACATGAAGAGCTCTTCCTTCTCAGTGGTGAGAAGCCACACCCAAGCCGTTCCAACAGACGAGACCGGATCTCTTTCCTCACTCCAGGCACAGGGAGGAACAAGAAGCCAGGATTTAAAGCCAGTTCTCCATAATGCAACCTACGTCTTTGTAGTTTCTTTCAATCCATACATTCTGAAGGCATTATTTTATCAGAGAAGGGCAGTAGAGTTTTAAGAGGAAAAGCTGGACATGGGTGTTTTTACCTTTCTCAAAACGTTTTGAAGAGTCTACAGGATTATTTCCAAATACCTCTTGTTGTCCCTATATAACATTCAGGCTTCATTCTCTGTATCTGGATCTTGTATTTCTGATACCAGTTTCAAACGAAACTGGTTATTAAGAAATTGTAATATAACAATATTAATTGAAACTGCAAGGAAATTGTACTGGATCCATTCGCATTTATGTTTTCTATGCCCTTCAGTATACATTTATGCTTGAACTTGAAATGTGACCTTGTCATTTAAATACATGAACAAATTAACGAATGGAAGCTCATGAATGTGATGAGGAAAATTCCAATGACTGTATGTATCAGTGTGTTGTAGCTAAGTTTTTCCCCTTGGCTACTTAAAGACAGGCAATGATTGCTTCAGAGTAAAAAAAACAGAGAAAATTGAGATTTTTCTGGCCACAAATCAGTTCTGAAACACATTTCATGACTATTTTTGATGCACTGGTAGATAAAGAGAAAGAAATAAAATAGTGTGAAAACAAAACAAGCACAATGTTCCAATGAAGGCTTCAAAGCATTAACCTGAATAGAAAATATTAAATATTTGTTTTCAGTTTTTCAAATTTAAAGGATACCTTCAATTTGTTATGGTAGACATACTGATTTTGAGTTGTTTTAATTTAGATTTGTGTTATAAGGCTGCAATATAAACAGAAATTAGGGTGGAATGAATGTACAAGACTCATCCTCAAATTTTTTGGACGAAGGCTGGAATCACAGTAAATATTACATTGTTCTCATTCTGCGTCTGTAAGTTCAAATGGATACAAGTAGAATGGCAGCTGTTCCGAAGTGAATTTTGTCTTTTGTTAACCATATAGTGCTTTTCAGAACTAGTAACATTTTCTTTTGAAATCGCTGGGAAAAGATTAAAGCATTAAGCAAGATAAAAATGCACTTCTGACAGTGGTCATATTCATATTCACTTGCAAAGACATCAGTCCAAACATTATGGCAATAATTTTTCTTTAATGGTATAAGCTTTTTGTTACATTGTTTGTCCACAATATTCTTTGAAATTACAGACTGAGAACAAAATTCAGGTTCTTCCATTTTCAACCCAGAGGGAAGAAGTCTAAGTGCAGGTCAGCCTCGTTTTGAATCACTTCTCTAGATAGGAGAAATCGATTTGGTGTGTGTGTATGTTTTAATTACTGAATGTTTACACAACAAAATTGAACAGAAAGAGAACAATCTCACATGAGAGACTACACAATTATTTACAACTTACAGTAGAAATACTACAGCTTTGCCTGTACATTTTGCTGTTGTTCAAAATTGCATTCCTCATGTTTGAGCACTTAGGTATAGTTTTTTTGGTCATTCTATTGAATGGCTGTGTTGCTCCTGGACAAAATTAAAACCTTCAAGATAATATCATATTGCAATAAGTCCTTCTGTTCAGCATACACCGATAGTTTTAGAAAGATGAAAGGTGTTTTTGAAAACTCATCATTAGGCTCCTGGGTGCTGGATGTTCTGCACAAATTATCCACAGATCGTTTCTCCCTATTGTGAAAACAGAAAATTCAGGCCGTTTTGCTAGCTTTGCAAACTAAGGAGACAGAAGATCGGGCCTTTTAAGCTTTTCTCGGTTACTCCTAAGTCACAACGGTCTTGATGTCAGCATCAAAAAAACAGCTCTTCTCAAGACGATGAAGCAGCAACAGGCGTCCAAAATCTCGCTCCGGCTGTTTCCAGCAGTTCCTTCAGCACACACCCTTGCCTACTCCTGAAACAAGCCTGAGTGAGCTTGTCTAGGCTCCTCATCCAAAATACATCAAGTATTAAAAGAGCGATTAGGGCTCAGGCTGTCTTCTTTTTTGAAACTCAAGATGTGCTTTCTTCATTCTGGTCTGTTTGTTTTTTTTCCCTTCAGGCTAACTTCTTTATTTAGGTTTTGCTTTCCAGACGCTAACACCACACCGAGCCACACTCTGCACATCGATCTCTTTGTACGCTCCACTCCTTCTGTCCCAAGCAAAACATTCGGGCTCAGTAGTTTCATTCATCAATACTTAACGACGTGGAGTCATTCTTCATCTGACAAGGCTAACGTCAGCGCTGACGGGTACAGAAGCCTCTGTCCGACGGGAGAGCAGCTGCAGTTTCTGAAAAACCCTTTGATAATAAGCAAGTCTGAATTATTATTTGTTTGCTCGTCTGCTACGTTTCTGGTCATTCGCGATTACAGCTGGTTTTAATCCCATGGCACTTTTTAATCCTTTTTCATGTGAAACCCCCACCTTTTAGGTCTTTGCTATAGTAAGTACATTTCATTGTTTGGTATATTGGTTGTCATTTTCATCCATGATGGGGGTTACAAGAAGCACTTTCTGCATGTTATTAGACTAAAGGTTGTTCATTTCCCTCCACAATTCCATGTTAGTAAGAAGAACTGAAATATCAAAACTGAAAGAAATAAAACCTAGAAAAATACCGGTTTGCCCTCCTTCTTTAGTTTGGCATTCATTTTTTTTACAGTTTGAAAAAGACGAAAACTGCAATCCATAGAATTAGCTGTTTAATACCAAAAAAAGGCTTTCAATCAGTATTAAGGTGGAAACGTAATTCAATTACTGCGTTCTGTTCATGAGTTGCCGAAAAATAAATGTTTCTCTGTCTATATAGTTCAGAAGGTGAGCCAATTAAGGAGTTTCAATTAAATTCCCTGGTTTAACTGAAATTGTGATATAAGCAAAAGATTGTCTAAATAGTAAGTGCATACTGAGTATGTCAATTATTTTCGCTTGTCAGTCTTTCACATCTTCTTAGTTTTGAAGCAAGGGTGCTTTCTAGGCAGTTCAGGAAACTTTTTGCCCAGTTTCTGAAACAAACCGGAAGGAAATTTAAATTGTTCCTTCAACTGTTCTTTCAGAATGTTGAACTAAGGAAAGGAATAACATCAAATTTGTTAGCATTAAAATGTCGCATTAATTAGAATGTACAGAATAAACAGAATAAAAAAAATATATTTTGCTTGCTCATCGTGTGATTTTTAAGGATGTGGGTATTAAAAAAGGGAAAGATACAGACACAGTATACAACCAATATCCCTATAAAACATTTTTATTTGTTCACTGTTTTTTTTTTCCAGGCAGTGTTCTCAAAGATTATAGGTTGAAACATTTGCCAGACCTTCGATGAAAACAATAGCTTTGAGTCACTTAGTTGTACTTTAGTGTTAACAATTGTTTTAATAAAGCCCTATACAGAAAACCAACAATGTGACAAGCACAAAAGAAGTTCATTTTGCCCACATTATTTAACAACCTGAATTTGTACACAACAATTAATCTAGTGAGAATAGTATAAGCTAAGAATATGGCCATGACGCTTGTATTGTGTCATTTCTCAGTGATGCAGAGATTTTCATTTAAAAAAAACTTTAAAAGATAGAAGTTTCAAATTTAAGAAGGCTGGCGTTTTACAGCAAATTATTATATACACATCGAATAACTTCTATCTGTGGAATATTAAAAGTAGCAAAATATTCTTATTTTTCAGGAGGATAAAAAGCATTAAATAATTACATAAATAAAACCTGTACAAAAAGGCAGCCTGACAAAATACAATCAAAATGGTTTTTGACCCCACATTTTCAAACAATTTTCATTCAAATGTTTTCTGAAATACACATTTTCAATGATAATCCCATTTTATGAAGAAATATAAACATATGAGGACTGCATATTTACATATACACTGAGAGGTATTAAAAATGCAACATATGAACTACTGTAATAGCATTTGCTCTGTTGTTCATGCCTCTCAGGATACATACAAATGCTAAAGGAAACCCAGCATTTTAATGTTAGGAATTTGGGATCTGCTAGCAGTCAAGAGTAAAAATAATGATCACCAATACCTGCACACAGGAGGTCCTTGCAGAAGGACCAACAAAAATCAGGAATACAAATAAGTACCAAATGTAAGACATGCAAGTGCATATACAAATTCCCAAACAAAAAGGTCTTAATGACAAGGTAGATTGGGTAACAATCTTCTAGGTTGCATATATCAATCATGACCACAAGTTGGTTTGATTACTGAAAAAGTCATGCGTTTTTCTGAAATTGTAAAAAAAAGAACATTCAATGGGGCATCCAGTCTAGAGAAGCTACAGGACAGTACACGGCATTTTGAAAAATAAACCAGCTTGATCTTTCTCCATCACTCAATGTCTACAGCCATCCCAAGATCGGGAGTGTCCACTAACTGGATCTTTCTCTCTGCTTCCTGTTCTTCAAAAACAATGATCTGCAGCAGAAAAAAATGAATGATCGGTACAAGGAAGTGTTTTCTGACAAGCAGATCTAGCCCATGTGAACTTTCACCAAAGGTTTACAACATTAGATTTGATCGCGTTTTAATCTCCCAGTAAATTTAGAGCAGTAAATTCCCAGCATGCTGGCTAATCTTCATTTTACTCCATTCCAAAAGCTCAGCAGTGCAAATCTAGCCATAAACAATGTACACTAAGTACAAAAAGGAAAGTTTAATTCGATTATTCCCATTTTCCCTCCATGGAACGCTAGGGAAATCAGTTGAGGATGATTTTGTTTAAACTGTGAAGCGCATTTTGCGACAGAAGAAAAGTTTGAAAGACATCATGCAAGTTTAAAAGGCTTAAGAACAGTGAGAGTTTTAACCATGTACCTGATTCATCCCACTGTTAAGCCAGGGTCCTGGGAGGTAGAGGGTTTGTTGTGGACCAATGGACCAATAGCGTCCAAGATTCTGCCCATTGATAAATACTACTCCTTTTGTCCAACCCTAGACAAAGAATCTGAATGTTATAAAAGGCTAAATGATAAAATGCACCGGACACACTGGAAAAAAATCATCCATTATCCAAAAGGAGTTTATTCAACCCTAGTAAGGCTTGTGGCAACCCAGAACCTATTGTAAATGCGTAGGGTACAAGACAAGACTGTCATCTGGGATATGGGATGACAATCCATCCATTAGATGCACAATTATCTCTAAGACTAGGAGACCCCTTCAGAGAACACGTTAGGGCTGTGAAGATTAAAGATTCCTCCAAGTCCATAGTTACTCATTTCACCTCAGATGGCCATGATCACACTGATCTCTCTGTCTCTGTTCTCCAAGAAGGGTTTCTCAACTCCCACAGCAGAAAGACAACAGAAACTATACTCATCCTGGAACTAGGTTCACACCGTCCCCCTTCTCTCAATGGCCGACTTATTTTCGTGTAATCTTCTCTATTCTCATGCAGGGTTTGACTTCACACCTTTCTCCATCCCTCTCCACTTTGCACTTCCTGAGTGGCCTCTCTGCCTCTCCCCTCTCCCTCCACTTTTCCAGCTTTTGTCCTCCTGTGCTATTTAATCTTTGCCGTCTACCTTTCTCACACCTGAAGAAGCCTCCACTGCCAAAACTTTGTGTCTCCTTTCTTTTTACCTGTTCCAATTATCTCTAATACCAGCTGACCTAGCCAGAGTGTCTTTAGAAGCTGATCGAAAACTGGAACCCAAGTCAGATGAAACCCCACATGGACACGGGAAGGACATGCGAACACTACACAGAAGGGGCTTCAACCCAGAATTTGACTCAAGAAGCTGTGTGGCACTAGCCAAAGCCCTAACCATTATGTCACTTTTGATCTGATCAAACAGTATAACACAAAAGGAGAAAATGCTGTATCTCTTCCATGTGTATCGCTAAACCCTGGAAGATGATAATAATAATAATAATAATAACATTATTTTATATAGCGCCTTTAAAGGTGGCTTCGCAAAGCACTTTACAGGATGACAACAACAATAAAAAGAAGAATACACAAGATAAAACACAATTACAATATATAGAGGAGACTGTGGATGGTGATACTAGGAAAAGCAGAGCGGTGAAGAATAGAACCAGTTAAGTAAAGGCTTTCCTGAAGAAGAGGGTTTTGAGTCTGGATTTGAAGGAGTTTAGAGAAGGTGACTCTCCGATATCCTTGGAGAGAGAGTTCATACACCTGGAAGCTTGTACTCATGAGCTACAAAGCTGATGTCTCTCCGTCAACCTACTTCATGAAGAGACACATTACTCACCGGCAACTTGACAAACGTGTCCCGCGGGTAACCGTCCACAAACAGTCTCCCTTGGAAGAATCCCGGAAACGTCGGCTTTTCCGGAACAAGCTTCCAGTTTTTTCCACTGAGACTGGAAGAATGGAGAGAATCGGCTCGCGTTGTCACTAACGTGGTGCAAGAACATTTCCTTTCTGAACTGAAAGAACTCGGGCACGCATCTTCACCAAGCCACATGCCAGCACAGCTATATTCCGAAAAGCTTTCTAGTACATCAGAAGATACCGATCACGAAGAACATGAAATAGTCTTTAGTTAAAGAAGCAATGATGGTAGTTGCACAATACAAGCAGGAGTAATACTACAATGACATGCATTATTAATGCTGCACTGTGTCATTTGGGCAGTTCCAAACAACAGAAATTAAGTGATATACTATATAATTATACTGCACTTCTTGACAGTTATAATTTATATTAAAAGAATCTCATTAGAAGAGCAGTGGCCCGGGCCGCAGTGTGAATTCAAGTTCTTCACGGTGTTTTGTTCCAGCAGAATGAAATTACCACGGATCTGTGCTCGTGAATTGCTTTTTATTTCGATTATCCTTCCGTGTGTGACTTGTGCCTTCCTGTTTTCCCTCAATACTTTCCACAACACAGTGGCAGCATAACAGATCAGGAGATAAAAAGACAAAACAAAGCATACCGATCTATAAAGCTGGGCTTCATGTCCAGGCTGTATATAAAAAACTTTTTTAGAGGGATATTGTTCAACAGAATGTCACCAACCAGACCTAAAATAAAGAAAAGCAAAATTAAGAAAAAGAAGGAAGCAGTCCATGCTTATTATTACACAAAGCAAAGGTGACTGAGTGCAAAGACAGACAGATCAGAAGCAAAAATGTGTTTTCAGATAACACTAATACCAGAAAAGAGTTCAAACTCATCAGGTACATGGTTAGTCTGCAGGCTACGTACTGTATATGTATATTTGTTTTTGTTCTCTCTAAAGCTTTTCCTATACTCCTTACTAGAACACTGTTTGGTAGTCAGATAGATGTTAACTGTCCACTAGAGAAAATGCCATCTCACAGTCATTTGCTTCCACTTGGTAGCTATGTAGCACTGCTGTTTATAATTCTGTTAGCTGGAATTTCCCTTATTTACTGCAAATAAGACAGAAATACCTATGAGCTGTTTAAATTACTGCTATATGGTATATGCACAGTTTTTGTTCATACTGGACTGAGAGTTTTATATACCCTATCGTGCCCTGGATAAGGCCATCTGTATAATTAATATTAATGCCACAGCATTGGTATCAGAATGGTGGCAGAATTGTAGAACATTTTTTTGCACTTTCTTAATCGACATGGCGGACAAAGGAAAGCCATAATCTCTGAAAACAGATCTTAAACAGCTGGAGCATTAGCACGTCACCAAACGCCTTTCTTTGGACCGAAGGAGAACTTTTCAAGTCCAAAATGTGTCAAAATGAAAATTTCCTCCCTGAATTCACCAAATGAGAACTCATTTTGATGTTTGACTGTGTCCTTTTCCATGGTAGAGGCCTCCTGCTTTCTTTCCAACAGAAACAGTGGATAGTAGAATGGTAGATGTGTCATTTTGTACCTTACCTTTCCGCTGGTCATCTAAATGCTTCCCATAATTCACTCTCCCACAGTTTTCCACAAGCAGACTCAGCTTTCGGTCTCCCTGCAACAGTAAAAAAAGGCTCCTAACTGTCAGACCGCATCTTGATCGATTTGCATGAACAGTTTGCATTTTCTGTTCTCCAAAAGCAGCCTCTCTGGACAGAAGGCTGGGGGCCGAGTAACTGAGGCATTGGCCTGGAGTTGCAGGTAACCTGGCAGGTGTGTAAGTTTGCAAACCACCACACTACATCAGGGTTTGCTTCTGTTTTACAAGTGGGGAAAATGGATGCACAGGGTTGGCTGCATTCTCTGAATTATACAGCCAGCCACACAGCTGTGTAGTAGCTGAACACCACTCTTTCTTTATCTCTGACATCCGCCTGTAGGTTGTCTCAATAAAACACCCTGTACCTTTCCCTCGGGCACGGCCAGTTCCAGAGTCTTGGATTTCAGAATTCCAATGAAGTGCTGATCTACAAACACCTAAAAAAAAACAAACACAAGAAGCCCCTCAGTTGGGTAAAAAGAAAATACTACCAGTTTCTATTCCCAATGAGTTAGTACTCTACACCAGGGGTGCACAACTATAGTCCTGAAGGGTCACAGTTACTACTGGTTTACATTCCACCTCTGCTCTTAATGACCTAATTGAGCTTCTCAGAGCTTAACGGGACCAGATCAAGACTTTTCAGAGGGTAGCGGCCACTGATGATTTAAAGAGACCTGGAAACCTTGTGGATTCTGTCTATGTTTAGAATCGGCTGCCATATTTTGTGAATCAGTTTCAATTTATTCATTATAGATGCAGTCAGAACAAACTGGAACCAAAGAGGATTCAAAACCAGTTTAAAAAAACAGTCCTTTGGCACCTCTTAAAAACCTGTCATCCTCCACTTGTTTTGCCAAGAAGCTTATAATTTTACAACAGTCCACCTGTTTCCCAATTGTCTTGAATCCATCTACCACAGCCTCTGAAGTGCTGTCATTTTTGCTTTTAATTAATAACTGCATGGAGCTGCTGAGAGCTTTCCCTGGGAAGCCTCCATCTTGGCTCAAACCCTGACCAAATGCTGTGGCCTGGAGCCAAAATGGATGCTGAGAGCAGCAATGAGACGCAGGTGTTTAGCTCGACCCCCCTGAGCTTTAAGTGGGAGACACTCTGAAAAGAGAGTGGAATTCCAAGTGAATTTAAGGAGCTGTGGGGACAGGCACCTATGAAAGTAAGCATGCCCTCAGGAAATGAGCATTTACTTAAAAAACATATAGGAATGATGCACAGGTGGAGTCCTAGCTGAGCACTCACCAGGGCTCTGTCGCGGACGCTGTTGTTGGAGTGCAGGGTCCCACCGCTGGTGATGGTGGTCTCATACAGAGTGTATCCGTAGGACTGCCCGTTGCCATTGTTCACCGGCAGGTTTTCCATGTTCACCGGCCTCTCTGACTTGAAGGGCTTGGGAAGAGAGCAGAGATCCGCATCAGCAGTGGAAGCGCTTTGCAACAAACAAGAGTACAAGGGGAAACCAAAAGGAAGCTCTTTTAACACTGAGAACCCAGCAGCTGCAGGGCGGGCGGTGGGTCGGTGCAGTGGCTAGCACTATCGCCTGGGCCGGCCGGGGCCCTGGTGTCAGTTCTGGGGTGCTGTCTGTGTGGAGTATGCATGTTCTCCCCTTGTTCACCTGGCTTTCCACCGGGTGCTCTGGTTTCCTCCCACAGCCTGAAGACATACTGGTAAGTTCATTGGCTCCTGGGAAAAGAAGCCATTGGCGTGACTGTGCGTCTGCCCTGGTGTCGCGTCCAGGGCGAAACCCGCCTTGAGCCCCCTGAATGCCAGAACCCTGAGTGGGAAGTAGCGGTCAGAAAATGGATGGAGGGGTTGTGGGACAATGGACCAGCTGCCTAAGTCATGTGGCTGAGTCGATCACCCTGGCTTCCTTAAAGAGATCGCTACAAGAGAACCTCCAGATCAATGAGCTCAAAAAAGCTTAATGGCTTAATGGCCTTCTCTCACGTGTTTCCTTTCTTTTGCTCTTTATATCTTCTTTAACATTGAATTACTGGTATTACCGGAATTATGGAATTACCAGTATTACCATCCTTGGACTGTAACAAGGATCTGGGAGATGCAGCAGGTGCTGACTCTGACAAGCCCTGTCCAGCCACACACAGATGTAGTGCAAACTGGTACCAAAGCATGCGCACCTTGACCTGGGTTTGGGTTTCACTTATCCCACTTCCTGTGGATCGGGGGTGGTTTTCGATTGGCTGCCTCACTTCACTGGTCCATGGGGATACCACCATATGTACCACGAATGTTTGCCTGCTACAGTACATTGTGACATTCCCATGATCCATGAAGGCATATTGAACTCATGGAGGCACACTAGGGTAAAACCCTGATATAAAGCCAGGTTAAAGATGACCACGAAAATCTTTCTTAAGGGTGAGCCCGCAAAATGACCAAAAAAGCGGACTCTCATCCACTTTTCCAAATGGAGAATTGCCTTTTCAGCTGCAGGCAAACATCCAGATGCGACAGCAGATGTAGACAGCAGATGGCAGATCCTGTTGTGACAGCAGACAGCAGACATCCAAGTTTCATTTCACTTCTTTCCTACATACTAAGTGCAAGATCATTGTCCTGTCCGAATGGATTTGCAAAAACAGAAGATGAAATTAAAGCTCTGGTGGACAAAGTGTAGTATTAATTTGTGTAGCTATGGCAAACTGCATATCACACATTCAGGAATAGATGGGATACTATATAAATATAAAGCAGTTAATCTAGTGAATTCCTGCTGCTGCTTTGTTTCTTTTTTGGAAAGGCAAAATCCTGCTCAAATTATGAAAGAAATGAAGTAGCTGGATTTCGACAACAAAATCCCTGTGGATATTTTTAATAATTCCGCTGGCTTTCAAAAAGGCTGCCAGCAATAACTCTCTAAAATCCAGTCCTTAATGGTAACACTGCAGCTCGAGCTAGAAAGCCGGCAAACCTCTTTCAGCCTGACAAGTAAATGTCAGAAACAGCACAGCATGTAGTGACATAAAAGCACAAAAGTGTAGAAATGAACATGACAAAAATTCACAGCCTTGAATCATACCTGGAACCATCTACAGTGCCATTGTTTCCCAAAATAAGTTTAAAAATCAGTTACCTGTCCTCTTTCACTCAACTATTGTAATTCAAAAACAAGTGTTTAATTTGGAAAAACATTAATCCTTTACACAAGGCACACGTAACTGATACTCATGCATAACTTTTCCACTGCACTAAATCCAGTATTCAATCCTACACATCACATTGGACTCACACTGGACTCACAGCTACCACTTGTTACTGTGGGCCCCTTTTATGTGAGACAAGTAGACATTAAAGGATTTTATGCGATTTCCTGTCGGTTTATGACCAGGCCCAGAAATGCTGCGGCACTTAACCGAAAAAGGTCTTAATTTTGTTTGGCCTTGCTTTTGGCACAAATTGCTGGGCAGTTGAAATCTGGAGTGAGACACATGACAGGGCGCCAGAGGACGGAATTAAAATTCTGCCTCCCTGTCAGACTGCTTACTTCTTGTCTAAGCATCTCTCCATCACAGAAGCTTAGTGGAATGTCAGGGTGTGCCCTACAAACCAAATTGCACAACACCGCAGCTGAGCTACAGCACCCTTCCACTGCCCACAGCCACTTCATCATAGCAAGGGCTGGAGAAACAGGCCGCAAGACAGGAATACACCTTGGTTAGACTGACAGTCCATCGTAGTGCCACCAATGTGCAGCCACCACCTGCATGACGTGACGGCAGCCAGAGTGAGCCAGTACCTCCACCACACTCAGTGAGGAGGGGAGCACAGAGTGATGAACCCATCTCACAGATGGGGATTATTAGGAGGCCTGGTTAAGGCCAAGGGGAAATTCAGTCAAGACACCAGGATTAACACCCCTACTCTTTTTGAGATAAGGCCCTGGGATTTTTCATGACCAGGATCTTTTAATGAGTCAGGACCTTGGTTTTACGTCTCATCCAAAAGAATGGTGCCTATTCTACAGTATAGTACCAGCATCACCAGCATCACTATACTGGGGCATTAGAACCCACAGAGATCGAAGGGTGAGCAAAGCAACCATAGCCTTCCCAGGAGGACCAGGCTCACACCTGCTGAGCTTCAGTGGTTTGCCAGCTGTGAATTGCAGGGTGATACAGCTACTGACAGAAGGCTCCCTCATCCCAGGATCAAAGCCAGGACCCCAGAGATTTGAAGCAGCAGTGCATGCTGTATTATTTTACACATATATCCATACAAAAGTTGCACAAATTTACACCATTGTGCTTAATGGAGAAAAAAGGACCGCACAGCTTCTCTTTTTACCTCTTCCGTAAACTGCAGGGCCTCCCACATAGATATGTAGTGATACATTATTGACGTTTCGTAGACAGCTTTCCTGGACAGCGCAGGCACCAAAGGAAGCTTCTCAGCTAAAGGAAACAATGTGTCAGAATTACAACAGAAAACCCAATGAGTCCATGACACCAGGTTCGGTCCAAAGCACTCAGAAATCAGTACAGTCTGCTTATTGTAAAAGCTGGGCCCAGCTGGGAAAAGACTGTTTTCAAACAACAGGCATGCTGTGGCAAAACAAATACAGACTATGTTGTTTAAGGTAAAGTTTGAGGTGGCTTAGAAATATCAGATCATCCTCTTGAAACACTTAGAAGGCTGTTGTTACAGCTATTGAAGTGGCTATTGAGGTGCTTGTATCTACAAAACATGGATAGCAGCTTTAGGTTATCTGAGAGGCAAGATCAAAGGGGACCTTCTGGAAAATTACTCTAGTCAACCATTAAGAGTGACCAGCAGTCCAGAAAAATGAGGTAAAAAGACAGACGGGCAGAAGCAGACAAAACAGAAGAGAAAGGAGGAAAGAGACAGAAGGAAGAGAGGGGGAAAGAGGAGAAAAACCACGCTAGGTGAGAGGGCCTTTTAGGAATCAACCTTAAAAGACCAGACTGAAGCTAGCTATTTGAACCTTGTCTAAGAGAGCTTGCACTTCTGTTGTTTGAGGAAACTTTTTTTTCCTTTGTAAGCAATCCCCAGGCTAAAAACGTTCTCTCTTCATCAGCGATGCATTCTTAGAAAAGGATCCCATTCACTTGAGAGCTTTCACGCATTTATGATGGAAGAATTAGCTCTAGGTTGTATTCCATTTTACTTAAGACAGCAACAATTTAACTCTCTTCTTGGCCTGTAGAGCAATAGAAGATTTCTGAGCAGTTAGCAAGCTGGGTTTTTCTGGGTGGTCAAGATGACATCTTGTTTGTAATTAGGGTAATCTGTATGTTGTTTCATAAGGGAACAAGTAAAGGTTTATTCCTTGCTGAAAAGAGAAGAAAAGAAACACAACGTTCCTGCTGTGGAGCCTTCTTCAGGGGGCATCACCCGAAGAAGGCTCCACAGACGAAACATCGCGTTTCTTTTCTTCTCTTTTCAGCATGGAATAAACCTTTACTTGTTCCTTTGCAGCCAACGCATGCTGACACAGCATGTTGGTGTTATTGTTATATATTTGTTTATTCAGTAAAGTGTGCCAGAAAGCAAAGAACTCAGGTGCCTCTAACTATACCACCCATTGTGCATATTTTTACAGTTTGGGTTGTTTGTTTTCATTATTAATTATCCCGGTCAGCATTTTCTATTTTCTTTAACTCGTATATTTGTAACATTACTAACAGCAAATAGAGTAATTAAATTAGTAATTAGAGCACAATCATTTTTTGCTGGGTTTATATTTAAAATTGCTTTCAATATTTTCATTTTGTTCATGGTGGTTCATAATCTCTAATTTGGGAACTGTTTTGCCCCCTTAGTGCGCCCAGGAAAACAACAACAGTTATGGTTTTGTAATCAAGGAAATAAAGTCCCATGGCTTTCTCCTTGCAACAAGCTATTCGGTTTTACCTTTAAGCAGGAAATAATGACATTGCAAGGGATTATATTTAGTTGTTTTACGTCTCAGAAGGCACTGCGTTCCTGACATTAAATATAAACCAAATCTGGTTTCCTAAGAGCCTCATTTCAGAATTAAATTAAAAGAATTTAACTAGACGTTGAATACTACCTATCTAAAATACTCCCCAGCGTGTCAAACACTTATTCCGCACCAAAAAAATCTTTAAAATTGACTTTAAAATAATGAGCATGACTAGAAACAACTGAACTGAGCTTGGCTACATTATGACTTCTCTCCAACGGTCTCTCATAGATTTTGTTTTATATACTGACATGTACCAATGCATGCATGCAACATGTTTTCACATTGTATGCAGTGTGTTAAGAAGTCACAGTGCAGGTCAATGAATATTTGAGAGGAGTTTTAACTTGTAATGAAATGGCCATTTCCAGAGAACACCAAAGAATGTACACACCAGGAGTATCCTCTCACTGTATACAGGTAATCCAAGTACAGCTCTGGACACCCTATGTTATAACCATGAATGGGTGTTTATGAGTGACCACTAGGTATGAAATAGATAAACTTCCACACATGGCACAATGCTACTTGTTCCTTTGCAGACGACGCATGCTGACGCAGCTACCCACCTGAACACTCAACAGTTTTTCCTGAAGGTCTCATACAGCAGGTGTTTGTTGAAAATGCACTCAAGCCAGGTCAGAGCAATGACCCAGGCCAGGGTCAGATTTCCACAGTACATAGTGTGGAAAATAACAGGCAAATTAAAATATTTTTGGCTGTTTTGTCCTGCTCTTGGAAGTCTCTTTTCTGGGTTTAGCACAGAGGGCAGAGAGCTGTAACCTCTGATGACAAGACTTACTGTGGTACTGGCTGAATATATTCCGCAGCAGATGGTACTTCTCAGTGTAGTCTCCTGCTTCAGACAAAGGGGCATCATAATCTGAAAGACAAGTACTTCTCCAGTGAGAAACGGCAACGGTGCCTTATGATCTCTCCAAGCCTCTGGGGAAACAAGTATCTATTTGTCTGCTATATTGAATATGTTTCATCTTTACCACAGGGTGCCTTTCTCCTTCAGACTCATCCTTCTGGAACCTCAGACTGGTGCACTGCCATAACCTCAATGATAATATATACTGTATCTATACATTAGTTAAACCGAAGATGCGCAAAACAAGGACTTCAGAAGCTGTCAAAAGGTCCCCTGACAGCACAATCCATCTTAAATATCAGTGTCATTAAAACAAGGTGAAAGTGGGGGAAAATAGCTGCAGAATTGATTGAAACCCTCAGAGGACGGTCTCGTGAGAAATGACACATCACTTTTTCGGCTGGACGCACGCCTCCTGATCTCATACTGAATTAGCTTTTATCATCGTTCCAGCACAGGCACCTCTTATAATATCACCACATAACAATACAATAATGATTTTTAGACCGTTTAGACCAGGAATGGCAAACTCATCTGCTACATTAGATTTAAATATACTTCAAGCAGGCCATACATACTATAAATTATCAAAATATCAGACACGACAATTACATACAGTAACATCATATATTTGTAGTCTGTTTTTTTATGTTTATTTTAATCACCATAGCCTTCACTACATAATGATTTAGCAAAACATATGCATTACTCTCTGGGTCTAGAATTTTTCTTAGCATTGTTTACAGCACCTTAATTATTTATTATACCACAGCTGTGAATACTGCACACTACATAAATCTCTGCTGGGATACCTCTTTCAATACCTTGCAAAAGTAAAAATACAAATGCTCAGTTTATCAGATGTTTTGCTACTGTGAATCATGTATTTTAAAATCTTTTTCTGCTGTACAAAGCCATTTTTGCCACAATGGCCGGGCCTTCCTTTATAGCCACTTCAATTGTGATAGCTGTCACTTATTAGTGAGTTTTATTTCTGAACATCCACTTTATTTTTAACAACCTGTCAGCAAAATGTATTGCTAGTGCTTCGGGTGTTAGAAAGCAAATAAAAAATATAACTTATAGAGCTCTCGCTATTCCTCTTTGGTAACCTGTACAAATCAAAATGTCTATGCAATTCTATGAAGAAATAGAAATTTCTTCACTTTTGAACCACATAATTTTATTTTTCTATGAAGACAATACATTAGAAGGACCTTAGTGCCATGTTCAAAACCTCTACTAACACTAGGTCCAGTTTCAATGAGCCAATTAGTGGATCAGTCACTAAGGTTGCTCCAGAATTTGGAAGAAGTGTTGTGTTGTGTTGTTGTGGTGCCAATTTTTTTTTCCCCCCCAACATTTTCATGCATAGACACGCCCCCGTCAGACTACATCTGTGACATCATCACATCACAGTTTGATGATGTCTCTGTGACATCATCAAACAGGGAAAACCAAGATTGGGTAGAAATAGAGAACCACAGAGAGCATGTGTGTGCTGGACGGCTACAGTTGTGTTACTGAGGGAGTTTTGATGTGTGTGCGGGCTATTCACTATCAGACAAGGTGTGAATTGTCTCCTGGCCGATACCTCTGACCACTACTACCCACGGGCCACATGTTAAACACCCCTGACGGACAGTCAGCTGTGGGGTTCACAGGCAAAAAAAAAGAACTACCATTCTTATCAAGAAAGGTTGAAGAAATGTCTTTGTTTCTCGGTATCTGCTTCTGGAAACTTATTAATTTCAATACATTCAACCCCTGTCTTAACTGCTAATTTTTCTCACTGTGTGGGTATTCAAAAGAAGATGCAGTACACAGATAAAATATTATTCCTTCTTTAATGGTGTGCAGACTATCACTCTCCCCTGACAAACACTATACAAGAAACTAATTTACTAAACCAAGCCTTGCAATACCATTTTTATACCCTCTTACCTTTAAACAAAGCAGTAAAAAAAGAGGAAGGCATCACTTACATATTATTAAGTCTCTGTATGCCTGCTGCAGCCAGTCACATTACAAAAGGGAGATTCTTCAATTACTTCACCTAAATCATTATTTTCCCTTTTTCAAAGGGCTTTTACATTAGATGATGCCCAAGCAGGAACTTTCTCCCAAATGTACAGTAGTCTGTGGGTTAGTGTTACACATTTGTCCAGCTAATTAAGCCATCAATCAATAAATAAAAGAACCACTTAAATCCTAGAACTTGAGTGGAATGGAAGCCTGGGGACCCCAAGACTCTCCAGTAACTCAAAATCAGAAATTCCCACATAGCTCTCGGCCTGCACTGAGGTGAACTGACAGAGCCATCTGCTGGTCACAAACAGCAATATGTTGTGGTACATAGGTGTCAACCGCACACAATGCAAACCAGCACCTTCTGACATTCCACCGTCAGTCACCTGTTTGTTAAAACTTGTCACAGATATGAGTTTTTGATCAAGTTAGCAATTAATATATTCCTTTAAGGCAGAAAAAGAAAAAATCTGTCTCAAGGTGACTGCAGGTGGGGTCTCATTTTGTTATTTTAAAGGATTGAATTCTTTATCAAGAAACCTGCTGGACTGCTGCTCTCCAGGAGGATGGCCAGCCTCTCCTTTGTAGCCTCTTAGTTTGCAGTGATATTCAGACAGACGTTTTCGACAGTGTCATAATTCTTCAGGAACCCTTGGCTTTCTTGGTCTTAGGACTAAATGAGGTTGTCTTAATGACGATTAATATCGTAGCTGGTGTGTGGTGAGCATTCTATGGCGCACTATGGCTGCCGTCGCATCATCCATGTGAATGTTGCACATTGGTGGTGCTGGAGGGGAGTCCCCATTACCTGTAAAAGTGCTTTGAGTGGAGTGTCTAGAAATTATTATTATTATTATTATTATTATTATTATTAATGATTAATACAAGCAGGAAAGGAACTACCAGCTCACAACTAAGGAAGAGTACTAAAATGAGGACTACTTGCCATAGCTGACAACATCTGGCTTGTAGGTGCCGAACTCCAGGGCTCCGCTCATGAAACCAAAGTTGGTTCCGCCATGGAACATGTAGAGGTTGATGGACATGTGCTTCTTGAGGATTTCTGTCACTGTGGCAGCCATGTCTGCCAAAGAAAGCCATTGCAGAATCAGTGCACAATTCGGCCAAACATCACACAAGAGATGACTTTCTATAGTGGGTGAGAACAACTGACACAGAACCACCAGCAGAAATCTGGTGAAGACATTCAAATACAAAAGAAAGCTTTTAATTGAGATCCCACGGACCTCTGCTGTTCTTTTTCCCGCCTGTGGGATAAAGTTGATAAGAGTCTAGAAAGGAAGGCTGTAAATATGCAAGGAGTGTGAAAACAGCTCCAAACAGAAAATAAAACAGCAGAGGGAACAATTAACAATGGAGCAACATCATGTTTTCCTCGCGCATTCTGGAAGAAACAAAAGTAATGAACAAATTCGGCCTGTCCCTGCAAACCTGTTATTGACCAGTTTTAAAAGCTTTGAATTGTCTCTGCCTAACGTCCACTGCCACTTCTCAAAGGTGACATTTATCATTCGGAGCGACGGCAGAAGACTAACAAAACATGACCAGTCATTTTTGTGTTTGTAGTAACAAAAGTGGTGTGTGTTGTTTTCCCATGGCGCTGTCCCACAACCCCTCCAGATATAAAACATCTCTCGCTTTCACTCGTTCAGGTCGCTAAAAATGCAAAGCGACACATTTGCAAAGCAAACTTACCCTATCTGTCACTTTATATGAACACAGCAGTGGCCAAACTAGTATAACCAACAACAGGTCTTCGCAAACTGCAAAACCAACCTAAGATTCCAGACATGCCCTTCAGGCCTACAATCACAGCGCATTACAAAATCATCTTCAGAACCACTGTAATTGAATCAAGTGTATGCCTGCCTTACCCTCTGTGGGGAAAACGTGATGAAGATCTCCCCAGGAATCGAACCACCCAGTCCAATATTCCATGACCATCTTGGGTTTCTGGGGCTGAAACAAACACAAGCCTGAAGGGATGGTTGCGCCTGCATCTGCCTTGACAGCTGATCAAAGGTGTGAGGGCACAACCCGCAGCAAAAAACTCACCAATCCCTTGTCAGTGAGGACCACCCCACTCTACTGATGTTGTATCCTTATGGCTCTTCAACTAATTAACTTAGTATTTATTATTGCTGCATTAATTTTCCAATTCCTATTAGATGGTAATGAATTATATAGTTAATTATAGGTCCTAGTTCAGTCAAATGAATAATTATTATAAGCAATGACAACATCAAACAATGTTCTTGTGATAGTGGCATACTATCTACTAATTAATTGAATTTACAAAGCACTTTTCATCCCAGAACACTTTACATATAGGAGGAGACCAACATCATCCACCACTGAAGGGCTGATCCACCTGAGTGACTCTGCACCAGCAGCCCCCTGCAGGTCAGATGGAGATGTAAGAAACTACCACAATCTGAATGAAGGGGGCATTTTGGCAGACAAGAATATACAAGCAAAAAGAAATAGGGTAACATCTCTATTCTTGGGTCATTGAATCTGTAAGTAATAAATAATCAGGACCGAAACCTGAACATCTAACACCTAAACTAAGGCCACAACCTAAACAACTAAGGCCACATTAGGACATGGATTTGGTTAATCTAGAGAAGCATCTAAACATCATGTACCTCTCTTATCTTAAATTATATTTTAAAAAATCTTAATTATCCTAAAATAAAGACAAAATTGCAAATGTAAACATGACATTCTATTCTCCTCTCCGTTTTGGGCTCCGTCTTGCTTCAAAATTATAATTCAATGTAACCCACCTTAAATTTTTTAACTAGGCTTAATTTATCTAAGGTATTGTGGTTCTACTGACACACGTGTGTGTGTTTATTTTAATAATTGCTTACACTTATATAGTGCTTTTCTGGACACTCCACTCAAAGCGCTTGTCAGGTAATGGGGACTCCCCTCCACCACCACCAGTGTGCAGCTTGTCAGGTAATGGGGACTCTCCTCCACCACCACCAGTGTGCAGCCCCACCTGGATGATGCAGAGTGCCATCATCCAGGTGGGGCTGCACACTGGTGGTGGTGGAGGAGAGTCCCCATTACCTGACAAGCGTACACTCCCCACACACCTGCTCTCAGTGGGGAGGAGAACAGAGTGATGAAGCGGTTCTGAGATGGGGATTACAAGGAGGCCGTGATCAGTAAAGACCAGGGGCAAATTTGGTCAGGACGCCGGGGTAACACCCCTTCTATTTTCGAGAAACTTTTTAATGACCACAGAAATTCAGGACCTTGGTTTTACATCTCATCCAAAGCACGGCGCCTTTTTACAGTACAGTCTCCCCGTCACTATACTGGGACATTAGGACCCACGCAGACCACAGGGTGGGCATCCCCCTGCTGGTCCCAGTAACACCTCTTCCAGCAGCAACCAAAAGTTCTTCCCAGGAGGTCTCCCATCCAGGTACTGACCAGGCTCACACCTGCTGAGCTTCAGTGGACTGCCAGCTGGGAGATGCAGAATGACATGGCTGCTGGCAATTTTGTCCTAAACCTGTGAATTTCTATCTTCGTAGGGTGCTGAATACCCTTGTTTTTGTTTAACAGTCTGGTACCAAAATGCCTTTTGCCATCTTTATCATGAAATGCGCAGGTACAAAAGAAAAAGAACTTCATTTTTTGCCATTAGATCGTGTTTTATACTTGCCTGTGTAGCTTCTAGAAGATTTAGATGTTCAGGTTTCAGTTTCTGAAGGTTGATGGTAGCCAAAGCTTCAACACCACAGAGAAAGGAGAGCGTTATTAAGGTTTGGTGCAAAACATACAGGAATAGGAAACTCACAAGGGAGGCCTTTCCTGTTTGACAACACACACATGCCACCATAAATACAGTGCCATGTGTCTATAAAACAAATCTATTGGTTTCTCCTTTCTGAGAAACCAATAGATTTGTACAGAGTACTTTATTATTTCTTTGGTTTAAATGGAAATTTAAAATGATTGGACAATACTTTATTATATCTTTGGTTTAAATAAGTAATTTAAAATAAGCCGACGCTCCAAGGGCAGTTGTTTTTTTTGTTTGTGCGTTTGTTGCTGGCGTCACTCTGAAATCAATGTCAGAACAAGAGTGACAAAGAACCTCTTGTCTTTCTGAAGACTGAGGGATCAGTTGGCGAGGATTTTATTTTTTTTACAGCAACATGACATCACAGCAGTCACATGGGAATGATCTTTCATCTCCGCGATGACACACAGGATCCGTTTCCGAAAACAAACAAGGCACAATACCTCCTTCCACTCCTCCTTGATTAAACCCCTCTTTGTTGTCTGAAGTCATCAGCAGCTCATCTATCTCCCTGGACAGCAGACTCTGAGAGAAAACAGCAGAGATTTGATACTTGCAAGGTTGGTGATCAGATGATAACCATGCTGGTTTCAGGGAAAAGTGTGCATATTTCAATGCAGTTAGGCGTCTCCTTTAAAAGTTTCAAATCATCCCCCGTACTGCATACTGCTCATTACTTGATCACAGAGGTTCTGAAAATGAATGCTGAACACAAGTGAACTACATCAAAATATGTTTTCTGTTCAGCATTCATTTTCAGAACCTCTGTGATCAAGTACGGAGCAGTATACAATACGGGGAATGATTTGAAACTTTGCTGTGTAAACGTACCTGAACGGAATTCTGATTATTTTTTGGTTTCCTTTTTAGTTTCTTGAATACAATTTAGAAGTTATTGTCAGAACTAAAGACCCTCCCTTGATTTCTCAACTTCTGTGCTTGAAGATCTATTTAACAGGATGCACAAAAGAAAAGATCTAGCTGAATGGACTTGTGGAAGTAGACTGTATTGTTTGATTTGAGATGTGCAGAGGGGCTAATGGTGTTTTGGTGAGGTAAAAACACACATCCACCTATTTGCGTCTCTGATAAGGGCCAGGTCCAGAGAGATTACTAGGTGGATGATAGCTGCGGTTTATCTTGGCACATCGCAAGTCCTTGGGGACTCGATGTCACCTCTGAAGCGAGCTGTGTCTCCATGGAGAGCCCCAGTGGACCTGTGTGCGTGCGTGCGTGTGCGTGCGTGCGTGGCTTCTGAGGGTGCCGCTCCCTGTTGCAGTGCATGTGAAGCCCAAGCTTCTTCACAGGTATTTCTCTTATTATTATAGCGACCTGTCAGGCTCTGCGGTACATTTTTCCTTTGTCATCTAACATTGGTGGTCTCCGCTGCACAAAATAAAACTCAGAACCGCAAACCATACAGAACGTATGATTTACAGGCAAAACACTTTGAGTATTTATGTTTCACACCAAACACATTGAGCATATATGTTGGCAGGCAAGGCAAAATTCCAGATACCTTTTTCATGTAGGGCATGTATTCTTCATCCATAGCATAAGACCCGTATTCATTCTCCACCTGGAACGCGATGATTGGGCCCCCTTTCTTGAACTGTAGAAATTAAAAAGCACCATGACTACATAGAAGAGGACACCTGAGCAGAAAAAGGTCACGTTTTTAAATACTCTTGCACCAGGATGCCCTATACAGCTTTAGATAAGAGCACATTGCAACGTGCACACAGTTTCCTATTACTGAGGCGTCAGAATCCCTCCCAGTGCTATATACAGTACATCACTGATTCCTTCTTTGCAGAAGAGGTTTGTTTTAAAAGCACAGGAAGACAAATGCAGGAAGTCAAATAAACTTGAACTTTTATTACAAATAAACTTGAAATAAAAATTAACAAACTGCAGTATGTCCAAAATTCAGCAGCCAGAATCCTGACCAAGTCTAGTGCAAGTGTTCACATTACTCCTATCCTGGAGTCCTTGCACTGGCTTCGGGTCACAGTTCATCAAATTCCAAAATAAAATCCTTCAAAAAATTTAAAATCCTCATGCTCACCTATAAGGCTCTGCATGGCTTGGCACCTCAGTGCCTGTCTGAACTAATATCGCCCTACTCCCCACCTGGCAACCTTCGCTCTTCTAATTCTGCTCTCCTTACTGTCCCCCAAGCACGTCTACATTGTATGGGTGACAGGGCCTTCTCCTGCTGCGCCCCAGAGCTCTGGAACTCTCTCCCCAAGGATATCAGAGAGTCAACTTCTCCAAACTCCATCAAATCCAAACTCAAAACCCTCTTCTTCAGAAAAGCCTTTACTTAACTGGTTCCATTCTTCACCCCTCTGCTTTTCTTAGTACCACCATCCACGGTTACCTCTGTATATTGTAATTGTGTTTTATCTTGTGTATTCTTCTTATTTATTGTTGTCATCCTGTAAAGCGCTTTGAGAATCTGCCTTTAAAGGTGCTATATAAAATAAAGTTTATTATCATTTATTATTATTATAAACGGAGCCAGGAAAAGCATCGGCACAAATGGCTCAGCACATACAGACGTTGTCTCATGCTCTCGGGCGGATTACCTGAAGGGGCGCCACTATCGGAATGAGTCTGTCAAAGTAGGCATCCACAGCCTCGGTGAAGCCCTCGTAGGTCGTCCTGAGCCGCATGTCTTTATCGCGGAGAAGCCAGCTGGAAGGCAACCGCAGAGCGGTTCAGGAAGTCATCAACAGCGACAGGGGGGACAGCTCTTCTTATAAAGACAGCACTATCCACCGATAGACTTTTTAATTAAACTGAAGGGTGTCCATGATGCACTTTGAGTCTGGGCAGCACGGTGGCACTGTAATTAGCATTGCTGCCTCACAGCTCTGGGGATCTGGGTTCGATTCCCAGCATGCTGTCTGTGTGGAGTTTGTATGTTCTCCCCATATTTGCATGGGTTTCCACCAGGTACTCCAGTTTCCTCCCTGCAACGGACTGGTATCCCCTCCAGGATGTATCCCACCTTGCGCCTGTTCTTTCCAAGGGATGCTCCAGCTCTCCTGTGACCCTGGAGCCCATGAACTGATTCGAAAATGGATGGGGGTGGGCATACCAGCCTCAGGCCACGTATGCAATAGCAGGGTTTTAAAAATATTGTTTAATTGTGCCATTTGTACTACACTAATACCCAGAGTAGTAGCAGATTCTAAATTGCGCCATACAGCTGTTAAAGCCCCACACCCATTACCAATAGTATACTTTAGCCATACAACTCTGTGTCCCAGAATCCAAAGGACAAGTCCCAAGACTTTTAATCGACTGAGTGCGGACTGTAACACAAGATCAGCGCTTGCAGATTCTTCGAGAAAATGACAATTACATATTTTTTCTAACAAAGGAGACGCCTAACTGCATTGAAATATGCACACTTATCCCTCTTTTTTAAAGATTTTAGATGGCAAAAATCAACTCCAAGTGTTGAAGGGAAAGGCCAAGATAGGACTTGAGGAATAAGAGTGGTGATTCATCTTTCGGACTTTTTCCGGATGAAATTCTGCGGAGGTGCTGCAAGATATCAGATTAGTTTATGTAAGGGAATGAACAGAAATTGTCAGATTGCCTAACCCTTGCAGAAACTTATTACCTACTTAATGACTAATCTAACTTTCTGCTAAGCCACAAACATTCTCCAGAATCAGTGATTTACTCCGGTTGTAAAAACTCAGGGAGTTATCCGTACCTTTCTTGAGCAGCTTTAATCTGTTGTACAAACTGAAGGAGAAGAACAGTAAGGTCTAATTCACAGGACAACAACTGCAAAACAAGACAGCTAGGACAATAAAATAAGCCTTCTTAGAGACCTCAGTTGTTACTCAGTAAAACAAACAAAGCTCAGATTAATCTGCCATTTTGCTATGATGGAAAACTAGCATAACAAATCGTCGTGTTCCTCCAAAGAGATTCTTTTATCACACACACGAGACCTTTGTACAGTATACACATGCTCTTCATTTTTAATGGATCTGCAAGTATCAGGTAATCACATATTTTGTTCTCCGCCCCATGTCCTGTTTTCATAGTTGATTAGCACAGGGAAGAAAACAGTAAGCAGAGTCCAAAGGTTTGACAGGCAAAATAAAGCTGGAGCTGTTTAGGGGGAGGCCTTCCTGTAGTTCGAGTGGGCAGCACACTCACCTTGGCAGTCCGCCGAGATCCCACTCTGAGCAAATGTAGGGCCCGGGCCTCAGAATCACCCACAGTCCCACATCTGCTGCCAGATTAATGAAGGCCCTAAGGAACAGGAGATGAGAAAGTAGAACAAGAGGAGCAGACCTCACCCCCACCTTAAAATCAACAGCGTTTTTTTTTTCCCCAGAGAGCCAATGCAGCTCTGCTATGATTGTCGACACGAAATGAAAAGCAAACACAGAAACATCCGATTCCCTGCAGCCTGGCCTCACACACCGTGCAGGGCCTTACACAGACAACCCAGAAGAGGGTGTTTTATCACTGCTGCACCAGTACAGCAGAAAAGTCGAACAACCCTCCCATGTTAAGGAGTGGCATAATTTGGCATGGCAGAGATCTTTAACTTAATAAAGTAAAGCTCTGGTTCATACCAAATGTTTAAATGAAACGTAGTCAAATGATAGTACAGCAACTTCACTAATGTTGCCTGTTTTCCACAGTGTTGAAAACACATCTGATTCACGTGTCTGTTTGAAATTCCCATCCCCTGTCTCTGTGCTTGAACATCCCCCTCTCCAATATATATTTGAAATGAAACTCCCGCTGGATGAAATCAAGCTGAATGTTACTGACAGAAAAGGCAACAAAACACTGAAGGAACAGGGAGTTTTTCAAGAGTTGTTAATTAGGAGTCAAGGTGTAGGTTTGGTGTTGATGTGTGAGCAGTCTATGTGCTGCTCTCCTGAGTGGAGACCGGTCTTAATGAACCATTTTCTCTGAACAGATAACTCTCATGTGGTTTAAATAGCACACAGACTCATCTGGGCAGGGATGGGTGTGAAAACACCTGTGACGTTATAGGTTTAAATGCGTTTTGTTTTAAACACAGATTGGAAACTAACGACAATCCATCCCAAAAACAATTTAGAAGTAAACTCGCCCAGATCAGCTGGGTTTTACATTGGTGTCATTGGTTTTTGCTTATTTGCACTGTGACATGTTTTCTCATGAACAAAGTAATATTCATTCAATCATATTATGTGCTGCCACTTCTTGTGTTACATCACAAACCATTTCCCTTAAGTGTTGTCTGTGCGATACAGTGGGCTCAACAATTATTGGCAACCTCGATAAAGATGAACAAAAAAAGCTTTAAACAATAAACTGCACGGGTAATGACCAATATCTTTTGCCCCACAAAATGGGAAAACTAGTGGATTTTATTCTAATACAATTATTTCTCATTACTATTTGTTTCTCAAAATGATTGGATCCCCTGCTTCTAGTACCTGACGCAAATTCCTCAGCACAAAGCCTTTCCTATCATGTTTAATAAGGTTAGAGAACACATTAGGAGAGAACTTCGACCTTGCAGAAATTTATAAATGTAGATTTTGTTTTCAGCCAAGCATTGCCTTGTTGATTCTGAGGTGTGTTTAGGGTCACTGTCGTGCCGGAAGGTCCACATGCGAGTGAGTCATTGCTTTCTGTTAGTGGCAGCCAGGGTTTTGGCCAGAGTATCCTTATATTTAGAAGAGTCCGTGATGCCATTGATCTTATCTAGGGCCCCAGGGACAGTGGCTGCAAAACAGCTCCAGAACATCAACGATCCACCACCATATTTCACAGTGGGTATGAGGTTCTTTTCTTTGCATGTGTTCCTCTCCTGAAGCCAAACGTACTGGTAATGGGGCAGTGCAGTGGCTCTGTGGCTCAGGATCTGCACCTGTTGCTGGAAAGCTGTCGGTTCAAATCCTGCAGCCGGAAGAGGAAACCTACTCCGCTGGGCTCCTGAGCCCGGCCCTTAACCCCAACTACTCCAGAGACGCCGTATGTGGTAAATGGCTAACCCTACACTCTGACCCCAAGCTTCTCTCTCCCTGTCTGTGTGTCTCATGGAGACCAAGCTGGGGTATGCAAAAAGACAAATTCCTAATGCAAGAAATTGTAAATGGCTAATTAGGTGATCTTATATTAATGTGAAAGGCCAAAGAGTTAAATTCTGTGACTCATCTGACCACAGCACCTGGTCTCAGTGGTGTCTGGCAAAGTCCAGCTGTTTCAATTTCTCTTGTTGTTTGTCAGGGCTTTCTTCTGGCAACCCTTCCAGATAGCCTGTTGGCATGGATGTACCATCAAATTGTTGATTTTGGAGACTTGACCCCAAGATGCAACCAGGTATCGCAGTTCTTAAACAGTGGCCAAGATGTACTTGTGTCCTCTTCCTGGTACGTTAACCACAGTTTTGGTGGTTTGGAACTTCTTGATCATTGCCTTAGTAGTGCATAGTGGTTTATTTAACTTCTCATTTTTTTTGTATCCATTACCTTATTTGTGAAGATCAGCAACCGAAAGGTTACATGTGCATTACCTTGCACATGTGCTCATGTGTGTAACCTAATTTTTATAAGCTACAGAAACAGCTCCGACAAGTTCAAAAAATAATTCCTTTGGACAGAATTGTGTTCAGGTAAGCTGAATTTCATTGAAGATTTCATTTTGGAATGAAAAAACCCATAGGAGAAAAATTGTATTACATATTTGTTTAGAAATAATTGCATTAGAATAAAAGCCTGTAGTTTTTCCATTTTGGGGGACATAAAATAAAGCTCATTATCTGTGATGTTTATTTTGTATGTTGTTTTTTTTTGTTCATCTTTATCAAGGTTGCAAATAATTATTGAGCCCACTGTATGCTGCTTCATAAAACAACCAATGTCATCACTTTCCTTTAAAACTATTTTGCACTAAAAACATACCACCATTTGGGTTTCCTCTACATTTTCATAATCTACAAGAAATCTGGGAGAAGATGAAAACATTCATGAGTCACATAACTGTACAGTAAGTGTGTTTCAACAGAAAGGTCTCAAACAAATACGGAATCCAGATTGCATTCCTGAGATATTTTACATCTGATTTTTTAGGTTTTTTTTAGATTATAAATCTTGTAAATTACAGGAATATACTTTCCTAATTATTTGAGTGGCGGGCACAACATTGGATTCATGATTAAACTACGGATCATTTTGCAAGATTAGAAAGACTGGATGAAAAAGTGGAGGCACAAAACTCATCAGGAGCTTTGACCTCCTTTGATTCCAAACAAAGAGGAGAAGGCTTACTCTAAATCCAGCTGGTCTTTGAAATCAAAGCGCCCTCTCTCTGGTTCATGTAGATTCCAAGGCACATACCTGCAAAACATCAGAATCAGACTGAAGCCATTTAGCGTTTTGCAACTTGTTTGCAAGGCTCAGAGTAAAAACAAAAAGAAAAATGCATGCTCCCATTTTAAAACAAAATAAACTTTTCAGTAGCAATTTATTGTACAAAGCTAAATACTTTGTAGTATGTTATCCATATAGGATCACTTTATTAGCCATATACAATTTCTTGCATTAGGAATTTGTCTTTTCGCATACCCCAGCTTGCTCTCCATGAGACACACAGACAGGGAGAGAAGCTTGGGGTCAGAGCGCAGGGTCTGCCATTGTACAGCGCCCCTGAAGCAGCTGGGGTTAAGGGCCTTGCTCATGGGCCCAATGGAGTAGGATTCCTCTGTCGGCCGTGGGATTTGGACCAGCAACCTTCCAGCCACAGGCGCAGATCCTTAACCACAGTGCTGCCGCTCCCCCCAATATATTCATATATTCCCAAGATGAAAATAAACTAGAACAAATAGGGTCTCCTGAATGGCTCAACTCATACAGGAGCTCACTTGAGCACAGGCTGAGCTCCCTGGCCGCGGGTTTGAGCCTGTCATGACACAAGCCAACAGCCATTGGGTTTCTCCAAACGGCGGCACACAATGGGCTGTCAGTGACACAGCGCCACCTCTGGCCTCCTGGTGCTTGCAGGCACACGGCGCTGTAGGTGAGGTCGCACCTCTGCTGTGATCAGTGCTCATCCTCCAGTAGGGGGCTGTGCTCCCTGTGATGTGTGAAAAGGCTGGTTTTGCATGATGTTGGGTGTGTCAGGGGACTGTGGTTGTTTGGAGCTGCAAGCCGAGGTGTGGAAAAAACCCACAACTGGCTCTTTGAAGTCAAAATAAGGGGCGTTTCGAAATTTTAAACAAAAAGCAAAACCGAATCCGAGCCAAAGTCATACAAAGGCAGAGGAAGAAATGGCCCAACGGCCACACTCACGTGGTGAGAGTGTTCAGGCCACAGGCCTTCATCTTCTTCATGCGATCCCTCCAATAGGCTCTCGGCACGCGGAAGTAGTGGACGGATCCCCCCAGGATCCGGAACTTCTCTCCCCCGAGCGTGAACTCCGAAGACTCCGCCTCCAGTCCCACCTTCCGGCTTATCTTCATCATCACCGTCCGCGAGCTGGTGGGAAACCGGGTTTTTAATCCCCCCCACAAGTATTTTTTACCGGTTATAAACCAACTTAAATACACGACGCATAAGCGGCATATTCAAGTAACAGAACCGGAGACGTATAACTCATGAAAACAGGAAAAGAGCACAGCAAAATACTAATTACTCTGCCCTAAAGTCTCTAGGAAGCAAAATAAATGTAAGGCCAGTACTATCAGGGATCATCTGAGCAGCCAATTAGTGACAGAAGGTCTAGGGTGCAGAAGGAGGTTCTTAAAGTCTCTAAATAGTTCAGAAATGATTGTCAAGCTTCAAAAAAAACATATTGGTGGATCCAATTAGTCTCTAATTTTGTCCAGCTGAAAAAACTGGTTCATATCTGTGATTCATTGGACAAATGAGGGTGGGGCAACTTGCTTCCATTTAAAGGGGATAAAGCGCCTTGCAAGACAGACTGTATTTTTGATAGGGTGAGGTTATGAGGTGGCACACCGAAAACACCACAAAAAGGAGAGGGTTTGATTTCAAGATGAGCAATATTAGACAAAGTGGCAAAGATGGAGGACCAGAAATTAACCAGTTTGGGACAAGACCAAAAGGTATGCATGAGAGGTGCAGGAGCCCATCCACATCTGTTACACATCCAAACTGAGAAACCTTTGAGCAAGCTCAGACTCAGACATGAGGCCGTGTCTGAACAGGACTGCCACTGGCTCATTTGAATAATATAACAACTGTGTCCAGGACTTGTTCTCGCAAATTTTAACTACGGACAAGTATGGAAAACATCATGAAAAAAACAAGGAATAAATCTTAGATATGAAACCTTTGCCATCAGGTGAGAGTCCAAAAAGGGAATCTACAGTAGGTCAGTTTTGGGGGGAGATGAAGAGAGCTGGATAAACTTGGTTCATATAAAGTGCTGTACAAAAGAGAGTTGGGGTAGAATAAATTTGGTAATATATATGGAAATTATATATGGAAAGCCATTTAAAAAATATATTTTTTTATAAATATTATAAAAGCTGCATTACATGCAGTGTTTTCCATTAAAGTGCAAAACTTTCACCTGTATTTAAACGTTTGCACGTGCACCTGAAAACCTTTTTAACTATGTCCTGAACCTACAACCTAGAGTCCTGAAAATGTACTGGGCAGAGGGGTCTAAAAACAAGCACTCCTGGTGTGTTGCTGAAGCCGACCCCTGGGCTTTGTTTAAGAAACAGCAGGATGAGATCATCAGATCAAGTAACTACTAGGAATCAAATGAGCCAGCTGGGCCGACTGGCCTTCTCTCAATTGTCATATTTCTTTTATTCTTGTGAGCAATTTTCCTCATTTCTGTCCAGTTAATATCAGAATTGCCCATTCGTGTACTATCTGAAACCTCAGGCCCACAAATAAAAAGTCTGTAAAAGTGAGATATTAAGCCAGACAAAATACACTCAGTGAGCATGCTGGTAAATTTGGAAGAGAAGTGTAAATTGAAACATTTTGGGGGAAAAAGGCTCACTGAAGCAAGTCTGCAATGTGCCTCACGATCAATACCAAGACCCCTGAAAACTATACAGTTTATACAAACCTACTTACATGCTTGACATATTGCCTCCTGCAGAGAGTCTTCAACCAATATGTTCATTTTCCAGAACGGATGGAAATTGACAGTAACGTAAAAAACTGGGGACACACTGAAGTTACTATACTATACCAGAGATCCAGGAAAATGGGGCACCAGCTACGTAAGAACTGAATCCCACTCAAGGATGCATGGATGGAAAGCAAGAAACTGACCAAAAGCCAATATAAAAAATGAATTAAAAAGTTAAAATAATTTGCACATCTCTTCTAGTGATTTTCCCAGCTTTAAGCTACTGTAGGTAGCCAAGGCAAGTTATTTTATTACTTACTACTTACACTGCAGTGGTCTGCTTCAAAAGACAAAAGTGAATTATGCACCTGGCGTTCTTGTTATATCTGAGAGCCATGCTGCTGTTGCAGATTTGGCAATATATGTTGTCTCAGTCTTAGCCTGGTACTGGTACTGTACCTCAAACCAGAGGGTCCCTTGAGACCCCATAGCAACCGCCTCAGAAACACACCGCACCTCGGCATCTCTAAAACGTTTATAAAAAAAAACAGTTTTGAAGGTCACGAGCAATGAAACCACGTGCCAGTTTCTGAATTCAGAATCGGATTCTCCTTTATTTGCCCAGTCTGTTTCACGAAGAAGGACATTAATCTGGTACACTTGGTGCTGCAAAAGCTTTCTGCACATACCACACGCAAACCAGACAATAGACCTCATTAAGGCAGTGCACTCATAACTAGAAATTCTGGATTAGCAAAATAACAGCCCTAGTAAAAAAGTTGTTCAAGTACCAGGTGATTCTGGTTTTAATAGACCACTAGTGTCATTCTAAAGGACGTTTATGGAACAGGGCGTAACCTAGGTGGAAGTTGTCTTCTGTGATCTTTCCTGCCTGTTTCTTTGCTCTGGAATTGAATAAATTATCCATGGAGGGCAGAGAACAGTCAATGACCTTCTCCACAGAGCTAACAACACACTGCACTTTTAGAGCTGAGTAGAGGTGTTGCCGAACCAAACAGCTAAAGCGGCCGTCAGAACGCTCTCGATAAAGGCTCTGAAAAACAGTCAAAATTGGTTGAGAGACACCAAAATCTTCCAGTTGGCGCAAATAAACAGTACGTTCTCTGCTATGCTTTCTTTGTGATGCTGACGATATTCGTGTCCCATTGAAAGGGGATAAAAAATCATAATCAGTCAAGAACATGAAGGACTCCACCACACTCACAACACATCACTGATTACCACCGAGTTTTGTAACGTTTCTAGAAATCAACCAGCATTTCCCTTCTGATTCCGCTTTGAAGTGCATGGCTCTGAAATTATCTTTTAAAAAAACCTTTTTGCACGAATAGTACTTAAAAGAAAGGCAAATATACTGTAAGGATCTCCCTCACAACGAATTTGTAAAGGGTAAGGGTATCACATCATTACTGACCAGTTAAGGACTACCTGCTGTACTTTTTTACATAATAATTATTCTACTATTGTTAGCAGCTGCTTCTGCTGACGTATTCCTGCTCTTTCTGTCTTAATACCCATTTAAGCAGCTGGCATGGTATTTTCATTCAAGTGACAATCCGGTGTTCGGCATGCTTAAAGCCCAATTTCATTACCCACGGAGTTCACTTTTAACGCGATGGTCATAATTAGGCGTTTTCTTCGTACATGTGTCTTTCGATTGGTTGGACTTTAAACGGGGGGTGATGTGTTTCATAAATGATAAACGCCTCTCGTGTTCTCACAATAAACTGTAAAAATCTATTCGCCTTATTTAAAAGCCACTATCGTGGCCGCTCAAAACTGTGATAATGCTGTAGATTTTGCTCAAAACAAAACGCGAAAGCACGTGAAATGCCTTCTGCATAACCCACTTCGTTCCAGCACGGTCAGGATTATTACTAAGACGTCGTGAGGTGTGTTTTAATGCCGTTTACAAGCCGGCAAATGTAGACATCGGTTATTTCTACTGTGCATTGCATGTTTATCACGAGTCACGGGCTTACCTGATGTAGTAGTACATAATAACCCCTACAAGAATAAGACCGATAGCGGCAATTCTCCTTCGCTGGGCATTTCTTATGCTTAGAATGATCATCGATGTGTCACTTTCTCTGCGGAATCTCTCCAGGAAACGTATGTTTCATTTACACAGCCACAGATCTAACAGGAGAGGATGTTTTGCAAAACTGCGATACATTAAACAACAGACAAGTGCAACTTTCGAGTAGTGTAAGGCGCACTATGCTCGCTCTTTCCACAGGAAAATGTCAGTTCCGGAGGGCTGGGAGGTGTTAGTATGCCACTTACGTACCGCCCAGAAAATGCACAGGCGTCAGGGGTAACTGAGCCGGCGGGGAGACTTGATAGTGGTCTCAGATGTGTGACGGAAGATGTGTTTTATGTCTGTTGTCGGTGCACATGAAGCTTTATTTGAGGTGATTTTCGCCATTGGATTTGCACATAATACAGTATATCTGAGCTCACCCCCTGTAACTCTCGCAGGAGACCGTCTCTGAAATCCGTTCTGCATTTATTCATTCTGCGGTAAAAATGTTTTGAGAGGGCATTTAAAAAGCTGGGCTTCGACTGTGCCCCCAACCCCAGGCAGTGAGAGTCAGAGCAGGGCGAGGCTGTGTTTCAGATAGTTTCTAGACTAGAAGGTGATGGTGCAGCTCTCCTCACGCAAAGAGATTGCAAAACACGACTGCAGTCCAGTTGCACAAATTTTCACCTGTTACCCACACAGCTTCCGTGCGCTTCATACCCCTTAGATTTCAATACTTACCAACGCTAAACCATAGCCACTGTAGCCTGAAGGAAGATTGGTGCAAATGTGTATAGCCTTAACCTTTGGCGCACTGATGTAATTTGCTACCACACTAAATATCCAAATCTATTAGCAACTGACATAGTCTGAGCAGTATACTGTCCATCGAAAGAGATTTTACAATCTTCAGTATTCAATATAGGAAAAAGTATAGTATAGGAGAGAATAAACGCTATTAAGATATCTTCATGTTCCCCCTAAGAGAAGGTAAACATCTCAAGGCTCGACTGGAAACTCCTGGACTCTATTTCCGCTCGATGCAAACCCACTCACTCCCCACCAGATAAGGATTGGCAATGAGAGCAAAATAAAAGCAACGCAAAGGTGAAACGCAAATTTTCACTGCCAGCGAGTCCAGATCTCCGTCAACTACAGTATACAGCAGCTCTGCTTCTTTGCATTTAATCAGACACACGGGGAACATCAGATTGCTAAACAGCCCAGTTACACAAAGCACGGCTTCAACCTTCTGATGTTGCCAGTGGTCAGAAACAGAGCGAAACCGGGCTTGACCCACACTGGGACAGGAAACCGGGTTGCGGTTGTTCATGGTCTGAGTCGACCACTAGAGGGTGCTCTTCTCTTTTAAGCAGAATTTCTACTCCTATTCCCATTAAGGTGCAAGGGAGTTTTTAAAAAGGACACAGCTAGGAAATACTGAGACATGCTAGTTAAAAGCCTCTTTGAAAGAACAAGTACAGTAGTTGCTTGCTGATGTTCGCCTTTTACGGCTACATCCAGAACTCTTCTGATTAGGGTATGATATTGGTGACAATTTGGTGACATCCAGGTGGATGCTGCACATTGGTGGTGGTGGAGGGGAGTCCCCATTACCTGTAAAGCGCTTTGAGTGGAGTGTCCAGAAAAAGCGCTATATAAGTGTAAGCAATTATTATTATTATTATTATTATTATTATTATTATTAATAATAATAATAATAATAATTTTAATTTCCTTTTCACACAAAAGCACAGAAGATACTGGTATTAAATGCAAAATCGCCCCCCACCCGGCCAAACAGAGAAACACAATTGCAGAACTGTTACTCTCGCACCAGTAACAGAGCGCTTGAACTCGGCAGACGGGGTCACTGCAGGTCAAAGGCACCGTGCACGGTCATGTGATCACCCGAAAAACAAGGCGCTATATGATATAGTATATCTCCGGAACGAAAGCAGGTCAAACGCTACTTTCAACGGCACAAACAGCACTAATGAATGAGGTGGACTTAATTGTTTGTGCTGTCTGGGGGGGGGGGCAACTTCACGGAGCTAGATAAATGTGTTAAAATACTGTTACTCTTTAATTTTTGAATCAGGAAAATGAGTTTTATCTTCTCGTCTTATGGGTGTATTTGTATCCACTTTTAAGTTGCCGTTTTTGGGGTGAACGACTACGCACTCAAGTGTAGCTATTTTATTTCTAAATGTAACGTTTTACCAAGGGCTGTGTATTAAAGTACACAATACTTGTCATGAAAACCGTCGGCGACGTTTATGTTTTTATCATAACTTTGACAACAAAAAGAGAGACTCACGAACCACATTCAAAGCTTGTGACCTTTGCCTCGATTTCACTCGGAACCAGGAAATACATCCCCGTAGAGCCTGCCCCTCCACCGACACTAAACCAAGCCTCTTTCTTCCTATTGGCCACAGGTCCCATCTATCACCGCAAACGGCGCTACGGCTTGAATTCACAAAACACTTTAGTGATCACAAGTCCCATAAGTGCTTTTTCTGCGAAGACCTTTACGGAAATTGCGGAACCCCCTGTGACAGCTGAAGGACTTCGGTCTTTCCAAATGGAATCGGGACCAGCGTGCTGTTGTGACACTTTCAAGAAGTTCTGAAGCTTTCATTCATATTTGTATTTAAAAATCCTCTCCTTTCGCCCATGTAATCGGGCGCGTTGGGATGATCTAACTCTAGGAAAAGCATGGTGTTGCTTTAACTTCTGAAGAAGCTGAGGAAATAATCATGAACGTACCATTAGGTTGCTTTTAAGTTAACTTTTTATGACATTTTTTCACTTGACTTAAACTACGTTTTTGCAGTTTGTGTCTATCTTGGGTTGTTTCGATGTATTATTATACAGAGTGCCACATGGATTGCAGTATTTGACTTTGCATCGGCTACACGTTGCCTTTTCGCTGTTCCTATACATTTGATTTCTCCGAGCAGTTGCAATGGATTACTGGAGTAGTATTATTACAGCGCTTGGGTGCCTCTGCGGTTGCGCTTGTGCGATTTTGGCGTTTGCAGTATACAAGCTTGGAGTCATCTACCAGTTCTTCCACAAGGTAAGTGCCTGTTCTGCTGGCTTCGTTTAGGACAGCGGGTTTGTCCGACCCGTCATTAAATCGTTTCTTTCTGAAACTCTGAAACTGTTTCTCACTGTGACCATTTAGGCAGGCCATTTGTTAAACTAAGACTAAATTAACAAAGCCAGAGAATGTCTGGTACCCGAGTTTGAGAATACACCTATTTTGTGAATACACAGGAAGTGTGCTCCTCCACGACCAGGATTAGAAATCCCTTGACTGGCCCTTCGGGAATGGAGTTCTATGAATGGAACAGATTACTTTATCTTTTGTCTTTAGATGTAACTCTGCTTCTTAAGAAACAGGTTACCTATAGGACTGACTGGGTTGGGGGTCTCTAGCAGGCCCTTGCTTTGGAGCTTAGGGGGTCAGTACAGTTGAGAAGAGATGCCTGAGTTGGGAGAGTGTAGTGGTTTCCATTCACTGGGGTGTCCTGCCAGGTGCGGATTCACACATGCTCGACCAGTTTAGCAGGTAAGGGGAGCAGACTCAAGTCTTTCGAAATCCTGCTCTTCGCTCCCTCTTGGGTGAGTGTGTGAGTGGTTTCGGCAGTTTGGACATGAAAAGTTGGAAAGTTCTTTAGTTCTTTCGCCACCTAGGGGGACCGCGTGTCTCTGTGGTCATGAATAGAGCAGGAGACACTTCTTTACCCAAAGTGGTGTGGGAGTGTGGAACAGGTTTCCCGCCTTGTTGCTGAAGCTGATACTCTGGCTTCTTTCAAGAAAAAAAATAGGATGAGATCCTCCACTCAGGACAGGAGATGCTTCTTATCACAAAGGGTGTCCGGAACAAGCTGCCCAGCTGTGTTGTTGAAGCCGATACCCTGGCTTCCTTTAGATTTACTTAAATTACCATTCATTATTCAGGTAATTGGAGTAGGAGCCTCCTACTCCTAGCATCACCTTTCACGAAAACCTGATCAAGTCTCAGAATCAAAGGGTCAACAACTGGAAGTCATTTTCCAGAAGGTCAAAGGGCAGTTCCCTCTGCTATAGGGCAATCTGCATCCTGTTTCATTGGCGTTCCTCAGTAAACTACCTGAAGAAAGGTTTGGGCTTAGTTCTGCAAAGCAGTGCAAAGGGCCAGGTGAGTTTCCATGGCCCGGCTCTATAGGCTTTCCAGAACTAAGACTTTCTAGGACCTGGGCTGGCTGCTCAAGACAAGCCTAAAAACCCGGTCTGCGTGTCCCTGCGGTCTCGTAGGCGGAGTCAAAGAGCCCGCGCCATGGTGGCGAGAGTGTGGCGGAAGTCCTGCGCTCCCACGGCGTGAAGTTCGTGTTCACCCTGGTGGGCGGCCACATCTCGCCCATCCTGGTGGCCTGCGAGAAGCTGGGCATCCGCATCGTGGACACCCGGCACGAAGCCACCGCCGTGTTCGCCGCGGACGCCGTCGCCAGGATGTCCGGTGAGATCCGCACTGGTTGCTCGGTAACCCCACCCCCGACCCCTGACCCCCGACCTTGACCCGGACCTGTATCTGCGCAGGTTTCCCTTTTCTTGGAATTGTCCCACCCAGTGCCAGCTTTTAAGCAACCCGCTGCAGAGATCGTGCTGTGCTTGGTTTGGTAGATTTTGCAGGAAAGCACAAAACGCCCACCTCATCCGTTGTTTCTGTTGGATTTCAAGCTTTCCTGCGCTCTGTCAGACTGCAGACAGGTGGAGAGCGCTGCAGGCCGAGAAACAGACCAAACGTCAGGTTGTTCTTGCACGTTTCTTTCCCACTTCAAGCTTTAATTCAGCTGCTTTAGGAGAATCAGAAGGCCCATCCCGCCCTAGATCCTGCAGTAGCAGGAGGCTATACTGTGTCACTGGCATGCGGGAGGACTGTGTGTGTAACGAAGGGTTAATTCCATCGTCTCTGTATCTCTCTCTCCCTTGGCCAGGGACCGTTGGCGTCGCCGCGGTGACTGCAGGACCAGGCCTGACCAATACCGTGACGGCAGTGAAGAACGCACAGATGGCCGAGTCTCCCCTGCTTCTGATAGGGGGAGCAGCAGCTACTTTGCTGCAGGTTAGCTGTTGACCTTTCCTGTACCCGTGCAGAAACAATTTCGAGAGCCGGGACTCGAGCATACGGTCCTGTATTTGTCTGTCAAAATAAAAATGGAAGGTGTTAACCGGCCTTTCTAAGTCCATACCCGTCGGTCACCTTTTTCTCTGGGGGGCGGGGGGGGGTTGTAAGGGGTAGTTATTTCTTCGACAAATGATTTTACACTTTGCCCCCACCGTGAACCTTGTCTGAAACGTATACTGTAAAACATCCTGTCCCTGAAGCCTGGGATACGAATCCCTGTAGTCAGCACGTTCTGACGTTGTGATTGCAGAAAACAGAAAATCAGACACTTTTTACATGTCTTTTTCTGCACCTTACAGCTTCAAAAGCATGTACGATTACTATTAAATTAATTTCAGATTTTATTTCGGAATTGTAAAATCCTAACTCTGTACGGAATGAGCAGGAATTTGCATTGCAAAGCCGGCTGTTCCCGGAACCAAAGATATTTTACTGGAGAGCCCAGGAAAAAGTGACATGATCGTGGTTTTTTTTTTTCATTCAAAAGTTTTCCATCGAAAGAACAGAGGTGTGTGTAGTGGTTTGAGATGAGAGCTCGTAGCTGACGGCATGTTCGGAGTGGCGTGCGTTGCTGATGGCAGTCTGTGGATTTCCCCAGTGGGTGCTGCGTGTGTGGGGTACTGTACCTCCTCTCTGAGTAACCCTCCCACCTCCTGTGTTCGCAGGGTCGGGGGGCTCTGCAGGACATCGACCAGCTGTCGCTGTTCCGCCCGCTGTGCAAGTTCTGCGCCTCGGTGCGCACCGTCAGGGAAATCGTGCCCGTGCTGAGGAAGGCCATCGCTGTCGCCCAGTCTGGAACGCCAGGTGAGTGCCCCCTATTTCAAGAGCCACTTCTTCGGGACCAGCAGGCCCAGAATCCCACTGCTGCACCCCTGGAAATGAAAGAAGCACCCTGTAGGCTGTTACATTATCAGCATGGAAGACGTACGTGTTGGTGTACAACCTCACTGTTATTGTGGTTTCCTTAGACAGGGAATACTCAGCTGGTGCACACTTAAGGATGGTGGCTCAATGTCTTTGTTTTTCAGATATACATCTATCATATATTTTCATGAACTGTTACAGCTGTGGGTCGCAGTTTTCTCTGCTTGAGGGTAGCAGGCCTGCAGGACGCGATGCCTATTAAGGCTGACGTACCAGGACGGTGCCAGTGTGTGTTAATCTGACGTTGTTGCTGTGTCAAAAGAGTCGATTGTCTTTAGAGTGGAGGAGTGGTTAGGCCTCTGACTGGTTACTGAGAGGTTAGAGGTTTAGGCACTGGAGCCAAGTTCTTCATTCAGATTGCTTTAGTCAAATATCTGGCTCTATACAGTGAGAATCTGCTGCTTCAAAAGGCATCATCCAAGTAAATGAATATTTGACGGTTTTGTAAGGGCTGATTGTTGGCTTTCTCTGTGTCTTTGTAGGCCCCGTGTTCGTGGAGTTTCCCATCGATACTCTGTACCCCTACCATCTGGTGGAGAAGGAGTTTGCTGTCAAAAACGCCCCTAAGGGATTGGTGGGCAAAGCTATCGCCTGGTAAAGAATGTTTTCAGGAGCCATTACTAGTCACTGCTTTCTGTGTCGCAGTCAAACGATTGCTGCTGCTCTCCTCCTCTGCTCTTCGCACTCCCAGGAATCTATTCAAGTTACTGTAGCGAACACGGGTTCTCGGGGGTCTCTGCTCTTGCCCCTCCTGTCCCAGTTCGTCCCCCGCCTCGGGATCGGACCCCAGTCTCTGACGTCGCTCAGCAGGGATATTGCCGGCTGAGCTAAAGAAGGTCTTCCTCAGCCCGGGGGGCCAACATCATCTGGTTTGTGGAATCTGTAAATCTGGATTTCAGATCATGTGAAAAGCTGGCCTTTCCTGTCTCCACTCAGGTATCTGCAGAATCATTTAAATAACCTGTTTGCCGGAGCCTGGGAGCCTCAGGACACCTCCCCCCTCCCTGTACAGATTCCCACGGCAACCGACCAACAGGTACAGTCGAGCTCAACCTCAGACAGCTCACAGAGGTTTAGCACCTGTACAGGTGCTCTTGGTGAGCCAGCCCAGTACAGAACACGGCGTGTGGGATATCTCTCTGGGAATTTATTCAGTCTTTTTCTTGGATCATTTATAGGTGGTATGAAAAGCGCTTTGACAGCCCATTGACAGCGTCATGTGCGTACTAGTCTTTATACAGGACAAAGTCATAACACTAGGCCCTTCAAGTGTGATAATTCCTCACTGTTGCCTTAGGCTTCTCTTAAGATGTACCACATGTTGTTCCTATGGGTTTATGTATGACTGGAAAAACTTCAGTTCAGGAAAATGGCCTCTCCCCTTGATAATGAAAATAGCACACTGAATGCATAAGTAATGGAGTGACTTGTTCACTTTGGGGAGTTGAAAGGGCAGGGAAAGGAAACGCCCATGATGTGCTCGTGTACAATAATGACGCCAAGCCCCCCTGCGCACTCAGGTCCAGCAGTGTGTGGAGCTGGTGAGCCGGGCCAAGAAGCCGGTCATTCTGCTGGGCAGCCAGGCCACTCTGCCCCCGACGCCGGCAGAGAAAATCAGGTGGGGACCCCTTGGGTTGGCTTTATGCGTAACAGGCTTTCCCGTTGAAATGTCCCCTTTTCCTCTTCAACTCAATTCAACTTTATTTGTCATTATACTTACACAGGTGCATAGTACAGTGAAAAGTGTTTCTCATTAGTCACTCAGGTGCACTATATAAATAGAACGGAAGATAAGACAATAGACAGTAACATAATAACAATAGCAGTGTAATCAAAACTGTGCAAATACACAAACAGAGAAAGAATACAACAAGACAAAAACAGTGCAAAAGTAATTCGGGGAACAGTGCAAAAATAGTACGGTGATTAAAAAATATTGCAACTAATACAGTTTTAAGTACAATTTCGGCTTACATTCAGTTGTGTATGTAGTGGTGTTGGAGTACAGTCCTTGTGGGTACAGGAAGAAGTGAGGAGAGATCATAGTATGATGGGAGGGAGTGGGGGCGTCACCAGCTTGACGGCTCTGGGGAAGAAGCTATTTTGGAGTCTAGTTGTGTGCGACTGGAGTGTCCGGAACCTTCTGCCAAATGGTAGGGGGCAAACAAGTTATAAACACTCTGAACGGCCGCCTTTGATTTGGGCAGTCGTTTGTTGTTTGGCCGTTTTCGAGTGAGAAGCATTCCAGGAGTCTAGTGGCAAGTCTAGTCAGCCTGGTCAGGAGTCGTGCAGCGGGACGGGGGGGCTTTTTAGGGGTGCGAAGGGGCGCCCGCAGACAGTGGGCCTGTGGACGCCCGTGCGCAGTAAGACCTAAAGCAAAGGTTCGGTCAGCCGTGTCCGTCCGCCACTTTCAGGGCGGCGCTGGAGTCGCTGGGCATCCCCTGCTTCCTGGGTGGCATGGCCAGGGGCATGCTGGGCCGCGACAGCGGTCTGCACATCCGCCAGAACCGCCGAGACGCCCTGAAGGAGGCCGACCTGGTGATCCTGGCAGGTAGGGCTCCGCTTGCCGGAGGGGTCACGTTCTCCACCAGCTTTGGCAGAAACCTCCCTGGCCTGGATAGCGTCTCGCCAGCGTAGCTGCAGGAGATATATGCGGCCTGGCCTTCACGCTGGGCCTCCGTACGTTGTCCCAGCTGGTTGCTTGTATCATTTTGTTAAGCGGTGGGAAATGACGGGGGCACGGGGTCAGGCAAGGGGCGGCAGTGATTTTTTCTCCCGAGTGTGCTGTTGTGTCCCCCCCAGGCACAGTGTGCGATTTCCGCCTGAGCTACGGCCGTGTCCTGAGCCGGCGCAGCAGGATCATCGCGGTGAACCGGGACAGGTCTCAGCTTCTGAAGAACTCGGATATGTTCTGGAAGCCCACCGTCGCCATTCAAGGTACGGCTCACTCTGTCAGCGACGAGCATTACGCAGGGATTGGACGGAGAATCGGGAAGAGATGAGGGGCCTTTGGTGACACTGCTGTACACACAGCTTTTGAGACGTGAACGAAATGCACACCGTTCACAGAGCTTTTCACATGCAATGTTTTCATTTTTAATCGACTGAACCGAGAGGGTTTGGGCAGTCATTTGATTGAGTGAGAGGACCCCGGCTCTTTATCAGCACCCCTGAATGAAAAGTAGACCACAAGCCCGAGGAATCGAAGGTGAGGTGCGTTTTAAACAGGCGCATCCTCACACAAAGGATTGTTGGAGTCTAGACCACACTGCCGAGCTGTTTTGGTCAAAACTGACACTCTGGCTTCTTTTTCACAAAATGGCAGTATTGGATTCTTGAATTGTTTGGCTGCTAACTACTTAATGAGCTAGAAGGGTCAAATGGCCTCTTATTTGCAGCCTTTCTTACAGACGTGTCTTAGTTTCACTGAAATTAAATACTTCCACTAAAATACTTTTTTTACCCAAACGTGGTCTTTGGAGCCTTTATGTTCTTTAGAACCAAATCCTAAAACATGACCAGGTTACCTTGGACGGCAGAATGGAGTGTTTCAGGTGGTACGGAGGGGCTCCAGGGTTCTGTCCTTACCGGAGCTCGGTACGGAAAAGAATCAGGCCCCCATTCTGATCATCTTCCCCAGACCAGTGTCTCCAGTGGCCTCGGTACGATCGGTAAGACCAGGAGTCCTGCAGCCTTCTCATGCAACTCTTTGCTTCCAGGAGACGCTGGCTCCTTCCTGCTGCGTCTCTCGGAGGGCCTGAAAGGTCACAGATGCCCTCCAGATTGGCCGCAGAGCCTGAAGGAAGGGGACTTGGCCAAGGAGAAGGCAAACAGGTACGCTTGGTCCCAGAAACGGTGCCGTGCTGGAGCTGTTTCTGCTTGCTCTTCACAGTTCATTGGCCCGAACTGAAACGCAGCAGATTTGTAAGTTACCACACTTGCCTTGGTGAAATGCCAAATATTGGCCTAGCCAAGCAGGGGGGGTTACTTTTTCTGTAGAAGGGTCCTTACTGAACTGTTTCTGTTCTTTACCCCTCTGCTCCTACTGTACTCAGTACCCCCCTCTACTGTCTCCCATCATTGTGTATTTTCATTGTGCATTTCTTGTGTATTTTTTCTTGTTGTTGTCATTCTATAAAGCGCTTTGAGAAACCACCTTTGAAGGTGCTATATAAAATACAGATGATGATGATGATTATTACTGCCAATGGGGCTAGAGAGTGCCACCTGTCCCTAATATTTTGTTTGCAATTGTGGTAACCATGTTTTTCAAGTCTTGTACTCAAGACTTTGATAAAACTAAGATCAGGACTGTTAACGTTATCGTGAATGCCAGAGTTTCCTCTGTTGTGCAGACCTGTGACAGGTGCCAGCCGAAGGGTAGGCAGAGAAGATCTTTCCGGTTAATATTCCGCTTCCTGTGCTCCGAGCCGGGACTCCTGCCCTCCTGCCTGTCCTAGTGCTTCCCTGTGTGTCCTGTCCCCCGCAGGGAGAAGGCGGCCGAGAGGACCGAACGGCACTTGAACCCCCTGCGGGTCCTGCACCGGGCGGAGGAGCTGATGGCGGAGGACAGCATCATCGTGGCCGACGGGGGCGACTTCGTCGGCAGCGCTGCCTACATCATGAGACCCAGGGGACCTCTGCGCTGGCTCGACCCAGGTCGGTCTGGAGCCCTGAACCCACCCCGCCACAAACCAGGGGCTGCGACAGCCTGTTCACACAGAACATTCCTCTGCCCTCTCCTCCACATGCTGAATCAACAACTGCGTTTATAGTGATATTCCCTTACATTTACTGTATAAAGCCCCTTTCCGGACACTCCACTCAAAGTGCTTTACAGGTAATGAATACTCCCCTGCATCCAGTGTGCAGCCCATCCTGGATGATGTGATGGCAGCTATAGTGCGTCAGAATGCTCCCCACACACCAGCTCTCAGTGGGGAGGAGAGCAGAGTGATGAAGCCAGTACAGAGAGGGGGGTTATTAAGGGGGCATGATTGGTAAAGGCCAGGGGGAAATTTGGCCAGAACAGTTTGGTTTGTCTCTGTCTTGCTGCATGTACCCCTAAAGAAAAGTGGTGCTCAGTCAGCCAACACTGAGTTCTGCTTTGCTTTTAGTGGAGAAATTTATTTTTTTGTTGTTTTAACTACGAGTGTGAAGTATGAAACGTTTCCTAAGTGTCCCGTTTCCTCTCCTGAGTCCAGAAAGGTTTCAGCTTTTGTCAAGGCCAGCATGTTTGTTAGTGGCGGCGAGGAGAGGATTATTAAAGGACCTTTTTGCTCTGATAGGACCTTTTTTTTCCATTTAAAAAAAAGAAATATCGAGCTACACTCTGGCAAGCAGTTTTGCATCAAATGGAAAATCAGACACTGTTACAGAAGTATAACTTTTCCAGGACCTCCTCAAGTGACTAGGATCATTATTCTTGTAACGTGGCTATTAAAAATGATGGGGAGGCAGTCCTAAGTCTCTTGCACTTCTGGATGATCCCAGCAACAGAATACAATGTTTTTCTTTCTTCTGTCCTCCTCAACAGGTGCTTTCGGAACCCTGGGTGTTGGTGGGGGCTTTGCACTGGGAGCGAAGCTCTGCAGACCGGAGTCAGAGGTGCAATACAGCTGCTATTTTGCCGAACAAACACCTGTCACTCTTGTTTTCTCAACAGCAACTCACACAGCAATCACGCAGTTAGCTGCACATGACCGAAAGCTACAGTGACTATTAAACACACAGAACTTCTATTGCTTGGAAATGAATGGTCCAGTGAAGAAGCTGTAGTTGTCTAGAAAAAGTCGTATCTGGGGTGATCTGCTTTTGTAAAAAAATCGAGCTAGATTTTGATCATTCGTGCCCCAAACCTTTTATTCTTGGGTGAGTTTGTTTCTTTGGTTTTTGTTTTAGAGCACTTTAACCTGTAGAAGTTCAAGTAGGGAGCTGCGTCGGCACATTTAGGATGCAAAGGAACAAGCAAAGGTTTATTCCACTCTGAAAAGAAAAGACACAACGTTCAGGTGTCTTGCCTCCACACCCGAAACGTTGTCTCTTGTCTTCTCTTTTCAGCATGGAATAAACCTTTACTTGTTCCTTTAACCTATATTTCATTATGCGGCACTTGGCCATCCTTCCAAAAAAATGTTCTGGACAAATCCATCTGGACTTGGATGTGACAATGGAGATTAGCAAGGATCTGTTCTGAGGAATGTCGCAAAGCTGTCTGGGTGCAGCCGTCTCCTCACACGTCTGCAACTGTTTGGCACTGTGCTGAGACCCCTGAGTGGGCTGGCTGTGTGTGGAAGGTCACCCCAGGCTCGTCTCCCAGGGGCTGCTTAACCAAGGCGACTCTTTCAGGTGTGGATCGTCTACGGAGACGGCTCTCTGGGGTACAGCGTGGCCGAATTTGACACCTTCACTCGCCACAAGGTACCCTTTCGCCCGACATCTCAGTTGCTCACCGTCTTGCATCCTCCCTTGGGATCTGCAGGAGTGAAGGGAATTTAAAGCACACAGTCTGTGGTGCTGGGACACACAAGGGGGGAGGTGTGGGTCCTGTTGTCCCTGCCTTTGAAGTCTTAAATGGGGAACGATGCATTGGCCTCAGTTTCCTCCCCCCGCGGACAGGTATTTTCCAGGTAGCTAGCGCACTCTTTTCTCCTCTCTTCCCCCACACAGACGCCTGTTATCGCCCTTGTGGGGAATGACGCCTGTTGGAGCCAGATCTCCAGGGAGCAGGTGCCCATCCTGGGCAGCAACGTGGCCTGCGGCCTGGCCTTCACAGGTCAGTGCCCCAGCCCCTCCGTCCTGCAGCAGCATGACAAACGGTTCACTTCCGGAAGCCATTTTTTGTATGACGCTGTCCTGAAAGGCTTTCAAGCAGATAAAGCGGGTTAAAAAAAAAGATTAAAGCTAAAGCTCATATACTGTACAACTATAGTAAATAAAGAACAATGAGTTATTGTGCCACGTAAACAAATGTAACTATTATTCCTTTACACTGCTGAGCCTGTAGGAAGAACCCCTATTTTTTTATGTTGGTACCACTAATCCAATGATTGGGTTAGTGCCCATCATCAGCCAAGAAAGAGTGTTCAAACTGTTTTGTTGACAGGCCGCCCCGTTTGAGCGGCGGGCTTGTAAAAAAAAAAAAAACATGGCTTCCGTTTCTTGCGCGCAGATTACCATGTCGTTGCCGACGGTTACGGCGGGAAGGGGTACCTGATTGGACGCGAGGAGGAGGGCCGGCTGGATGAGGTCATCGGGAAGGCGCAGCAGGAGTGCCGCCAGGGCCGCGCAGTCCTGCTCAACGTTCTCATCGGGAAAACCAACTTCAGGGATGGGTCCATCTCCGTGTAGGGCTGTGGGCAGAACCTGCACTTTACTTTTGGTTGCTTTTGTTGTCTTTCCTCTTTGGTGGGGTTTGTGCGCTGCGACCTTCTAACTAGGAACCCAGAGCTCCCTAGACAGCTACAGCAGGTTAGACAGCCTGTCCATGTCTTCTTGATGTTCCACCTTTTCTGAAATGAAGACGAAATGGCCTGGGGACTTTCCAGGATTCAGTCCCTAATTCCAGACTCCAGTGGGAAAGAAACATCTTCAGAGGCAGTGTCATGATTAATTTTCCTTCTGTAATCGGCCGCTTATTTCTGAAACCCCTTGCTACCGTAGAGAAGCACACTAAAAATGGTTGTACTTTTGACCAAGAAAAAGGGAAATGACTACACAGTACAGAGACTTTAAAAAAAAAAGACAACTGTGAGCCTGGATTTACTGTCATTTGAAGTTTTAATCTAGTTCATTGTTTTCCGTGATGCATTTATTTATCAAGCGAAAATGTCATTCTCAAAAACAAACACGCTGGCTTTAAGTTGGGGTTTTGTGTTTCTTCATCACTTTCTGGCTGTCCTTTCGCCTTTATTATTCTTAAAATAATAGTGAGAAGAGAAGTGTGTCATTGTGGATGCAGTTTAATTGAACCGAGTTTAAATTAAATCACACTGTAGTCCTATCTCATGATGTTTTTAGTGTGCTAAATGTCCCTCCTGAATACACAAAATACATAACGCAAGAAGGCTTAATGCCAGTGAAATCTCTTTCTGTTTTAATTGTTTGCTTTTAAAAAAAGATTATGGGTGTTTGAAGATTGTACTCTTACCTTGTGCTTTTACCTTCTGAATGTAAAGCTCATGAACTGTGTAATTATGGTTGTCCACTTGCAATAACAAAGGTTATAAACAAACTTTTCATCAGTTGCTAGCTAATTACCCTCACAGGAACAGGGTTATTGTCCGTGCTGTTTGCTGGCGCTTAAAACACACGGCTGAAGTTAAAATTGTATCCTAGTTCAGATTTACAGGACGGAATTGGGTTGAAAATCTTCCGAAATGATGCAGAAGCATTTAGTTCATGTGCAAGATTCCAATTCTATGCATCGAAGTGGATACTTTACTGTACTCTACTGTGCAGGCTAGCGTGTGCCCTTCATTTATTTAAATGACACTTTTTTTCCAAGGAGGGTGATAAGATCAGATCACTTTATTAGCCATATATACTTTCTTGCATTAGGAATTTGTCTAAATTGCTCTCCATGAGAAACAGATGGGGAGAGAGAAGCTTGGGGTCAGAGAGCAGGGTCAGCTATTGTACAGCACCCCTGGAGCAGTTGGGGTGAAGGGCCTTGCACAGGGGCCCAACAGAGTAAAATTCCTCTGCCGGTTGCAGGATTTAAACCAGCAACCTTCCAGCCACAGGCACAGAGCCACACCACCCAAAACCTGGCTCTCGCCTTCCAGCTAATCTTCACTGTAGTCTGTGATTTTTGGGATTGTCATTGTCATCGTTCTATATTGAACAGAGAAGAGTCAGAAATATGAAAATACAATACATTAATCCCTCTGTATTGGCTGACACAGAGAAGGTTCTTGAGTTTGAACTACCACATCTTGATGGGATCTGTTATGCTAGCAAGTATTCTGAATAGACCTATTTTTTAATTTCATTTATAGCTAATCCACCTGGTGGTGAAGGGTACTAAACAGGTTACTGGATAACTGGGAAACGTTAGGTTTATTTGTGGGGTGACAAAGCACTGACACCTTACCAGCTTTATCTTCTGGGGGTGGGTTTGCCTTCTGCCTTAAACAGAGCTGACCACAGGGTTTCAAAAAGAATGTGAGAAGTATTGGGAATAATTTGTACTTTCTGATATTCCAATAAAACAAAGATGTTAAATCTTTTGTGTCACTCTGTTTAAAAAGTTTGCCATTTCGGTGAAAAGCTGATCATTACAGTTGTAACACTGACTGGAGGAAATCATGTGGGCGGGTTTTTGAATGTGTTAGATCACAATTTTCCACTTAGATTTAAAGATATGGAAATACATGCCTTTTGGCATATTAAGTAATGTTCTACAACGAAAATGGCACATCCACATTATTTTTTACATTCATAATTTAGTGCACCGTTAAGCAGTTGAATATGTTTAAAATGTACACTCTTTAGTGCCTCAGCAAAAAGAATAATATATAAAATAATGTAATATATAATCCATATTTTTAAACAGAAGTAGACTACCGTATTTCGTATTTCCCGCTCCGACCACCTTTCGGTTCTATTTTGACTACATATCCCATGAGCCTAAGTATCCGCTGATATGGAGCATGCGTACTGCTGCACGGTGGCGGGCCTGGTCGCGCCAGGCTGGGGGTTGTTTTTGTAAATGTGAGAATCGCAAAAGGAGTAAATTAGAGAGCTACAAAAAAGGCGAAGGGAGTCTTTAAACGAAGGAGTTACATGAGGTAAGACAGATCAGCAACAGTCTGATAAGTCCGGTGCCCAAAATGTTGCTTTTCGGGCTGTCGCTGGAAAAGGGTTTCATGCGGGTAGCTGTTGTGTGTGTTTTTTGAGCTTTGCATGATGACAGCTGGTTAATGTATATATGTAGAGCTGTTGAGAAATACGTGACTTGATCTGAACAACAGCAAGATATTGAGCTGCTGAGCTCTTAAAAGACAGTGAAGGTGGGGGATTAACATCTCTTTGCTTTTCGCGAAACATAAACGTGCAATGTGTATTAAATGTATGACAACTAATAATATAGATTGATCGATTATGCTATGGTGCCCAACAACAAAGACATTGTGTCAGGAAATATGCATCACTTAAAACTCCGCTAACTGGAAGCTTGCTAGCTGCTTAATGGCTTTAAATGTCTTTATTCTTGTCTGTGCTTTACTTTTTTCGTTGAATGTCATTCTCCCCTGTTGGACTTTTATTTTCTCGGTTTTTGGTAATGGAAGCACTTAACCTTGTTTTATTGTGAAAAGTGAAATCCTCTCTGATCACTACGTTATAACCGTTCCTTCTTCTAACCTTTACGTTGTTTTAACCTGTTAGACAACCATGAAATCGAAAGTTATTTGATGTTCATGTTATGGATTTGATGTTGGCATAAATGACCATTAGACTGCGTACTTTTGAAACAATGGGTTATAATACATATACACTGTAAATATACACACACGTGATCCCTATATCATAAGCCATAAATCAGGATCGTTAAACACATATTTCCGCGTCTGAGATTTTGCTCTATGGAAGGACCCAAGACAAGCGAGTCGCTCTTTCTGAGGACCCTGAGAAGGTTTTCCTCTATTTTAATGTGACTTTTAAAATGTTCTTTTAGGAAGCGATTCTACCCTTCTGTTACTGGTGAGCTTTGATACTAATAATTATAAATTCCTATTTAAGCCCATTTCTTAATGACAGCTTAAAGTTGTAGCAACTGTTTCCGTTTTCATCTTGAATTCAATCAACGAATGAAGTAGCAAGATAGCATAGTCCGTTCCACGTCTAACTAAAACGGTGCTAATGCCGAACTATGACAAACTATGAATGACAAACTAGCAACATAAACGGCGCGTTTGAGGCCGTTCCTTGTCACAGTATGGGGAATGAAAACTGCGGGTCATATCCCCATAACTGTAAGAGCCCTTCAAAGCTCATCTTTAAGACCTATTTATTTATACAATCCAGCCTGTACAGAAGGGCAGATCCCAATAGGCTTTGTATTTCAAAACCATGTGAATAAGTCTTTTCCTGGAGCAATTTGCACATGGGCTACTCGCAGAAGAATGTGGGGGAACTGAGCCTGCTAACTTTCTCTCTTAACAGTACCGGAGTCATGTTCTTTGCTCCTGAGATAAAGGAGTCTTTGCTTGCTTGCAGGTTCTTGGGATTTCTCCTGGCCAGCATGAGTGCTTCCCAGATTCCAAACCCCTCTTCCTTCTGCAGTTGATGACTTGGGAGATGAGCCAGTGATGGCAGACAGTGTCAGGACCTTCCTTTATGGTGTTGCAACGGTCAGGAATCACCCTCTGTCTTCCCGTTTTTTTTCCCACGTTTCCACCTTGGGAATGTAGCAAATACAGTAGAGAATGTTTCCTCTGTTAAGACAGTACTAAACAAGCTCTCAAGTATTATGTGAAGATCTTAATTCGATAGTACTGGTTTCTTTGATTGCTATTTTGAAAAGTGGTAAAGCTCTTTGGCTCTGGAATTCAGAATTCATTGCTCATTTCAAAAAGCAAAATCAGAATAAATTCAAGGCTGCACATGAGGCAAGTCGGAAATCTCGGCAGCAGTCAGGGCTGCACGGTTTTCCTTTTGCTTGAATGAAAAAGGAGGAGCTGCTTGTGTTTCCCAACCTTTAAATAAAAAGTTTGTACTCTTGAGTTGTGGCTTTGTGGCTGAACCGTTATTCTATGAATGTATCTCACTTGGCATTCTTGGAAAAAATGTATTAAACTGATGCCTTTGTATTGAATAAAACCAGATTTACATGCCTCATATAAAACATTCAGTTGACAACATAGGAACATCAGAATATTCACCATGGCTGCATAAACAATTTTGCAAGCTGTTTTGAGTTACTTTTCCATCAGAGGAGGCATTCCTACACCAAATGAATACTTTTTGTTTTGCCTAAAAACCCAGCCAATAAAGGGTTAAATTCCCGAGAAGCACTTAAAGGAAAATCCCGGTCAGCTGGGGTGTGAAGTTGGCTGTGAAATATTTGGAAACTCCAAACCATAAACTCCCCACACATCCACAGTAAAATTGAGAGACTTAAGCAATTGCTTTAAATGATAGCGGCCGTAGAAATGAACACAGGTTTTTAGTTTAAGGACCACCCAATGTTACACAAATATAAGGACGCAGAGAAAATGGCAAAATACCCAAATGATTGCCGCTTCAAAACTGTTTTCGGATTTTACGCATGCTCCCAACGGAAGTGTGTTCCTTGGCCAGCACAGCACCTGGCAGGCGGGAGAAACTGGGTTTCCGGCCAGCCGTTGAGAGACGGGGACCCCTTGGCCCGGGGTTGCCCTCCTTCCCTGTGTCACGCCTTGCCCGTTTCCATGCCTCCCCAGGGGATTAAGGATTCCATTCTCGGGATCGGGACCATCTCCAAGCTAGATGCCCGCATTCAGCAGAAGAGGGAGGAGCAGAGGCGGCGGCGGGCCAGTGGCGCGCTGGCGCAGAGGCGGGCGCAGAGCGAGGAGCGCCGGCAGGAAAGGTAACCCCCCCCAAACCCCGACGGAGAACGGCCGCCCCATTGTGGGGAAGAGGCCCAAGGGGTGTTTGTCGCACTGTGGTTCCACTTTCAGAGGCACCTTCATTGCACACCACAGTGTGTTTCACTTGAAGTCGGTTCTCTGCCCTCTGGTTCCCCCTTGAGCCCTGTGACGTGGCAGGTCTAATTCTTTAGCTACGTAATTGTATGACTTTTAACCAGATTGCATGGTGTTTTAGAATAATAATTGCTCACACTTATATAGCGCTTTTATGGACCCTCCACTCAAAGCGCTTCACCTGTGATGGGGACTCCACAGCCCCCATTATCAGCCCCCACCAGGATGATGCGACAGCAGCTACAGTGTGCCAGTCCGCTCACCTCACATCAGCTATCAGTGGGGAGGAGACCAGAGTGATGAAGCCAGTTCAGAGACGGGGATTATTAGGAGGTCTTGACTGGTAAGGGCCAGGGGGAAATTTAGCCAGGATGCTGGGGTTACACCCCTACTCTTTTCGAGAAACTCCCTGGGATTTTTAATGACCACAGAGAGTCAGAGTCAGTCAGAGAGCCTTTAACAGTATAGTGTCCCTGTCATGATACTGGAGCAATAGGACCCACACAGACTGCAGGGTGAGCGCCCCCTGCTGGCCCCACTAACACTTCGTCCAGCAGCAGCCTTAGTTTCTCCCAGGAGGTCTCCCATCCAGGTACTGACCAGGCTCACACCTGCTGAGCTTCAGGGTGATATGACTGCCGGCAATAGGTATATTATAGGTAACTGTGATTTTAATGAAGTGAATTAGCTTAATTGACAACTCGGGCTGGAACAAGAACCAGAAGAGACGAGGTCTCCCAGGAAGTGAGTTAGACAGCCCAGCAGTAAACAGCTGTAGAGTGGATAAAATTCTTCCTTGCCTGACTGTAGTGTTGTGTGTTTTCCCTCAGTGATCCCAAGTTAGCCAGCCGGATTCTGCAGTGCTGTGCGTGGAATGGAGGCGTTTTCTGGGTAAACGTTTTTTTTCGTTCTGTAATTTGTAGGTGCTGCCACTGTAGAACTGTGAACTCAAATCAGACTGCGAGCAATAAAAGTGAAATTTTGTTATCTAACAGTTGTGTAGTCATTTGCCATCATTGTGCGTGTACTTGCATGGCAAGATTATTTTCCTGGCAGTAACTATTCATTTGTTGAAAAAGTGACATTGTGTAAAATCTCAGGTGCATCTGTAATTGTGAACAGTTTCTGCAGTAAAATTACAATCCAGGAGTTTCTACTGTTCATTTTCAGTAAGTGCTCCATCAAGAGCTCCAACGTTACACAATCTGAATAGGAATCGAAACTTGCAAATGATTTTATGATGAGAATATGTTGGACGATGAGGGGTGTGAATGTCTTGAAAGAAATAGCAATATGTGTAGGATTTTATGACCGTTTGTTTTGTTTTCTCTCACAGCTCAGTCTATTCCTTTTCTACCGGGTGTTTATCCCACTTCTTCAGACTCTTACGGCAAGAATTATCGGTATGTGTCGCTTCTCGGGTCAACCTCCAACTCTTTTCCGTGCGGATTCATTGTTCCGATGCATCCCGGCGTGGCTGCGTGGAATCACCTGGACTCCTGTAGCTTACAGAGCGACGTCTTGTAACTCAGCAGTATGAAGTGGAGCCAGAGAGGAAGAGAACAGCCTGTGGGCGGTGCACGGGTTTTCATAGGAATAAGCACACGTTGAATACACATTGAGATATGTTCTGCCTACTTCCTGTGCTGATTGTGTGCAGATGTAATTTGGCCTGGATAAGGGCGTCTGCTAAACCAGTAATGAAGCTGCCTTTTGAATTCTATTTATATGACTTTTCTCCTCTTTCCATCTTCCTGCTGGGTGGTGTAGCTGCCTAGGCTACATTTTTGTATATACTGTTTACACAAGGCTTATAACCCTTTACGCAGCTTTTATATTCTAGATCCAGTTCAAGTTTATTGCCGTATGTACCTTTGTACAATGAAATGCTTACCTGCGTGTATTCCTGATTAATGACATGAACATTAACAGGGTAGCAGCTATCATTTTAACCAGCATTTAGAAAGCAGCTGTGTGCAAAAGTTCAGCAGTAGCCGTATTTTGAGTTCAGGGCACAAACTGAGGAGTGTGCCTGGGGGCGGATTTAAGAGGAGGAGCTGAGGAGTCAACAGGGGGTCTTGTTTTGATCGGTGTGATGCAGCAGCAGCAGCTCCTGTCTTGGCTTGTAAGATCTCCCAAAGTCTCTCATCTTTTTCAGGCGACCCCTCCTTACACGGCGACGTCTGGTCCTGGCTCGAGTTCATCCTGACGTCCGTGTTCAGTGCCCTCTGGGTGCTGCCTCTCTTCGTGCTCAGTAAAATTGTCAACGCCATTTGGTTCCAGGTGGGGTTTGAACAAACTTCGCGTTGAGGGCTTTATTGCGTGGGGGAGAATGCAGTGTTGAGAATTCTTCTGATCCTCTCCCTCAGGATATTGCGGATCTTGCGTTTGAGGTGTCAGGCCGGAAACCTCAGCCCTTTCCCAGTGTCAGTAAGATCATTGCTGACATGCTGTTCAACCTCCTGCTGCAAGCGCTCTTCCTCATTCAGGTGCTCGTCTCTGTTTATTTGGTATTCCAGATGCACTTGGCTTAAATTTGGCCAGCAGCTATATCACCCTGCAGCTCTCAACTGGCTTACCCACTGAAGCTCAGCAGGTGTGAGCCTGGTCAGTACCTGGATGGGAGACCTCCTGGGAAGCTATGGTTGCTGCTGGAAGTGGTGTTAGGGGGGCCAGTAGGGGGCGCTCACCCTGCGGTCTGTGTGGGTCCTACTGCCCCGGTATAGTGGGGGGAGGACACTATACTGTAGTGGATGCCGTCTTTCGGATGAGACGTTAAACCGAGGTCCTGACTCTCAGTGGTCATTCTCGATAAGAGTAGGGAGTTATCCCGGTGTCCGGGCCTAATCTCCCCCCTCGGCCTTTACCGTGGCCTCCAAATTGTCCGCATGTATGATTGGCCTGCACTGGCCCTGGGATGGACTGGTGTCCCATCCAAGGCGTACCCTGCCTTGCGCTCGTTGCTTGCTGGGTACACCGTGACACCTTATGGTATAAAGCGGTTTGGCCAATGACGTGACATGACCTGACATGACTTTGCTCAAATTGCTTAATCTCCATGAATGCTCCTTCCAAGTGTTGAGACTCTGCTTATTAAAAATCCTCGACCGGTTTACCCTGTGCAGTCGGGTGTCATCTGATTCTGGTGTGATGGCGTTGCTTCTGTCCTTTTCAGGGTATGATCGTCAGCCTCTTCCCCATCGACGTGGTTGGTCAGATGATCAGCCTTCTCCACATGTCCCTGCTCTACTCTCTGTACTGCTTTGAGTACCGCTGGTTCAACCACGGTGAGCGTGCACTTCAGGCCAGCAGCAAAAACAAAGAGCTGCCGGCCTGCAAGCCACCCATTTCATCTCTGGGTATTGCTCGGCCCTGCTGTTGAAATACACATTGTCAGTATGGGGGGGGGGCCCTCCCGTTAGCTTTTAGGAAGCTGATTTCCAGAAAAATCCCGTTTCAGGAAGAAAACGGGTCATCAATACTTAAACAATCAAAACAAAACCATTTGTTTCCCCGGTTTCTCTGAGATGTAAGGCTTTGGAACGTCTCCTGCAAGTGTTTGAATTGAGATGCTCGATCTAGATGCAGATTTGCCGCAGCCTGTGGCATGAATGTGTGACGTGTGGAAATAAATATTCTGTGTTTTTTGAGCTGAGGCCCATTACTGAGTGCGGGGCAAGCAGCAGGAAGGAAGCACAGCCGTGCTTTCTAAGTACAAGACATGCAAAAAATGCTCCTTAAGACATAGTTGTGATTGATTTATGTGAGTTACTTGTATGCATGTTCTGGTGATGTAGTGAGAGTACCAAGTAGTCTATAGCCAACTGAGTGCCAGGATGAAGTTGTGTTTCTCGGCTTCATATCTATGTACATTCATATCCTGTTTTCACCTGTTCCATAGGTATCGAGATGCACCAGCGGCTCTCAAACATAGAGAGAAACTGGCCCTACTACTTTGGTTTTGGTTTGCCAATGGCTCTTCTCACTGCCCTGCCATCTTCCTATATCATCAGGTATGACTGGAATGTTTTAAACCTTTAAGGCTGTTTTCGTGCCTCTGGACTTGAGTGCAAATAGAGCCACCCTATAACCCAGATGTTAGCAGCTCTGTGTTGTGAGACAAGTGTGACTGAGATTCTTCAGTGTGGCGCAGATTCGCCTGCTGGGGGTTTCAGTGGTGCCATTCGCTCTTGCCTCCATACCCAACAGCCACCTCTCTGATTTTCCAGAAATCCGTGGGCTCATGGTGAATTCAATGCCAATCGAAAGGCCAGTGTCAATTCCAAAGGGGGGAGGGCTTGTGGAAAGAGCTTTTCTTAACCACAAACATGTCGAATGATTATGCCTTTTCTTTCTCTCCTAGTGGCTGCCTGTTCTCAATCCTCTTCCCTCTCTTCATCATCAGCGCAAATGAGGCCAAGAGTCCTGTCAAACCTTAGTGAGTCCCACACTCCGTTCTTCCTCCTGCGCCTGCAGAAATCTACAGTTGTTTAGTCAGCTTTAAATCTTGAAATCCGCTGCATGTAGATTGTATCGGTTACCTCCTGGAATTCTAGATTCCCTCTCCTTGCATGTGAACCCTTTCATAGACGGTGTTTGAGAAGCGGCGTAGTGGTATTTAGAGAATGGTAAGAAACAAGGATGTTCGCAGTAGGCTTCCTTGAAGGTACTTTTACACTGTGGGTAGGGCTTGCTGCTGGTTTTCCAGTTAAACACCTCTGCCTCTTCGCCTTCTGTCCCCCCCCACCTCCTCCAGTCACTTTCAGCTGCGTCTGTTCTCCCTGGTGGTCCTCATCAGCAACAAGCTGTTCCACAAGACCATGAACCTGCAGTCTTCGCTCACGGCCGCGGCCCCCTGTGAGCGGCTGGCCTCTCCCCGCGCCTCCCCGGCCCGCCAGCGCCCCCTGCTGGCACAGTGAGGAGAGCAGGGAAGGGCAGCCTGGACAACGACACACTCCACGTGGCCCTACCGGGGGTCCCGGGCTTCAGACCACTCAGGCAAAACAAGGTCTCAATGGCTCTAGTTTCATTTCCTGGAATTGTTTGTTGTTGTTGTTGTTGTTGTTGTTTTTTAGACTGATTCACGCTGGAGGGTTTTCTCGTCCTGTTTGAAATGAATTAGGAGCAGACGTTCTTTTTTTTTTTTTTCCAAGAAAATGCTACGGTTTGGACTGCTCTGTGCCTGAGACCGCTTGTGTTTCGTTTTCCAAGGGGGCGGGTGGTCTGAGGAGTGTGCAGAAAATGTGCCATTATGCCCATGTTAATAGTATTGTTCCAGCTGACGAAAGCACAGACACCACTTGTGCACAAGCAGATGTGCAGACTTTTTGTTTTTCTTCCGTTTGCTTGTTTACATGCTGAAGCTTCTAACCTGCAAACTCCACCCGGTGGTCACAGCTAACCCAGGATCAAGCGGACTAGGAAATCAAACTCAGACGTCCATGTGTTGTGTGCAATAGTCTAGTTCATGCTGCGCTAGTACCAAGGAGCAGGGAAATTAGGTAAAAGCGAGCGTTACTTAAAGTACACCAAAAAAGCCATCCAGATGTCCTGTTGGTGGTGTCACAGACGGAAACACATAGGCTGTAGTATTACTGTGAAGTTGCCTCCAAGCATTTTCTTTGCCTGCCAAGATGTGTGTTTGGTGACGTGCTGTCTTAAAAGAGGAATGGATGCAAGCAGGTCTTTCCTTCAGTAATTTTAGGGTGGCATCTTTATGGGATGTCAGCGTTCTAAGTACTTTAATGGTCTGGGTGTTGATATGGCAGTTTTCTCTCTATTTGGATCAGACTGCGGTTTGGTTTTCTTTTTTAATACCATTCTGAACTTCTGCACAAATTCAGGGATTTAGCAACTGCAGTGGACCTGAAGTTCCCCAGACCATACTCTGTTCCCATGTAGTAAAAAAAAACTCCGAAGATGAAGACATCTTCTGTTGGCTCTGGGGAAAAAATCTTTATCCTCTTCAGCCCCTGGCGCTGATCTGGACTTGTGGAAGATGACGTTTTCCCTCCTTCCGACCCTAACGTTTGTGTAGTGACATGTGGAAGTACTTGAAGTGGGTGGTGATGACATTGAAAGAGAGACTATTTTCCTTCACGTGAGAATTACACTGTATGTTGTTATTTTAAATAAAAACTGTATAAGGATTGTCTTGAGGGGAAAAAAAACAGTTTGTCTGTTGTCCAGGAATAAGATTAAAGACTTTCAATGACCCTACAAACTTGTATTTGTTAGATATCTTTAGAATATAAGTGGAAGTCTGTAGAGAGATCAGTGATACATACCTTGAATGCTGTAACGTTTTTGTGAAGAGAATTGTCCACATTGGTAATTCTGTGTTGGATGCTTAAGCCTTTGTCCTTTTGCATGTCTGCTACTTTTGAGGCAGGGATTTCAGGTCATCCTCAGTGTAAGAAATAGAAAGTCCGAAGAAGCTTCATGTTTTAAGGAAAAAAAGTGCCTCATTTTGAAGTAGAAGCTCAACTGTTCTCAACATTGGGCTGAATGTTTTTTTTTCCACAAAGCCAGCCCTTGCACAGCAAAAATAACCATTTCCTCTTCAGATGAGCTTGCCTCCGCCATGTGCTCCACTTCGTATCATCGGGCTCGTTTCCCAGCTCCAAACAGCTGACTCCCATCTGCCCTGCTGTATGGGTCTGATACATCAGGTCAGCGTGGTAGTGTCTCGGTGTGGGGCAAGAACACAAGTAAGACGTGTCGTATGAACAGAAATCTGTCCGCAAGTGGACTTTCGTCTAAAATGTTATTTTTTGGCGTGTGAAGTTGATCTCAGCCTGCATGAGTCCAGGTGTTTATAGATATGGTCATGGTAAAACCTGCCTAGGGGGCAATGGGACCCTTCAAACAGACAAATAGGTACTGCAAACAAAACCGAAGACACTCTGCCAAACTCCCAAAACTGCTTCTGTGCTGCTCGGTCTTTGAGCCCAGATCAACTGCCCGCATGGCAGTGCTGGATAGTAACCACATGGTCCAAAGTTCAGTTTTAGCCTCATCCGAATAGTTCTCGGCTGTTCTGCTGCTTCCTGCCTTGCACATCCTGCAGGTGCTTGAGAAGCAATGGAGCCACTCCCTCTGGTCTTCGCCTTGGCGGGGCTCGGATGCCTTGAGTCTGTGTCTCTGTGTCCGTGCGCACACGTGAGGAAAGGCACAAGCGAGGCACCGGCAGCGTCTCGGAACACCGGAGCAAAGTGAGCTGGGACTCGGCTCTGAACCTTGTTTGGTGAAGTGGTTCTCTGTGATGCCCCAGTTTCCGAAACCTGGTGGCTCGTGGGACTGCGGCTGACCGTGACCAGGATTTCCCAAAAGGAAGCTCGCAGTTGGCTCGATATTGCTGTGGGTAGGTGTGGGATGAGTCAGTTGGCACACTCGGGGCTTGCAGTGAAGCGGCAATGCCTGCAACCTCCCAGGTGCCCTGCAGGCTTCGCGCGGCGTCGGAGAGGGAGGGACAAGTCTCTCCTCAGTCACTTCTGGACCTGCCCAATGTCTCTGGCTCTCAAAACATGAATGGCTCAATGGAGGGGTTGTCGGCGATACACAAATCCGCAACAGAAGAAAAAAAAACTGGTGTTTCTTAAATTCATAACAAAAAGTGTTTACCCGTTATATAGGTCTGTAACAGTTGTTAGCTCTTGATGGTACTGTTAAAGCCATTGAAATGACTGCAACAGGAGCATACAAAGCCAAGTCTGCAGGTTAACTGTTGTGAGTGAAGTTTTGTAAAAGTATTATGCATTTCTTTCAATAAACTTTATTACGCTACATTAACATAAACTGAAAGTGTCATTTATCGTCCCAGAGTACGTGCAATCAAGGTTATCTGGCTCGGGAGTGAAAACATGGCCCTGTTTTTGTTGGAGCGAAAATTAAGGGCAGACCATTCGGTGCTCCAATAATGGGAAGCTGGCCAAGTGTTATCTTTGGGTGCCGGATATGTGTGGGCAGCTGGGAATAACCTGGCGTCCTGAATTATTTCTTAAAGGGTTGTGCATGTTACTTCCCTTGAAGGTGTGTTTTCGGGGAAGGGGAGTACGTAAGCAATACTTCGGGAGGGGAAAAAAACAGTATTACTGTATTTCTGTACGATAAACCCTATGCGTTTCATTAGTAAATCGCCTCCAACGTCGCGGGGTCGCTGCAGTGAAAGCACTCCGCTTTGAATTCGCTTCCGCTCCTTACTAAATGGGACACGTCACTGCTGGAGCAGCAGAGAAACTTGACTAGTCTTCGTGGACGCGCCTGCCTGGCTGTTGATGGACGTCTGCCTGGCCAATCCAAAAGTGCCCAGCGTCCCGATCGCCGAGGAATAGCCAATAGAAGACTGCACCGGCCTAATGGGGCGGGGCGTAGCCACTTTCAGGGTAGTGTGAGTCGGAAAGGTTTAGTGTGAGAAGCTGGAGCCGTGGAGGGGTTAGAGGGACTGATAGAAGGTAATTAACACAACTAATTGTTCAGTAAGACAACATCAATTTTCACAACATCGCTACAGCATGTGCAGCTGAAAGCCCGACAGCGGCTGTTGTCAGGAGTCAAAATAGAGTATTTTTTTGCAGGTAATTTAGAAGCTTCTGTTCCATCTGCAAGCCATCCATACGTAGCTAACTATTCTAACCAGCACCTGGATTTGCACAAAAATTACCAAGCGCAATAATTAAGATAACCGCGAAGCATGCGTGCATTTAGCGGAGTTGTAAGAGGTTGTGGGGTGTGGGAGAACAGCTGCGGTTTACTTTAAAAACGTTTTGACAAAGCGATATTCGTTAACACTGGCATAATGCAACTTTCTTGCCTCGTATTTTATCGTTTCTATTTGTGCACTAAATTCTGTTCCTGTTCTGTTTTTTTTTAACTGGAAAATAGGCCAACAGAAGGTCACATTCCTGTTTTGGGGTTTGAGTAAACAGTTTACCGACTTCACTCCTGTAACCGCCTTAGTTTCTTGGACACGGGTTGCTTTTGTAAATCTTCCTGAATGCCGGAGCTCTTAATTGCTTGTAACCCTCAGCGGTGACTTCGATCAGATCTCTTCCTCTCTGCAAGTTAGTGATTTATTCTCAGGTGCTGTGAACGTGATCCCAAGAGAATCCTAGGGCCCGGACTCCTATCTCTAAACATCGTTTTCTAATGTTTCTTATCCCGAAGACCAGTGTAAATGAAAGCTGTTCTCAGAAACAAGCGTGAGAAACGTTTCGTTCGGGGTGTTTTAAGTCGTTGTGAGAGCAGTTACTTTGCTGTAATGCTGTTAATTTCCCATTTTTATTTAAAACCGCTTTTACTATCCCTTCAGTGTTTTATAGATTTGTTTCCCCCCGCCTTTTATACAGTCTATAAAGCCTGCATGCAGTCTGCTTTAGATTTTAAACAGCAGTGTCAAGTTAAATCAAAGTAGTCCAGTCCTGATCCTGGAGGGCCAGCGTGCCTCCAGGTCTTCATTCCAACTCTGCTTTTAACCGTGTAACTCGGGTTTAATTATTGGCTGAATTCAGCCCATTTAACAGCTTCCCCCAACTCTTCAGGTGCAGACAAACTTAACCATCCAGTGCCAGGATTGCACATCCCTGAGTTAAATAGTGTGGGGAAAAAGAGAATATCATGCTCTTTGTGTCTCTGTGTCTTTGGACTGGTGTTTTAAAAGGAGTTTGAACAGTTGTGCTCTGAATACAATGTGAGAATCTGCAAATCCTTAAATTCAGGAGGTGATGGGATGTGAAACCACATAACTGTGTATCGTACCCGACACCAGTGCTGTTAGGCAGCGGTGTGGCAGAGTGGATCAGGGTCTGGACTCCTCACTAGAAGGTTGTAGGTTCTGATCCTGGGGCAGTGCTGTTATAGGCTTGAGTAAGCTACAAACGTGCATCACTTTGGGTGTAGCCAAGCGCAAACCATAAAGAACGTAATAAAAACCCAGGCATCCATCTTGGAAGACTACACTGTGCCCCTCTATCTCTCTCTCCCTCCATCTGTCCCTGCACCCGTGTGCTTTGAGTGTATCATGCACTCACGTGAGCCACCATTTCACCTGAGCCTGCTGAACAAACAAGGTGCTTGGGATTGTCCTGTACATCAAGATGCAGGCCTGAAATTCTGAGGCTCTTGGCAAGAGGATGCCCAGCAAGTGCAGCTCTCTGTTCGTCTCGCCCCTCTGACCACTCCCTTCCCTCCTCTGCAGGTGTTAAGGTCGAGAGCCCCCTCCCCGTGCGAAGATGACGAAGTTGGGCTTCCTCCGGCTCTCCTACGAGAAGCAGGACACCCTCCTCAAGCTGCTCATCCTGTCCATGGCAGCAGTGTTGTGTGAGTGTCCGACCGTGACAAGGAGCGGGACGGTGGCGGTAATCAGCAGACGGTTTGCCCATATCCAGCCCATATTGGCCCCTGCCAATGTGAAAATGGGCATCGGTGCTCTGAGAAATGGCTTCTGGACTTAGCTGGAAGGCTGTGGGTTTGAATCCCTGATGGTGTTATGCCCTTGAACAAGGCGCTTCACTCAGTTTGCTCAAGTAGAATAATGCTCAGCTGTACAAATGATTACAAGTTTGGATAAAAGCGTCTGCTAAAATGAATAAGATGAATGTGCCGCAGTCGGGGTGACCTCTGACCTCTGACCTCGTGTTCTGCAGCCTTTTCCACCCGGCTCTTCTCCGTGTTGCGGTTCGAGAGCGTGATCCACGAATTTGACCCGTAAGTTTGTTTGTTTTTTTTCTGTCTTTTACTTGGTCTCCTTGTGTACCTTGTGTACCTTTTAAAAAAATAATCACGTCTAGTCCGGGGCTTTGGTCTTGAGGGGAAAATGCTTCAGTTCAAAACGGCAGTTGGATCACAGTGTGCGCACTTTGTGTTGTGTGTTTGCGTTCCCAGATACTTCAACTACCGGACCACCCGCTTCCTGGCAGAAGAAGGCTTCTACAAGTTTCACAACTGGTTCGATGACCGAGCCTGGTACCCCCTGGGGAGAATTATTGGGGGCACTATCTATCCAGGTTGGGCTCTAGAGGTTGACAGAGAAAATAGTGCTTTGGTATGCAGTCAGTCTGAATCTGGGATCCAGGAACTGCAGATTATTACACTTTGGCCTGAGGGGAAGGTTACATCCTAGTTTAAAAGCAGTTGACGTGACTCCTGCGTGACCAGGCATTTGTGGAAAGCACCTGGAGCGCACACAGCTATCCAGTCTTATCCACAAAGATAGTCGGTGCTTTTATTTGAAAGTGCTTATGCTTTGTCTCTCCTGATGCTCCTTTCTTTTTCTGCTGGAGAGCGGAATGCGATAAAAGCTTTCTGTCATGTAATTTTAACAATGGAAGGTAAAGCTACCAACTTTGTGAAGCCCTGTTTTGTAGTTGGGGGGGGGGAGAATTGTTGCTGTTTTCATCTGTTGGAGAGCTGCCACTGTGCAGTTAGTGCAGTCCTCGCATAAGGCATATCGGGGCAGGCCCGCGTGTTCATATTGTTTGTGTTCTTACACGCGATAATGCCAAGTGACGTGTTTGCTTAATTTATGGGGACACTAGAACGCCACCCGAACAATGAGACTTGGTTGCTATATTGGTTAAGTAGATTTTTTTTGCGCGTACGTCCGTAGTGTTTTGTTCACGGCGTCGTGCTCTCCGGGCTGCTCCGAGACGGGAACTGACAGCCTCCCCCTCTCTCCTGCCCCTCAGGGCTGATGATCACCTCGGCGGCGCTGTATCACATGCTGCACTTCTTCCACATCACCATCGACATCCGCAACGTCTGCGTGTTCCTGGCGCCCCTCTTCTCCTCCTTCACGGCCATCGTCACGTACCACCTGACCAAGGAGCTCAAGGTGAGGCACCCCCCGCGAGGTGGGCTGAGGATGGGCACTGCTAATGTGCACAGTGCAGACACAACAGAAGGAGGCGCAAGTACCCTGTAATATTTCTCCCAGCACATTTGACTCCAGCATCTGATTCATCTAACCCAGCAATTCGCAGGATGTTTTCAGCGTATAAGTGACAATATACCCTTTAAGAAAATCCCTGTGTCCTCGAGCCTGTGTTTGACCACCCGTCTTCTTCCCAGGATGCAGGTGCTGGGCTCCTGGCTGCAGCTATGATCGCCGTGGTGCCAGGATACATATCGCGTTCAGTCGCCGGCTCCTACGACAATGAAGGTACGGGGGGTTCAGTAGCTCATTGCACATTTCTTAGGGTCTCGCTTGCTTTTTTTTCCCCCCTGCCGTCAGCCAATGAAGACATTAAACGCTTTCTCATCCCACAGGTATTGCCATATTCTGTATGCTGCTGACCTACTACATGTGGATCAAAGCGGTGAAGACTGGTTCCATCTACTGGTCCTCCATGTGCTCGCTGGCCTATTTTTACATGGTGAGCAGCAGAGACAGTTTTTCTTTGTCAGGCCGATTTTAGAAGTAGGTCGCCTTGGTCAGTCTCCTGTGTCTGAAGCCCTTAATGTGAAGTGTAATGCCATGAGGGGTGTCTGCTGTGCTAGAAAGTGTTCCCGTTCTTGCACAGCAGAACTGTTCCCCTGCCCAGGCTGGAGCAGGGAAGGCTCTCTGCGTGAAGGAGTGACTTCCCTGTGATCTTGATTAAGTTCGGTTCAATTTATTTTTATATAGCGCCTTTTAAAACAAGGTTACCCCAAGGCGCTTAATAATGAAAGTAACCATACATTTTATGAAGACTGAACAGAAAAGACCAGAAGACAACGGAGAAGAGGAATGAAAAACTCCTTAGTAAGGAGAAAAAAAAACCTCTAGGGGTCCAAGGTCAACTGGCTGCCCAACCCCTTTGGGCATGGTAACATTATATAATTAAAACAAAAAAGGAAATAAATAAATGAGGGTATTAATCCATCCATCCATCCATCTATCCATCATGTCTTCTGTATGTCAGTACTTTATGCAGATCATTGTAGACCAGCAAAATCCTCCTAAACGATAGCTATATCCACGATGTCCCTCTTGGATCCATGGCAGTGATGCAGCATCCAACTCAGATGATGCCCAGCCTGGGCAACATCCGGACATGTGGGGAGGAAAATAGGATAGTTTGGTCAGAACAGATGTATCTACCTGGTGGGCCAACACAGAGACACACAATGGCATGTACAGCAGCACCAGCAGCCATGGTGGCAGCAGGCTGTGATGTAAGGTGTGAGTAGGCTAGGCGGAAGTAATAGGTCTTGATTTGAATTCAGTGCCTGAGCCGCGCTCCTGTTGGTTGCAGGTGTCCTCCTGGGGCGGTTACGTGTTCCTGATCAACCTCATCCCGCTGCACGTGCTGGTTCTGATGCTGACGGGACGCTTCTCCCACAGGATCTATGTGGCCTATTGCACCGTCTACTGCTTGGGCACCATCCTCTCCATGCAGATCTCGTTTGTGGGGTTCCAGGTAAGCTCTCTGCAGCAACTGTGAATCTGTCATTTAACTTCATTGCTTGGGAGGGGTAGGAAGAGTGTTGTTTCACTTTGGGGTTTTTTTTTAATGATTTTGTTTGACCACGCAAATGCAGGAGATTGATCTTGGTGGATTGGGCTCTAAATCAACAGTAAAGTGATCAGAAAATGGGATTGTGATCTATTTTGTTGTGTGTGGAACGGGTCCCCCCGATACGTTTCTTTTTTTTTTTTGTCAAAGTCGTTATTTCCTCTGTCCCACCGTCTCCCTTTCTGTCCCCTCGCTCAGCCGGTGCAGTCCTCCGAGCACATGGCCGCCTTCGGCGTGTTCGGTCTCTGTCAGATCCACGCCTTTGTGGATTACCTGCGCAGCAAGCTGAACCCCCAGCAGTTCGAGATCCTCTTCAAGAGCGTCATCTCTCTGGTCGGCTTCATCCTGCTTTCCGTGGGCACAGTGCTCATGCTGACCGGTAGGGGGAGCACTTTCATTTGTTGGCTTTCAGCCGGTAGCTAATAATAAGCTAATAAGCTAATAATAATGCCTTACATCTCTGTAGTGCTTTTTTGGAAACTCCACTCAAAGTGCTTTACAGGTAATGGGGAAGCCCCCCTCCACCACTAGTGTGTAGCACAGGATGATGTCACAGCAGCCATAGCGCACCCGTATGCTCACCAGTTATCAGTGGGGAGGAGAGCGGCCAGGACACTGGGGTAACACCCCTACTCTTCGAGAAATGCCATTGTTTCTGTCATATTCCAACTAATTAGACAAATGTTTCAGTACCTTTCTAATTCAAGTGGGCGGGTGATAATTTATGGACAGCTACAGAAACGTTTGTGAACACAGTGCACACAAGCTGGACGCTGTTCAGGTTCATCCGTTTTAAAACGGCACAGCCCATCCCAAGGTTGAAATGGGATTATTCAGCAGCTCATTCTTACTTACTTCCTGCTTGTATCTTTCTTTGTGGAATGAGGCTTTTTGGGTTCTTAAAGCTCCGTGGGATCTTGGTGTTTTCAGGGAAAATCTCCCCCTGGACGGGACGCTTCTACTCCCTGCTGGATCCCTCTTACGCGAAGAACAACATCCCGATCATTGCCTCCGTGTCCGAGCACCAGCCCACCACCTGGTCCTCCTACTACTTTGACCTCCAGCTGTTGGTCTTCATGTTCCCAGGTACAGTGCCAGGCTTCAGCCAGGAGCTTTTCACTTTGCCAAAGTCACTCAAAGAGTGACGGCACTAAATTTCACACAACACCTAATGAAGCCTCTCTTTGGAGGTGTAGTAACCTATGTTGTCTTCATTGACATATCAAAACATTGTCTAAGATCCAGCTTTGCACGTGGGCAGATTCATCAGAAGGATGAATCTCGTTTCTGGTCTTTTGTTCTGATGTGTTCATTTCCCTTTCCTCCCAGTTGGGCTGTACTACTGCTTCAACAACCTCTCAGACGCCAGGATTTTCATCATCATGTATGGCGTCACAAGCATGTATTTCTCAGCTGTCATGGTAGGTTGGAACTGCCGTGTACTGAATAACAATCCTTTTCCGACTCCTGATTTAAGTGGCGATCGTCTTGTTTTAAGAAATAAATGTCATCTAGCATCCCAAGGAGCATCTTTTGGGATTAGTTTGCACAGGGGTTGGGGTCCTTATATTCCACTGTAAGTCAGGTGCCTGCTCCAAAGTAAATGAATGAGATGGGTGGTGTACCCACAGTGTACGAACCAGGTCCTCCTCATGTCTCTGTGTGCATCTGCCTGTCTCTGTGTGTGACTGTCCGTGCATGTGCGGGCGTGCGTCTGTGTATGCGTGTGACTGTCCGTGTACATGTGTACATGTGTGTGACCGTCTGTGTATACGAGATAAGATAAGATCACTTTATTGGCCATATACAATTTCTTGCATTAGGAATTCGTCTTTTCGCATTCCCCAGCTTACTCTCCATGAGACACAGACAGGGAGAGAAGCTTGGGGTCAGAGCGCAGGGTCAGTTATTGTACGGCGTCTCTGGAGCAGTTGGGGTTAAGGGCCTTGCCGGGTAGGATTCCTCTGCCGGCCCCAGGATACGAACCAACAACCTTCCAGCCACAGGCACAGATCCTTAACCACAGAGCCACCGCACCGCGTGTCTGTGCGTGCGTGTGTCTGCGTGCACACACACTATCCCTGATGGGGCCGCTCTCTGCAGGTGCGGCTGATGCTGGTTCTGGCCCCAGTGATGTGCATCCTCTCGGGGATCGGCGTCTCCCAGGTCCTCACCACCTACATGAAGAACCTGGACGTCAGCCGGCCCGACAAGAAGAGCAAGAAACAGCAGGACTCCACTTACCCCATTAAGAACGAGGTGAGTCGGGTGTCCTGGGTCCGTAACATCTGTAACGCAGCGCTGTTTACGTATGATAGATAACACATGACAGACAGAAGCACAAAAGATACAAAAATCGCAAACTGCTGTGAGCATCTTAGCAATGCCTAGCCTGTACTATGTGAAAAGTTACAAAAATCTGCCTGTTGATGTTGCGCAGACACCTCATTGCTTGCACGTGTTTTAAAGTGAAGATTATGGAGAGGGAAAAGGAGGATTTTTCTGGGGTGGCTATAGTGTGTCTGCTGAGCCTTCATACTGTTGACACCCCAACAGCTACCTCCAATCTGTCTTAATTAAAAAGGAGACAATACACTGTACAGATTTAAATGCTGCATTTCGGGCAATCTAACAAGGTTGTGGCCAGCAGCACCTGGACGTAGCTTGCCCATCGAGAGACGGGGGTGCCTGCTTCTCTGTCCACGTCGGTCACTCTCCCCCTCTCTCTCGGCAGGTCGCTAGTGGGATGATCCTGATCATGGCCTTCTTCCTCATCACCTACACCTTCCACTCCACCTGGGTGACCAGCGAGGCCTACTCCTCCCCCTCCATCGTCCTGTCCGCCCGCGGCGGCGACGGCAGCCGCATCATCTTCGACGACTTCCGGGAGGCCTACTACTGGCTGCGCCACAACACCCCCGAGGTCCGCGCGCCCACCCGCCCCGGGACCGCGGTGTTGTTGCATGAGCCCACCTTCCCCCGAGTCTTTTTTCATAATTATTTTAGCAGGAAACCGTGACAGTTCCACAAGCCACTCCTCTTTTAGGCTAGGATTAAAAAAAGTTATCGTTCGTCGTACCAGACTGGTACTGCAGGGCTTAGTAGCAAGATACGTCTTCTAGTCGGGTGAAAAAGTTTTAGAAATGAGCCTTCTTCATTCAAATGGTAGATTAAAAAAAAAAAAAAACGTCCCCAACAGATCCAGCGAGAGCACTGTCCAGCGAGAAGGCTAGTTTTTGTTGTCATCGTTGGCATGTGCTCTTACCCTGTCGTTTGTTTTGGGGTTTGTTTCCCGCAGGACGCTAAGGTGATGTCTTGGTGGGATTACGGGTACCAGATCACAGCCATGGCCAATCGAACGATCTTGGTGGACAACAACACATGGAATAACACGCACATCTCCAGAGTGGGCCAGGTGGGCAGGCTCTGTCGGCGCGTTCTCAGATCTGCACCTCCCCTGTGTATTGTCGGCCTCGGGGACGCAGACCCGCAGGCGCAGGAGACTTCTGGGATGCGTCTGCGGGTTTCATATGTCATTAACCAGACGGGTGTCCTCCTTGCCAGGCAATGGCTTCGACGGAGGAGAAGGCCTATGAGATTATGCGGGAGCTGGACGTGAGCTACGTCTTGGTGATATTCGGAGGCCTGACCGGATACTCGTCAGATGGTAAGGAGAGGACGGTGCCTGTGCCGCAGTTCGGGGAATCTCTGCAGTGCGGTCATCTGGGCATGCATTTGACCCTTCCCTTCTTGATGTAGTCCTGGGCGGTGTCCTCTTTTTGATTCTGTAGACTAAAGGAATTTCAAAGAACCGCAAAATTCTGTACGTTTTGGTAAGCGGTACTGTTTAAAAGGAAATCCTCCTTACAAAAAAAAACGAGAAGGGGGTGATTGGGCATTATCTTTACTCAGAAGTTGGTTTTAACGATTTATTTCACGTTCCTGAGAAAAGAAGAGGTGTGTTCAGATTAGATTCGAGTTTGTTTGTGCGTAACCCCCAAGAGCCCCTCTCTGACGTTGCCCCCTCAGACATCAACAAGTTCCTCTGGATGGTGCGGATCGGGGGCAGCACGGACACGGGCCGGCACATCAAGGAGCACGATTACTACACCCCCACGGGCGAGTTCCGCGTGGATCGGGACGGCTCGCCGGTGCTGCTCAACTGCCTGATGTACAAGATGTGCTACTACCGCTTCGGGCAGGTCTACACCGAGGCCAGTGAGTAACCCGCGCCGGGGCTGGGTGGGGGCGTGGCGGGGCGCGTTCTGGTTGTATGAGTGACCATTCTCAATTGTATTGGGAACATAGAAAATATTTCCACTTATGGCACGGGGGCCGTACCTGGTTACGTTAACCCCATCTTTCAGTTATTCCCAAGATGTCGTGTACGACAGTGGGCATCTGTTTAAGTAGCACTCGAGCCAGGTCAGGAGTAATGACCCCAAGCCACTGTCAAATTTCCCAGGATCCCCCGCTGCTGTGTCTTGAATGAAGCCAGGGTATTGCTTCAGTCCCATGGCTGGACAGCCTGTTCTGCACTCCCAGAACCCGGTCCACCTGGGTGAAAACAGGCAATCCAGTCACCAGACCATATGGGAAGTGCCGCCTGGGTGATGTCTGGCAGCCATTCTGCACCTGCACCACACAATCGCCTTCCTTCGCAGGAAGTGGAGAAGCGAGCAATTGCTTCGGCAGTTCAATTAAGGAGGATTGAACAAGGCCCGGGTGGAGTTTAGCCAGGAGTTGAGGATCATCACCCCTACTTTTCCAAACCGCGCCCTGGTCTCTTCCATGACCAACAGTCTGAAATGTTCAGATGGGTCAGGGCTGTGGATTGATGGCTGCCGTACCTGTGCACAGACAGACAGACGGACGTAACGTTGTCTTCCTACTCTTTTTCATTCCCCAACCCCCTGTCCTTGCAGAGCGCCCCCCTGGCTACGACAGGGTACGAAACGCGGAGATCGGCAACAAGGACTTCGAGCTGGATGTGCTGGAGGAGGCCTACACCACAGAGCACTGGCTGGTCAGAATATACAAGGTGGGGACTCCCTCCGACGTCACACACCAGCCCCGCACCCGGAGGACTTCTCAGCATTGGAAGTCTAGAAGAGACTCACGATCCTGTTAATAAAATGGCATTTGTCTCTCTTTCTCTCTCTCTCGCTCTGCAGGTGAAAGATCTGGACAACCGTGGTCTGTCTCGGACATAATCCTCACCAATCTTCAGCTCCTCACAATCTCAGCACACAGCACTGAAGCCTTCACCTGTGAGACCTAGAACACGAGCTCAGTTTCTTTTTATACTTGCGTTTGTAATTGCAGAAAGAGATTTTTTTTTTTATTTACATGTGGGGATGGGATGCGGAATGGAACGAGGAGAATCGTGCGAAACGTCCAGCTTGATATGATTGATGCGGTTTCTGCCATCAGGGCCCAGGAGAACAAAATTGACAGTCGTGGGCTTAAAGCTTTTACTGTGGGCAAATAAAGGGAGAAAATGGGGTGAAAACCTTCTGCGTGTCTTTCTTTCCATCTTTTATTTTCCGTTATGTCACTCTTATGTCAACAAGATCAGGTTTAATGGTTAAAAACGTTTTTCTCAGGTATGTAGGATAATGTTGCATTTCCACCTAGAGACAATTCTCATTTCTCCCAGAATTTCAGATTTATTTCATCGAGTTTACCCTTGCTTCCTTACTTAAGTAAATCAAAGGCCAATGGGATAACATTTGAAGCTCTTTTGAAACTGTGCTTCCTTTATAGATCACAGCATATTTTTTTTTTCCTGTCTCACATCCAACCTGTTAACCACCAGCTGACTGGATACAAAATTTTCATTTTTATCTACCTCTACATATTGTGAAAATAATTCCCCCAATCGGCTTGGATTCACAGCTAGCACTGCAGAGAATTGTGAATTAGTTTGTTTGACGGTTTCTCTGGATTTTAATGGAATGTAACAGTCCAGCTCCAAAAGAGCAGTGAGCAAAACTGACGAGTGTTGGGGGAGTTTTAAATCTCTCAAATCCTTGACTGAATGGTTTTATCAAATCACAACTCAGGCGTTTGAAATACATTTATGGCAGTTTTTTGTGGCCAAAAATAGTCTTTATAAACCCCTACTGTATATTTATATATAGATGGATGTGAACAAAGACGAAGCTGATCACCGGCGACAGAATGCTTAATAAAAGAATAATTAAACGTCACCAACTGATTCATTGTGCCCATCAAGTGCCGTATTTCAGAAAAGATACCAAACAAAAAGAGATCCTAAAACAATGATGCTTGTAGTCTTATGAAGATGGTACAGGAACCACAATCCAGTGAAGGAGGGGGGGAGTGAAATAGGTCATCTTGCTCCTAGTGCTTCTTCCATGCACAGGGATTTTAGGAGATCATTGGTTAATTTTGAAGTGTCATTCTTTTTGTTTCCCTGCTCCTAGAGCTGTTGATGTTTATATTTTAATGATTGTATTCATAAATGTATTTGTTTTGTTACCATAAACCAGTGCTGCAAAGATTAGCTATTCTATCCAACTGGAAATGGTGTGGTACTTAATGTTGGGTTGCCAGTCGAGAGTTCCTGGCTGTAGTTCATGCCACTTCAGCAGATCACAGCAGAAAATTTCGAATGCTTTTGACATTATTATACTTGTTGAGTCTGCGAGTCAATCATGACCCCAGCTTCCTGACATTTGAATTCAAAAGCTTTTGAAAACCTAGGTTAGGGTTTTCTCAACAGCACTAATGTGGAATTAAGTGTTAGGAAAGGGTAGGCCATGGAACTCCAAAGATTTTCACAATTGTCTTTTAATATACTGAAGCTGCAAAACATGCATACAACACAAATTAATAGTGCAAAAATATCCCTCTTCTTAACTAAGCTTTTTTAGTGTAGCTCATCCCTCTATTGTTTATCAGAAAGCCACTCATAGTGCTGAAAATCCCAGTTTTCCCACCTTCTGCCCTGTTTGTATGGGATGCCAGAGCCACAGCGAAAGGCAATTTAGAACAGCCAGTTATCCCAGGCCAGCATGTTTTCAGGATTTGGAAGGAATCCACCCAAACCTGGAAAGAACATGCAAATTCCACGTAGACATCAAAGCCCAGAACCAAACCCGAGAACCTGGAACTCCGATGTAGCAGAGCTGTCTTGCTCATTTCTGGCTGTCAAGAGCACCTGTGTCTTGAACTCTCCGGCTTCTTGACGACAAGGAGTATTTCAAGTTGTTTAGACGGCTGACGGCTCCGGCGGGTAGAAGAAAACCTCAATGAAGAACCTTACGGGCCTCCAGGATCGATGTCGTGCAGCGGTGGGACATAAACAAGGAACACTTCTCTGTATTATCCACCAGAGGGAGACACTGAGCTAAGAGACCTTTTATAAGAATGATACTGGCTTCAAGAAGCCTTCACCGTGTAAAAGGACGAGTTCACATCGTTCCCGAGGATAAAAGCGGTATGACAAATTATAAAAAGCGATAAAACGTCCGATTTTCTCATTGTACGTTTGTTGAGATCGTGATTTCATTTCCGTGACTAGCCTATGTACATCTCTATAATATCGAGAACACTGTGTATCACGTATGCAAGTCCAGTAGGACCTGTAGCATTATGTTCACTATTTCACGAACTAGGGAAAGATGTCAAATTATTGTTACATGTTGGATACTGAGATCATTTTAATAGTCAAGAACTTAGGTTGAACGGCGATGGTCCTACAGCACTAGAGACACAGATTCCTGTTTTAAATCCAAATGAGAAGGGATTTAGCTACTGCAAACGTAGCTGTAGCTGCAAAAGATACTGTAATATACTGTAGCGATAGGTAATACATTAATATAGCGTCTATCGTATTTTCAGTTTTGTATTCTTGTTACGTACTATATCAAAAAAGCACTTAAAACAAATATTGATTGTTTTCCCCACCCCTACCTTTATCATTCACTTTGTCCATGCTCATCCAAGTGTGCGATAAAATCCTTACTTTACGACGAAGACTGTAATCGTCTAAAATGACATAGAGCCGTTTTTTTATTGCACTAAAAGCACCCTTCTTTGATCTTCGACACCCAAAGGCACCGCTTCGCCCTACTGTAGGCAGAAAGCGTGTATTGTCTTACTGGTAGAAAAGGTAACGCCGTCAAAACTCACGCTGGCTTCTCAAGCTCAATGCCAGGGGGGAAAATGAAACCAGGCGCACCGACAGTACGGGGAGGCGCGCCCTCCTTCTTCCCCTGCCTGAACTCCCGGCGCACTCGGTGAACCCGGGTGCTCCTGCGACGCGGCACCGCGCAGCGCTCTGAACTCGCCCGACCTCCCCGGCGCACCGAGGCTCCGCGGTGCGCTGCAGTTCGCGCGGGGGCGAACCCAGGACACGACCTGCCGTGACCTCGGTCAGGGAGCGCAGCGCCTCCGGTGCACTCGGGCGGAGCGAGGGCTCCAGCTGCCGTGTCAAACACAGAGCATGAGAAGCTCCCAGCGGGCAAAGCAGACCCGGCATCGCCCTCCCTCGGTTTTGGACAAAAGGATTTTTGAACACCTTCGCTTACTTAGCTTGCGCCCTGAAAAACAGTTTTACTTTTGTGCAACGGTCAGATAACGACACTAACCCCGAATTCACAGTTACTACATCGGACTGTAGTAGTTCGGGTGGGTAGCTGCGTCAGCATGCGTAGGCTGCAAAGGATCAAGTGATAGGTTTATTCCATGCTGAAAACAGAAGAAAGAAAACACAGCGTTTCGGCCGTGGAGCCTTCTTCAGGTGTCATACTACTACATCGGACTGTTTAATGTGCAGGAGGGCTATCCGTCCAGGAATGGCGAATAGTACATAGTGGCTACACTGCGTGTCAACATTATTACGATCTTGTTTGCTCAGGTGGACCGATTTCTTGCAGTAGTTTATCCTTATGCTTACAATCGTTATACATCTAGGAGTTATAGAAGTTTTTCCTTTCTGTTGGTTTTACAACTATATTTTATTAACGATTCAGAACCTCGTTACCGTCGATGTAGCTGCAAAAATAAACGTGTATGCTCTTTTGTCGCTTCGGCAGCTATATCACCCTGCAACTCACAACTGTCAGCCCCACTGCAGCTCAGCAGGAGTGAGCCTGGTCAGTACCTGGATGGGAGACCTCCTGGGAAAAACTAAGGCTACTGCTGGAAGAGGTGTTAGTGGGGCCAGCAGGGGGCGCTCACCCTGTGGTCCATGTGGGTCCTAATGCCCCAGTATAGTGATGGGGACACTATACTGTAAACAGGCACCGTCCTTCGGATGAGAAGTAAAACCAAGGTCCTGGCTCTCTGTGGTCATTAAAAGTCCCAGGGTGTTTCTCGTAAAGAGTAGGGGTGTTACCCTCGGAGCCCTGGCTAGATTTCCCATTGGCCCTTACCAATCATGGCCTCCTAATAATCCCCATATATGAACTGGCTTCATTACTCTGCTCTCCTCCCCATTGATCGCTGAGGTCCTCCAGGACTGGTATTTGTAGGAATCCTAATTTAGCTAGACGTTTGGGGGAAACTCTGGGTTAAATGGTGTGTTTCATCTTCAATAAAATAAAGCATTTAAAGTTTCCAAAAGGGATGTTGCATTATAATTATTGGGAGCTACAGTATGGCTGTAGCTCCAAATGTTTTAAATAGGCAGAACGCACTGCCCCCCTGGGATGGCGCTCTCCCGCTGTGCTCGGGGAGAAGCAGCTCCCCTAGCTGTAATGGTGACTGGAGGGGGTTGGAAGTGAGGAAGTGAATGGGTTAAGGGAAGGGCAGGGGCTGAAAGCACTGTGCGTGTGGAATTGTGTGAAAGCGCCTTTACAGTTTAACACATTTAACACAGAACATGAGGTGTTTCCCAAGCCTGTTCAGTATAGCAGATTGCCATTTGATTACTGCTGTGACTAAGTGACTTGGTCTATCAAGTCTTTTTTAAAATGACACTTGTCCCAGTCATGCATCTTGGTGCAGTGGCTCTGGGGCTCAGGATCTGCGCCTGCGGCTGGAAGGTTGCCAGTTCGTATCCCGCAGCCGGCAGAGGAATCCTACTCCATTGGGGCCCTGAGCAAGGCCCTTAACCCCAGCTGCTCCAGGGGCGCTGTATAAATGGCTGACCCTGCCCTCTGACCCCAAGCTTCTCTCCCTGTCTGTGTGTCTCATGGAGAGCAAGCTGGGGTATGCAAAAAGACAAATTACTCATACAAGAAATTGTTTATGGCCAATAGAGTGATCTTATCTTGTTGACTCAATTAAGGGATTTTTTTAAGAGCGTGGTGGGAATGAAAACCAGGACAGGAATGTCAGCTTCAAGAACCCGGATTGGAAATGCCTGGAGTTGAGTGGAGGGGGTGGTGCTGCTGCCTTGAGCTGTTAGGGAAGGTGAGAGCAGCCTTAGCTCTTCCGTTTCATGCAATTCCAGGACTTGCAGCCTTCCAGCCCGATAAACTCGTGCCTGACTGTAACCTTAATTACTTCAGATGTTGAAGATCGCCTTTGATAATAATTTTGTAGTATTATAGAATTATTTATTTTTTAATAATATTCCACCACTGAAAATTAAGTAAGACAATACTTCATCTCTATTGCCGATGTGTTTCCCCCCATAAAAGCCGGTTTTAGACCAACGTGATATGCTGTATCTGCTCTGTACTGAAGGCTGAGGACGATTAGAGGGCAGGCGCATGTGTGATTTATCCGCCTGCGGCGATTACTTTAATTTTCGAGTTGAGCGCGTTTATTCCCTAATAATTGAATCGTTTAATAGCGTAATCACTTCGTAGAGTCGTTGGTGATTGCTATTTAAGACTTGATTGTATATTAAACACGTGAAAATTATTACTTTAATTAAAACGGCGAAAAGGTGGTTTGAATTATTTGCGTAATTGACTGCGTCTCGCCACGTGCGGATGTGAAGCTCGGTTTCTACCTGAGTGGCTAAGAGTCACTGGTGACGTCAAACACACAGGCCTCTCGAATCGACTTTGATCAGTGGTTAATCGGTTTTTCCCTGTTTAGGCACCAGGTGTCGCCCTTTTCCTAGGTTTTGGACGGTTTTTGGTTTTCGTGCGCAAGCGACAGCGATGCGATTTGGTTTGTTCTGATCGGAGAAAATTAATGTTCGTTACAAGGGTGCTTCCGGTGGTTCTCTTGGCACTTTTTTCAAAATGAGATTTTTTGCGCATATAATTGAACATTCAAGGAAACGGCGTTGAAACTAAATGGTTTAAGTGCCTCCCAGCTGCTGAAAATTCCTAATTAAGGATTTGATTGGCTACCAGTTGATCCAGGGCTTTTCAATTCCGAGCAGGATTTCTGACATTTCTAAATTATTCAGTAGTAAAGATCCATGACTGCTAATTAATAGCTCTTTTTAGCAGTAATAGATGTATATAAAATAAATGATAAAAACGGGGGAATTAATATTTAATGCGTTCAGGATACAGAACTGATTATCTGTATCTTGAGATACACTTTGTCTACATAGAGATTAATCATACTGTATACAAGACGTCCAAACAAAAGATTTGCTGCCCTTAGAAAGAAAATCATATAATAAATTGTCCAATCAGAACTGAATATCGGGCGTGGCTTTTTTGGATTTTGCACTACTGCAGTCCACACACGTGCTCGAATAATGTAAGAAGTTCACGGAAAAAGACACCGTGATACATATGATACAGTATACTACAAAAATGTCAGTGATGACCTAACGTTTTCTTTAAAAACAGAAGCAGATTTTGATCATATTGATATTATAAATACTCCTGATCCCCCAAACACAAGCTCAACATTATATTATTATAAGTAATGGGTTTATTCCATGCTGAAAAAAAAGAAGAAAGAGAACACAACGTGAGATTGTGAAAGAGAACACAGAGCCTTCTTCCACGGCCGAAACGTTGTGTTCTTTTTTTCAGTATGGAATAAACCTAGTACTTGTTCCTTTGCAGCCCACGCATGCTGACGCAGCTACCCACCTGATTATATTATTATAATTATTATTGTGTTATTTTTCTATGTACTAAGGCCTGAGCGACACTCACTGGCAAAGCCTAAGGCGTCAAACTAGTCATTGAATCAGGCTTGGTATCTAAACTGGAATATTAACTTTGGGAAGATGTACTGTATTCCATACCGATGTACTGTATTATTATTATTATTATTATTATTATTATTATTATTATTATTATTATTATTATTATTATTATTATTATTATTATTATTATTATTGTTGTTGTTGTTGTTGTTGTTGTTGTTTGATAATATATAATCAGAGTAATCGCGGATAACGGATAAATCTTCCCTTTTCTGAAATTCTGTTGTATCCCATTCATTTAAGAAATGAAATTCTAGCTGACTCTGAACATGCCTTTATGACACCGGGTTGTTTATCTAGCCCTCGCGTCACAGTCCTATGTCCTGCTTTAATTGACAAGAACTATTGACTTTGCCTGAGTACTGTTTGCAAAGCCTAATTGCGCATGAGATGCGCTGAGACTCTGTTTCCATGACAGCTCCCATGAACAGTTTACGTGCGCTTCGCTAGGAAGTGCATCCAGTTGCACATCAACAAGTCGCTTTTACCACCACCTTGTAAGGTGATGCACCGGACACAAATCACTGGCTCTGGGTCAAGAAAGGGAAAAGCAAAGAAAATCCTTTCCCCTCAAGTGCAAACGCACGACTACTGAAGTCTATAACCGAAACTAAAAGAGCAACGTATTCACTCCGAGCTCCAAAGCCGTCACTGGGTTTTAAATGGTTTTGCGGGCTCTCGGGTTTGTCCCTCACGGCGGCTCGTAGTTGAAGTACCTGAACCGACCGGTTGCTGTTTTTTTAAAGGGACAGAAGCGACAGAGGTTGCGTGCAAAAGCTCCGGAACGGACAGCAACTTTTACCATGACGAAGGAAGAGAAACGCGGACTGCAGATGTTTCAGAACTGACGACTCAAAGAGGAGGGAAAGAAACCCCCGTTTTAACTGGGTTGAATATCTCGCACCTCTGGAGTTATAACAGGGGTGAGTGAAGTCCATTTATGCCTTTAAAAAAAAAAAAGACCAAAGAGGAATCTCAGCAATTATAAACAGCAAGAAACTGTCTCCCAGAAATCACTTAAATAAATTAAGTTAAACGTCTCCAAACATTTTACAATTAGCTAGCAGTCACTGTGCTAACTCTTTTTCCGCTTATTTTATTTAGCAGACGACGAAGGGTGAAGTGTTTTGAAGACGTCTAGCGCACACGATGTATAGATACAGTGCTGCGCTGGGTCACACGTCTGTGGTTTTGCGTCAATTTACTCTGAAAAATTAAACGGATTTACTTTCAGAGTTACGTCTCAGAGCCCCGAAAGTTCAATGGCTTTCTTGTGAGGAATAATTTCTATTTTCTTTTTTAAACAAAAAGAACATGTAACATGTAGCTCTTTGTAGCCACCCTGGTGTATTGACAACGCAACAGCTGTCGCTGAAGTCGGGTACGTCGCCTACATTACCAGTAACATCGGGGAGGAAAAAAAAAAACTTTTTCAGTATTGTTGAGCTCATGATACCCGAAAGGTAACCTCATCTCGGTGAAGCCTGAGCTTCGGGGGGCTTTTGCGTACCCGTAAATGACCGATAACACCAATACCAGCTGCAGCCCTTTATTGCAGCTGCTGTTGGAGAAAAAGATGGATAACCATGGCAACGGGGCCAGGGGGAACCGAGAGGGCTCCGCTGGAAGAGTTGACTTCGTCACCATTTGCACACACCTGTTGAGGCTCCTTTTCCCAGATTCTAGTAAAATACGGTCAGATAGGAGAGTAGTGCTTGCAGGCTTGAGTAGAAGCACTACTGTAGCAGCTGCCTCGGAAAGGGGAAGTCGGCTGTAGGTAGGCTTACTGAAGCTGTAGCTTCTTTGAAGGCACAGTTTGCATGCTGCTTGTAAGAAAAAAAAAACATTCCGTTCCACTTTTAGTTTCTTAGATTTGAATTGTCCACGTTATTGCTCTATTTTGTAGCGAACGGTTTCGTATAAAAATCTCTCGGTGCCACAAGAAAAATGTGGCATTTGACATTTGCTATTGTGTTTTAAAGCAGTGGGACAAAATGTGGATGCTGCCGTAATTTTCAGTGGTGGATGGAAATATGAGAAGTCAGTGCCCCCCCCCTTTCCTTTAAACAGGCCTTGTACTGAGATAAAGATGTTATTTGTGGTTGATAAGCACAGGCATGAAACACTGGGTACTGGAACAGCAGCACATCTTCGAAGGAGGTCTTGTTAGTGTCACATAGACTCGGGTGCCCTGTCCTGACGTCTTGGAAACATGTGGCCTTGAAAGAATTGAACAAGTTTCAGATTCTTGTCTTATATGTGTTTGCCGAGCTGCTGGAGGAATCCAAAGGCTGCAGGTGATCATCTTATCTGCTGTTTCTGTTTGCCTTGCTTGTCCTTTGTGTGTGGGCCCACTGAGGGGGGGGAGAAGTGTGTTTTTTTTGTTAGAAATGGAAACAATTATTGGCAAGGTCCTCGACAATTCCATTTTGTGGAAAAGAAACAAAGAACGGAATGGATTTTCATCTCAAATGTGTATCAGAGTCGTTCCAGCGGACACTTGAGTTCCAGAAATACAGCGGTGCAGAGAAACCCTCGCTTCATTTCCTGCTCCTAAAGTCCCCCGGGTGGCTTAGAGATGTACAGATTGGCGTTCTGGGGAAAACAAATCAAAAGTCAAGATTATGGGAGACATTTCTTTCCAGCCATGGATTTGGGTTAGACCTGTCTTGTCCCGTCTAACCCCATCCTACCCCTGTGTGCACGGTTCTTTGTGCAGTCGGCTGTTTGTTGTGATGACAGGGGCTGTTTCCAGCTTTATTTCATGGTGGTGTGACTGCGGTTGTGTTGCAGGAACTGGATGGCCTCGGTAGCACCAGTCAAGACAGAGAAGCGACCTGCCTCTGCTGATGCAGACTCCGCTGCCAAGAAACCCAGGTAGCCGCGCGCCTCTAAGCGGTGCTAAGTCACCGTTCTAAGACTCTGTTGCGTTTGCCTTTGGGCTTGCGTTTCTTTGTGGTGTCGATCATTTTGCAGAAAAATCTGCTGCTGATATGACAAAGGAAGTCTGTCAGCTGTTTCTTTTTTTCCAGGGCCTTCCCACTAAAGTCGCAAACAATGTTGCGTCTTTAATGATTTTTTTAAAAGCAAGCCGCCATAAGTCTCTTGTCAAAATAAATCTGAGAAAACGATACAATACTTGCCCTGTCTAGAGTCTTCTTTTGAATCATGGCTCAAGAACCGATGTATTGCAGAAACGCTCAGCTATGCGTCTCTTGCCCCGTGCCGCCCCGCAGGAAGCTCCTGCCCAGCCTGAAGACGAAGCGCGCCCCCGAGCTGGTGCTGGTGATCGGGACCGGGGTGAGCTCGGCCGTGGCGCCCCAGGTGCCGGCGCTGCGCTCCTGGAAGGGGCTGATCCAGGCGCTGCTGGACGCCGCCAACGACTTCGACCTGCTGGAGGAGGAGGAGAGCCGGCGCTTCCAGCAGAGCCTGCAGGAGGACAAGAACCTGGTGCACGTAGCCCACGACCTCATCCAGAAACTGTCGCCGGTAAGCAGGTGCCCGGGGGGCTCCCGCACGCTTCCTGCCCCGAGCTCCTTTCGCTCTCGTTGTTGCTTTCGGTCTTTCTGTCGTCGTGGAGAACGAACGTCCCTCGTGCCTGGTCAGTCAAATTTGAGATCAGGACATTTCCAGCTGCAAGGTCACTCCCTCGTCTAACCACTTTATCCAATAGAGGCTTGCGGTGGAGCTGGAGTCTATCCCAGCAAGCAATGGGCGCGAGGCAGGATACCCTCTGGACGCGACACCAGTCCATTCCTGCGAATCCTTATGGATTTGTTTTTTCTGATGCGTTTGCCTGTTCCATATATCTAAACCGTCAAAAAGTCTTATTGTAAGGTCGAAGAGCAACAGAAAGATGCCTTTATGGGTAACTCCTGATTCTAAGTATTTACGAGATGTATCGCGGTCCTCCTCGTGGCACATGTTACAAAATTATTTCTAACATGTGACAACAAAACTTGATCTATTTAGATGTTTTATGAATTATGTTACTGAGTTTACAGAAAAAAACTGCACTGAACTGGCCTCTGCAGAGAACCTGAGATGAACTTCCAAAATAAAAGAGAGTCTTGGGGTTGTTACAAACTGATCTACTATTAGGGAACATGGAAATGCAAAGTAATACTGACTTGTCATAGGTGCTAATGTAGAGATGGTTTTAAAAAGCCAACTGGGTAAACACTGCTGTGCTATGCTGTGCCTAGAGAACAGAAGCAAGGAATTTAGAAAAGGCATTTGTTTTGTGATTTCTTGTTTATCTAAAGCCAAACTATGTGACCTTTGTTCCTGTCGCTTCCTGTATCGGTCTTGTCTCTCTGTTCAGTTGTGGTTCATTTGTTTCATCACACTGCATTTTCCAGAGCAAATGGTCCACTGTTGCTTGGCAGCAATTTGCTGTCTTTCCTGCTTTAAAATCAATTAAAGCATAGTTTAAGAGGCACAGTCATGAAAAGGGACTCTATAAAGTACTGTTCTGTAAAAAATGTGACAAGGGGGCATTGCAAAGGCCTTGTAAGAGCTGTAGAAAAGAGAATGCATATATAATAATAATAATAATAATTGCTTACACTTATATAGCGCTTTTCTGGACACTCCACTCAAAGCGCTTTACAGGTAATGGGGACTCCCCTCCACCACCACCAATGTGCAGCATCGCGAGTAGAGTCAGCTTTTATGCTTTCTAGCATTTACACAAGGATTGTGTATTCACTAGAAGGTAAGGTTTTCATACCAAGATTGGAACACAAAACATCACATACCTAGTTATCGTTGCAGTTATTTACATTGGTGTGAATCCAATCACGGTGAACAGGAGACAGATGCCATGTTGGTCATGTTATGAGAAAGCCAGGGAAAGAGTGGATATTTCCAGTGAGGATTCGAGTAAAGAAAGGCTCAGTGTTTCTGTTGCAACTACTTGTAAAAAAATATCATTTCTGGCTGGTTCAAGGCTGAAGTATGTTTGTGTGGTAAAATCTATATTTGGGTTTAATCTCCTTGACTAATATGGATGTGATTGCCCGGAGTTTCTGGTCTGACAAAGTAGACACCTGTGCCCTGTGGTTATGTGAACTCGGCCGTTAAAAAGGTTCTCCGGTAGGGCTTTACTGAATTGCAAACTGTTTGGCAACAAGAGATTCTTGACTATTGGAATTGTCTTTGTGGGTTTTGAGGATGGGGAATTGTAACAGATGCACAATATTGTCTGAAGTTAATTTTGGATATGCTGTTATGATGTGCTTCAGTCAAATGAAGACCCACAGGGGTATCCAGTCAAAAGAGTGTTTTTCTTGGATGTGTCAGCAGTTGTCTTTGACCTTGCAGATGTGATTATAGCAGTTTTTCCATTATTTTGTTAGCTGTGCCTCTCTTGTTCATTCCTGCTTAACCATAGCATTAGGGAAATTAACCTGCTGAGCTGAGCAGCATATCTTCAAAAGGGGGAAATTGTCCACATGAAAATGGTGTTATAATGTTTTGGTTTGTTTTTGATTGAGGTTAATCATGCTATGCTAAAGCTCTGCAATCTCTTTCTCTTTGCTTTGTGCTGAAGAAGCATTGTGAAGCTGCCCCGCTGTGCTGAAATTCTCTCAGCTGTGTGTTGTGACCTGAATCTTTTCAACAAGCTGATAATGCACACTAGAAAAGTACATGCTTCCTTAGCCCAGATTATGCCTGGAAGGTTTCACAAACAAAGCTAAAAAACTAAGAAAAATAACTTTTTGTTTTATAAACATGCTCCATGGCCTCTGACATTAAGCCTGCTTGTTTACACACACAACTTTTAAGACGCAAGTTGGCTTTCTGAATGGGAACCTCACGTCTCTTTATAATTTTGTCAATGTGAGTTTTCTGTTCACAGCACCCAGATCTTTCTTACCGACAAACATCCTGGGGTGATTTTCTCCTCATACAGCTGTCACTTTTAACGAACAGCCAAAGATTGACATGTTCTGGGTGACCTGAAGGCTCATCTTTTATAATCGATGGGTGATTTCCAGCTGAGATAATCTCAGACTTCTTCCAGATCAAGACAGGGTGGCTTGAAACCTTATTGTGACCTTGTGATAAATTCTGAAAGATGCAGCCTCTTCTTTTTTTTTTCTGTCTTCCTAGAATGTAGTCTTTATACCACTTTAGACTATGACATTTACCTGGTGCTAGTAGGCAGTGGTAAAAGTGGCTATCGACCAAAATTAATCTTCACTTTAGTCCATTATCTCTGACCTTTGTGTCTCTGTGCTCCTGTTGTCCTGTTAATTTGACAATGGATGAGGTTTTCAAAGCTATTCATGGAAGCTTCTCTCCTGTGCTTCTGAGAATTGTTACCAAGTGGGATCTGAATGCCCAGCTCAGTATAATGAGATTTCCCTTGGCCAGACGGTAATCCTGAGCCCAGTCAAATGGCTCACTTTAACATTTCCGCCTGCGTCGGTCATTCTGGCATTCTTTCCTGGGTGCTCATGTCGAAGATTCCCACACCAGGATTTTGTTCCCGCCCCCTCTCCCCACCCCCCAAGTTAAATATTTCAAATTGGTATAAACATTCAGTTAGTGAAACAAAGAAAGTTGTGCTAATAATTTGAAATAATTTAAATGAGTTGTGAATCATTTTGAGATGATTATACTATAAAAGGGCATTACAGCAGTAGGGCATGATTCGTATCCTTGAGAACACTCCTGTCTTGAAGTTCTCTTTAATCCCAGCTAATTAGGCTCATTAATTTGACCAGTTTACCACTAACGTTCCAAGGGTCTTCAGCTGCTGATGATAAGAAGGGACCCAGCTGGCTGATGACCCTGGACCGGCCCTCTCCTCTCTCCACAGCGCACGGGTAACGTCCGCTCCACCTTCTTCAAGGACTGCCTGTACGAGGTGTTTGACGACCTGGAGTCCAAGATGGAGCACGCTGGGAAGCACCTCCTGCGCTCGGTCCTGCAGCTCATGGAGAGCGGGGCGCTGGTCCTCACCACCAACTTCGACAACCTGCTGGAGATCTACGCGGCTCACCAGGGCACCAAGCTGGAGTCCCTGGACCTCACCGACGAGAAAAAGGTCCCCCCCCCCGCTACCTGCCTTCTGTTCTGTGGTGACCACACAGCTACAGCTACGCATGCTTCTCCAGAAAAGCCTCGTCCTCTTTGAGCAGCACCTGTTTCTGTCACTGTCTATCACTAGTGTGCTGGATAGTTATTTCACAAGTCGAGTCTGCAAGCCGTATGAATATAATGACAGTGGTGGTTACTGGGAAGCACCCATGAAGATATATATGCTCACAGCATAACTCATTGGTAAAAGTTGTGTGGCTTGTTAAAATATTGCAAGTTCAGTACTGTAGACTTTTAATAAGCAAAGTTACCAAAGATGCACTGTATAGCTTTTCATGAGGAGTGTTAACAAACCAACAGGGTTGCGTCTGGTTTTATACACAGGAAGTATGCTCACTTGACTGGCATGCAGCACGAGTGACTATTATAAAGCCGGCCTGTACCATATACTGTATGTGGAGTCTGCATTTCAGACAGAATGCGTGTTATTTTACACTGTGTCCCGTGCTGAGCGCCCTGCGCGGGCGAGGGCCTGGCTCACGCTAACGCTGGGCGCGTGCCGTGTTCTGTGTGGCACAGGTGCTGGAGTGGGCCCAAGAGAAGAGGCGGCTCAGCGTGCTGCACATCCACGGCGTTTACACCAACCCCAGCGGCATCGTGCTGCACCCCGCAGGGTACCAGAACGTCCTGAGGAACACTGAGGTCATGGTGAGGGGACTGGGGGGGCAAGCCGGGTGTGCTTCCATTTGAGCGATAGCAGCAGGCGCAGCTCCTCCGTTTCTTAGGAGTACAACATTCTTACACCAAGCTACGTTTATACCTGTTTTGTTATAAAGAATCGACTCTTTAAATGTGTGATATTTCTAAAATGTCACATTGATCTTCCACACTGCATAGGTGAGTCCAGAGTCAGTTTAAATGTTTCTCTTTGTCATGAAACATCAGGGTTTATTTATTTTTTGCTATGAATCTAGCACGAAGGAAACCGCTAGCACAGGAGGTGCCGTCTTACCTTGGTGTGAGTTCTGGTTCTGCGGTTTCTGAACTTTGCCATTCCTCTGTAATTGATGCCCGCCTACATGTGGTTTGTTTTGTTTTGTTTTTCGCGGCCCCCGCGCAGAGGGAGATCCAGAAGCTGTACGAGACCAAGTCGTTCGTGTTCCTGGGCTGCGGGCGCACCGTGGACGACACCACCTTCCAGGCCCTCTTCCTGGAGGCGGTCAAGCACAAGTCGGACCTGGAGCACTTCATGCTGGTGCGGCGCGAGGACGTGGGCGAGTTCAAGAAGCTGCGCGACAACATGCTGGACAAGGGCATCAAGGTCATCTCCTACGGCAACGAGTACGCGGACCTGCCGGAGTACTTCGAGAGGCTGGCCAACGAGATCTGCACCCGAGATGTGGCCGTCAATGGCTGGGGTGGGTCCTTTCTGCACACACTCTCCTCCGAGAGAGCCCGATGAGATCTTAGTTTAGCAGTGCTGGACTCATCAGTGGAATGAGAAGATGTATTTGGCAGTGTATTCACCTAAGCACCTAATATAACTTAATACTGTTAAGTAACTTTTAAGTTAACCTTTTCGTTTTTTAACGATCTGAAACAAACGGGAGATTTTTGTCAAAAGCTCACTATTTAAGTCGGCATTAATGGGGCTGATTTAAGGATATCTGCAGTGCAAACAACTGTGGATATAATATCAAATCAAATCAAAGTTTATTTATCAAATGCACAACAATACGGCCTGCAGCAGTAGTTGCTGGCAATGAAATGTCTTTTTCTGCGAGCTCACAAAAATTACTAGAATCACAAAAACACAAAAATCACAAAATTGAGGTTACATTTTTGAAATTGAATAAAACTCAATGTGAGTAGAGCTGTTATGTGTCCATGGTGTATGCAATATATACATCTAGTGCAGTTATGCTGAATATAGTGAGAATTGTGTGTCCATGTAGCCATTAGAGGTGATTTGCTAAGGAGCTACAGGTTGGCTGTTTAGCAGTCTTATTGCCTGGAGGTAGAAGCTGTTGTAGCAGGGCAATTCAGTGAAATGTGCGAAATTTCACACTGTGGAATGTGGAAGCTAAATTTAAATGAGCCAAGGTGCACAGTTTTATGTAGCGCAGTTAGGCTAAAGAGTGTAGCCAGTATGTTGGGTTATTTACTGTGTGAACAGCCAAGAGGTGAGGTGAATTGTGAATTCTGGTAGTATTAAGTAAAATCTGTGGAAGATTGGGAGGAAAGTACAGTTTAGCACTAAGATTAATCTCTAAGCAGGGAGATAAATCCCTAAGCATGAAGTATATTTTGTCTTGAAAGGGTTTAACCAAAATCAGGTATGCTACCAAAGAGGCCACATGATGCACACTGGTAGGGAAAGATGATGCCCTTAGTGCTACCAAGAAACAGTCAGCCAGGTGATGAAATAAGAACTGCAGTACAGGCCCCTGAGAGAAACAATCATCAGCATTAAAGCTGAAACCTCTGGCCAGGCATGTATGTCCATGTAAAACAAATGTGCCCAGTGCCTCAGATATTGGAATTGTCCTGGGGCACCAACACAAAGTCTTCAAGTAGCAATGCATGAAATATATGAAGTATATGATGATCCCTTGCAGCTGAACTATATCTAGGTCTATAAAAGAATCCGGTTCCTCCTAGAAAAGAATGAATGCCCTGTAATACGGATCTTGGGGAGCTGAGAGAACAAAGGGTGTCGAAGCCCATATTTTGGGTATAAGAACCCCTCAATCAGCAGAGGACCAGGAGAGTGGATCTTAGCTGGGGCCATCAAAGGAATGAGCATATATATATATAGATAGTCTTTCCTAGCTCTCCAGAGGGATTTTCTCTACTCCAGAATGTGGAAGCAGTCACAGAATTGTCAGAGTTTCAAAACAGAAGACAGATAAGGTCATGGGAGAGAACCTGTGCCAAAAGCAAGTCAATCAAAGTCTCGTCGTCCTGAGCAAGGGACATTTTGTACCACTCGGGGAGTCAAAAGCTCATGAGGATTTTTGGGGAGGCCTGGATATGAGGAGCTGGAAAACTGGGGATAATGCACGGTGTGCCTAACTCTCTGCTGTCCCTGTTATCACATTTTCCACCATTCACCAGTAGCTAAATTTCAGCAGTTTTGCTGCATGTTCCCCTATTGTATTAGGTCAGGGTGTTAGAAAATAAATGTGAAGCTAGATAAGACAAGTGTTATTCCTATTGTAAGGGAAATTGTGGTAAAAACAATAACATATAGAGTTGTATGATCTGTTTGGTTTCTAACTCTGGTCCTTGAAACCTACATGCCTTATGGTTATCTCTGTAGCTGACGTCTGTTACAATATTGAACCCTAAACTGACCTAACTATAGCGCTGATGAGATTTTTTTAAATCTGTTCTCAAGGAAGGTGCGGGTTTGCCTGATCGTCTTTCCTAAGTAACTTAGGCAGACGAAATTACATGAAAGTGCTGTCGTGCACTAGCGGCAAATTAAGCCGCAGGTGTGCGTCACTGAACGGTGTTCTGAAACTGACAACTCAGACCAATTAAAGAACAGAAACACTTCCTGTATCCTGTAAGGTTCTGCAGTAAGTTGAATTGCACTTTTAGGTATGCTGTCAAGATGCTAAACCTCCTTTCATTCCTGCAGTATATTGCTGCTGGAGCGTAACTGTCGCAAACATGAGTTTAGGCTGCTGAGGTTTGAAGGCCATTGCCGCAATCTCAATTGAAATAAGGAAGTTAGTCTAAACCTTAGTTCATGCTTCTGTCATACGTGCAAGTGTGTAACCTACCTATTGTAAATTTTATATTTGGATTGTAAGTTGCCTGGACGAGCGGGTCTGCTAAGAAAAAAGTAGCGCTACTTTAAGGAAACAAAGGGAGTTGATTTAAGCAGGGCTGCAATACAATTGCGCACACCAAGCTGTCCGCACCACCAGCTGAAGCTGAATGGAAAACAATGCTTATGTTGGAATGTAGTTGGGTTTTTTTTTATGTGTTGTATTATGTAATACAGACAAAAGAAGGCACGAAAAAGCGAGGGATAAAATGCAAAATGTTACACGTTTCAATTTGAGTTTGTGTTGTAATTGCAGCCTTTGTTATCAGTGCAGCACGATTTCTTCACATGCTGTTGGCGGATATCTAGTTTTTCCTTTACTGATTGTAATTTTCTTTACATGCAATATCCTTGCATTTCATTACAGTGTGTGCACAGCCTGGGGCTCCAGAACCCTGTTCAGCTCCATTCTCTTTTCTTGATATAAAGGCACATGTTGTATGGACTAATTAACCCATTTGAAAACGATGCAGACCACCAGGTGTGAGCATTTATTACTGCATTTTTAGCTGACTGGGTCAATGGTTGTAAGGATGCTGTCCAGTTTGAGTGTTCAGTATCTGAAGATCCATTTGTTCACAACCTCATATCAGTCCCCATTTTGCATCTCTCATGTCCTGCAGGATCCCCAGATCAGGAAGATGTAAACCAGAATGGCTTGAGTTCACAGAACAACCTCTTTCAAGGTAAAGAGAAGCTGCACTTACAGTGTGTTACTTCATTTGCCTCCCTTCAGAGATCGAGTACTTGACAATGCCAGTAGCACCTACAGCTGGACTACAGGCAGAATGTATCAAAAACAAATTACGCTGTAAGATATTGAAATTAGGATTCTAATCATCATCATCATCTCAGATTTTTCAGATGCTCCCATTAACTGCACCTTTTTTTTTTCTGTCCAACGCAAACTTTGCATTTTGCCAAAAAGGTGTTTGGCCAAGGTTACAACATTTTGCTTTGTCTGCACGTTCGCTGTTCTCAACGAAGGGAGGTTGTTGATTTTGATGCATGCTTTTTCTCTGCATTCAGGTACTTCTCTTTCTCTTTCCCTCTAGACTGCCATACCTGACAGAGGAATGGATGGGCTGTGGGGAAACAACATCTGCGCTCTCGCAGATCATTAACCTGCCAGCCTGAAACCGGAGCTTAATTCGATGACCAGGTCCAATAACGCAAAAGGACTGTGATCTGATCCACGAAAGAGACCCACTCTGGCTCTTCCAAGAAAGAAGAAAAATCATACCATTCCTCTCCAAAGCCACTATGGTTTTGTGTGGCTTCCATCATATTGCAAATAGCAGCAAGGGAGGAACAGCCTCTACACAGAGCCAAGTTCTAATCATGCGTAATTGGAAATGCTGTCCTCACAATGTCATGGTTTAGGCTCCCTTTCAAGAAAGAAAAGAGTAAAAAAAAAAATGTCAAGATCTGCGGTTAAGTGTCAGAATGGCCTTGCAGACAGGCTCGAGTGAGGTGTTTCTAGGATCTGAAAAGGGTGGAAGCTGTCTGGCATTTTGGCAAAATGTTTTATGATCTTTGATGTAGCACCAGACTGAGAGGCTGTGATAGGGGAAAAAAAAGCTAGGGATTGGATCCCCCTTTGGAACTGTGAATCATCTTTGATAAGAAAGCCATCGGTCAGCAGCCATCATGCAGAATGTCAATATGGCCTGAAACCGCTTGCACAGGGAGGCAGGGAGGTGAGTGACGCCTTATTTGTAAGAGGCTTGTTTCCTCCATGACGTGAGGTTTGCTCTGAGTCTCTCTAGGACACACCAGGTTGTTTCCTTTTGACAGACCAGGATCATGGGCTCAGTTATCATTTCTATGATAGAGCCTCCAAAAAAAGCAATATCATTTCTCTACCAAAGGCCTGAGCTGCTTGTGACATAGTTGCTCTAACTATATCATGCTGGTGTATGGTTTTCCTGCACAGGCCCTGGATGTGTGCGTAGGAGTAGTCTTTTATTCAATTTAATTACCATTTTGTCTTGATGTCGAATCCTCCATTATTGTAAAAACAACCACTTATACGAAGTCCAGCGGGATGATCAGTACACAGACAGGTCCATCCAGTTCCTCTGAACTCTTCTGGTTTTAAAAGTAAAAGCTTTATTAACTTTTATTGACTTATTTTCTTAACAAAGGAAAGAGCTCTTGGTTTGTATACTTACACCCTAGTATGATGATTTTGTTTTGCAATCAAAAAGCCAGGGGTGGTCTTCTCTGTACTATGAAACGTTATAGCTTTTATTTCCATAAATTCTTTTTTTTATTTTTTTTTTGTAGGGATTGAAATTTGAGTCTTTATGTCACGACTTGAAATAAAAAGTTTTATTTCCCCCAGGTGATGTTACTAAAGAAGCATGTTGCTGAGTACTGCACAGTTCTGATTCTTTGCTGTACGTTTCCCTAATGAACCACAGGGGCAAAATGAATGTGATCGTGGCAATTCTGCAAAGAGCACTCCAATTGATAAAACCCCAAGAACAGCCACCCCATGAGGAAGAATGCGAAGCAGGAAGTGCTGATATCCGTCACCTTCACCAGAATTCTGTTCTGCTTCAAGTGCTGTGAACCACCACTATATTACCAAAAAAAGCCTTAACCACAGATCCAAGCAATGCCCCAGGCTTTGAGTGAAAAACAGACTAATTCCCTGAGTTTTATTCCCAACTACAGGACAACCAAAATAAAGACTTGGGTGCCCTGAGGAGCTGGCAAAAAGGAAATGCAGGGCTTCTTGATAGTTGATGAAGGGTCGAGACAAAGTAAAAGCAAGGTCAACGAAGAGGGTTAATACCTTTTGCATATCAAGGTTACTAATTAATATCTACTCCTTCAAACACAAAATTGAATTTTCTAGAATGTCTTCGGTGCAGGTAACATGCTTAATTTAACTAGGCATGGAAGAAAAGAATCCCAAGGCTTTATATGCAGAAATGAAATAGAAAGATTTAAGGCACCGTTTCCAGGAGACAATAGAAATGCAGACAATGGAGAAGACGTGGCTGCCTTCGTCCATCGTATTATAGTCCAACCTATTCAAAACTATGAGGAAAGCGAGACAGACTTCTCCAGTTTTCCACTGGAAATGTAACTTTACATTTCCAGTTAGCTGGTAGCCATGAAGATGGAACACTTCATAACACAGCAGGTACATGCTGTAAATAAATGTTAGTAAATAATATATTCATAACTAATAAATTAGTGGCTCTTTCACAATGCAATACTAGAATTGTGACTTTTGCAGGTGCCAACTCAACAGAAGCATGCCATAGGTCGCCAAAGCACTCTTTAGCTTTTCCCCCACATCAGTCTTGCTGTATAACATATTGCTGTATTTTAATGGCGCTTAAGTAAATTTTGTTCTATGCCCTTGCTTTTGCAATATAAAGATTTCTACCATCTAGTCAAAGAGCACATTGTCAGAGAAACAGCTTGTAATGTTCCACACAGCGTAACACAGACCTGGTCATTTCCAGCTTCCTATTGCTGTTTGACAAACTTCAAATAAGAGCCCACAGGTTTCCATATGTGCCCCTGAGATTCACCCTCCCCAACCCCCCCCACCCCCCAAAAAAAATAAGAGCCACGGGAAGGCTATCATAGCAGCTTTATTTTAACAAATGTATTACATTCTCATAAATTATGACATGGACTTTTCTATATAGCTCTCAATTCTCTTTTATTGCACTACTGCATAAAGGGTTTGGAAGCTTCAACACCTTTGTATTGTAAATTCTTTTAGACTAGACTAAAAAAAAATTCAGTCACTTAAACAGCCCACACCAAAGGTGTGTGGGTGCCTTTAGCCACTGAGAGTTACTGGGATAAAAGACCTTTTGTCATGTAAATGCCCACCCCCCCACCCCACCCCCAACAAAAGAAACAGAGCAGAGGACTAAGGCTCAAATCATGGATAAGTCATTGGAATTTCCATAGCAGGTACCTCAAGGTGCAACAGTAAAACCTACAGGCAGGATCCCTCACAAGATCTGAGACATTTCAGATTTCATAGCCGGGCTGAGATTATCTACTGCACAAAGCTGTGAATCGGTGGAGAGTAATACAGGCACTATGGTAACTTCTTTCTCCAGGGGTTTGACTTTGGCTGGATTCAGTTGTGGTTAAGACCGGATTTTCCAGACATAGGACTGCGTCTTCAGAACACCGAATAGAGTTCTGCTGTGAGCTGGACAGCTAGTTGTGATAAACAATAGTTCTGCCTCGCGATCTTCAAAAATGGACATCAGAACAAGAGCAAACAAAAAAAATAAATAAAAAACAATGCCACTTTAACCATTTGCCACTTTTAAGCGATTTCGTAAAAAGTCATCATTCCCTGAACTATGACAGAAAACTAATTTGTGTTGATAAAACATATTCAAACGGGGATACAGGAATTCTCAGCTTCAGGTCTCTTGCGTCTAGCCAGCCCCCAACAGCCGGAGCAGGGCTGAGGTAAACGTCAGCTGGACCCCAGGTCTCATAAGGAGAAGGGCTCAAACAGGAGGATCTCACAGTACAGTCTCTTCCCAACGACGCATGCTGTCGTGAGCAGGGTTCGGTTCCACCCCATGTCCAAACGGTGCCAAGCCTGTGTGTGTCATGTGTGCACATGGTCTGTGGATGTGAAGATGGAAGCTGCTGCAGGACTGGAATTCTCAAAAGCGGGCGGCCAGGGGGAGAGCGATGGCGGTCGCGTCTCCCTCTAGGCCTTCATGAGGGCGCCGACCACAGCCTTGGCGTTGAGGCTACGCAGGTCGCTATAGGTCTGCCCAGTGCCCACAAACACGATGGGCTGGCCGGTGATGTACGTCATCGAAATGGCAGCCCCCACCTGAGGAACCACAGAACAACAGAGGAAAGGGGTGAGAAACCCAGGATCATGCCCTTAGTGGGGACTGGGAAATCATGTTAGATCATAAGGTCACTAATAACTCCTTACACTTATATAGCGCTTTTCTGGACACTCCACTCAAAGCGCTTTACAGGTAATGGGGACTCCCCTCCATCACCACCAGTGTGCAGCCCCACCTGGATGATGCAACGGCAGCCATAGTGCACCAGTACGCTCCCAAAACATCAGCAGATTTTAACACTGCATTGCAATCACCCCATTACTACAGCCAGATCCATCTTTCTATGTAAAATATATATTTAGGGATTCTTATTTTTTCCACCCCATTTAAAAAGAAGCTCATGGTTTTATCTTTCCCCTCCCTTTGAACCGGGAAAACTAAACCCCCTTAACCACTTCATATAGGACTTCCATATAGGAGAAAAATGAGTTCCTGAACTGAACTGTTGCCTGCTGCTATACAAACCTTGTCGTCGATGGTGTCGAACTTGGTGAGGACGATGCCGTCGATGAGCCGCGGTTTATCAGACATGGAGTGGTCAGCCAGGGCCTGGTTAAACTTGACCTGCGGGGGGACGCAAAGCCACAGCCTGACTTGTGGGGACAAAACGCGCACCAGATGCCCACAAACCCGCAAAATGACAAAAGCAGCACGGTATATACTGTCCGTGCTGAAAAAGACCAGCATTCTTAAGATTCTTGGATCCTGAATGAGCCTGAAACAGCGACTTGCGGACAAGCACAGGAGCGCCCTCTCCTGGAATGTTACCGGTAATGGCCTGCAACTTGAAATGCGCCCCTCCCGCTTTTCAAATCAAACAAATAAAACACACCAATCAAAATGAATAGCACAAGGCAGCAGATACATTTCATAATATAACTCCAATAGTTCCCCCCAGGTAAGTCAAGTGGGGAGGGGAAAAAACTTGAAAAACGTCTCCCACTTAGCCTGCTCTCTCTCTCTCACTCACTCACACAGAGCAAGGACGCGGCGGGCACTGACCAGCTGGTCGACGGCCTCATTGCCCACCAGGGCCTCCCCCACGAACAGCACCAGGTCGGGCATGTTGACGGCGATCAGCTTGGCCAGGGCGGTCATCAGGGGGGCGTTGTCCTGCATGCGGCCTGCTGTGTCCACCAGCACCACGTCAAAACCCTGGTTCCGGGCTGAGCGGGGAAAAAAAGCAGGTCTTTTTTTGCTTTTCTGCAAACAAGATCTCGGCCTGGCAAAGCCAAACAAATCTGCTAATGGCACGTTTGAGCCGTAGTCTATATGTGACAGCATAACATTAAAAAATAGGAAAAATAATAATTCCTGATAAGCTTTATAGCGCTTTTCTGGACACTCCACTCAAAGCGCTTTACAGGTAATGGGGACTCCCCTCCACCACCACCACCAGTATCCCCACCTGGATGATGCACCAGTACTCTCACCACACACCACCTCTTAGTGGGGAGGAGAGCAGAGTGATGGAAGATTTCGAGAAACTCCCTGGGATTTTTAATGACCACAGAGTCAGGACCTTGGTTTTACAGTTGCAAGAAAAAGTTTGTGAACCATTTCCAACATTAATTGCTCATAAAAATGTGGTCTGAAAAAGTAGGGCTACTAAGTCACAATAAAAGACAAACACAATTTGCTTAAACTAATAACACACAAACAATTGTACTTCTTGTCAATATTTAACACTCGTTGAGAAAGGATTTTTCTTGCAACTGTACGTCTCATCCGAAGGACAGCGCCTTATAATAGTACAGTGTCCCCGTCACTATACTGGGGCATTAGGACCCACACAGACCGCAGGGTGAGCGCCCCCTGCTGGCCCCACTAACACCTCTTCATGCAGCAACCTTAGTTTTTCCCAGGAGGTCTCCCATCCAGGTACTGACCAGGCTCACACCTGCTGAGCTGCAGTGGGGCTGGGAGCTGCAGGGTGATATGGCTGCTGGCAAATAATCGTGTCTCTTCAACGACACTGAAGCAGTCTGAACGTTTTGATGTGTATTTAACTGAAGCGAAGGGGCTGGGGGCCTGCGGTTACCGTAGGCGATGGCCTCCATGGCGATGCCGGCGGCGTCCTTGCCGTAGCCCTTCTCGTAGAGCTGCACGCGGGGCCGCCCGCCGGCCTGCGCCTCGGGCGGGTGCAGGGCGCTGAGGCGCCGCTGGTGGGTGCGCAGCTGCTCCACCGCCCCGGCCCGGAAGGTGTCGCAGGCGGCGATCAGCACCGTGAAGCCGTTCTCGATGAGCCAGAAGGAGATCTGCGGAGGACGGGGGAGCAGTGAGACCGCAGCTACCGTCCTCTCAAGCTGCGACGGGCTGATAAGGACGTTTTCTTCCCCCAAACGTCTGCCTTTGGATTTTGGCACATACCCTTGGCTGACCACCTCGAGATGAATGCAAACGGCCCGAGAGACTGAAATGTCTGGGATCAATTAACTCCGCACTATCAAAACGACCTAGAGGGGTCCAACGGGGCCTTTGTGACCGTTCTTACGCTGGGGCAGGCTAATGATGACACTAAGGCAGTGTAGTGTAGTGTATTATGTTCACACTTGTTTTTTTCCACCTTTTTTTTACATTTTTGTAAATTACACCTGGCGTGTGACCAACTTGGGATGAATTTAACAGCTCCAGCGACTGAAACGTCTGGATGAAACCCTGGGATCAATTAACCACTCACTACCAAACGAGCTAGAGGGGGCAAATGAGTATTTTAATAATAATTCCTTACACTTATATAGCGCTTTTCTGGACACTCCACTCAAAGCGCTTCACAGGTATTGGGGACTCCCCTCCACTTGGATGATGCGACGGCAGCCATAGTGCGCCAAAACGCTCACCACACATCAGCTATCAGTGGGGAGGAGAGCAGAGTAATGAAGCCAATTCATAGATGGGGATTATTAGGAGGCCATGACTTATAAGGGCCCATGGGAAATTTGGCCAGGACACTGGGGTTACACCCTGGGGTTTTTAATAACCGCAGAGATTCAGGACCTCGGTTTTACATCTCATCCGAAGGACGGCGCCTGTTTACTTTTGTAACCATCCTTGAGTTCTAAAGGCCCCGGCCCATCTCAAGGAGCTCGTTTTTGTACTTCGCCAACTCTGAACTCCAGCTCTGGTTTCGCGCTCCCCAGAAGGGGCTCCGCAGTTCCTCAAGGGGCTCCGCCGTTCGGATGGCCGAAAGGCGTCTTTGGGTGGTGCTGCCAGCTCGGCGGCCGCTGACCTTGGCCAGGTTGGTGGACTTGCCGACGCCGTTCACGCCGCAGAAGGTGATGATGAAGGGCCGGCGCTGAGCCTGCGCCTCCAGCACGTCTCTCAGGATGTCCACGCGCCGCTTGGGCTGCAGGATCTGGACCAGGGAGTCCTGGAGGGCCTGCTTCACGGTGGAGGTGACGGCTGAGGGACACACACACACACACGTCACGCGCCGAGAGGGAGACGGCTTTCCGCACAGAGGACAAGCCCCCACCTCACAGCTGCATCCCATATAAGCAGCTTTCACACAGACGAATAGGTAACAGGCTGGACCAACAGCCAAGCACCCAAATCTGTGCTGTTCGGTGCCATTTACTGTCTTTGTCTTTTTTCAACCTCGAAATACCAGCGGACCGGCGCGTGAGTGCACCCTCAGGCCTAGAATCGGACTGAAAAACAATAATTGCTTACACTTATGTAGCGCTTTTTTAAACACTCAGCTCAAAGTGCTTTATAGGTATTGGGGACTCCCCTCCACCACCACCCGTGTGCAGCCCCACCTGGATGATGCTCCAGTACTCAGTCGGGGCGGGGCATCATCATGACCACAGACCTAGGTTTTACATCTCATCAGAGGTTTTTATGGCCTAGTGTCCCCATCACTATACCAGGGCATTAGGACGCACACAGATCGCGAGTGAACGCCCCCTACTGGTCCCACTAACACCTCTCCGAGCAGCAACCTTAGTTTTTCCATCAGTACCATCCAGGTACTGGCCAGGCTCACACCTGCTGAGCTTCAGGGCGTTGTCAGCTGCGAGATGCAGGGTGACATGGCTGCTGGTGATATTTCAAAGCGATTGAAAAAAAAACGGGCGCTGTGCCACACTGTGTATCGGATGCTCACCACAGACCTGGGCTGAATTAGCACATTAAGTATGGCACCTCGTTGTAAGCACACTGTCTCTTCAACGATGCGTGAAGATCCGATCAGACTACATCAGCGCCAGTCCGCCGACCTCTGAAGCCGTTCACTGTCAGCGCTGTCTGGCATCAGACCCTACGACGCACACTTCCGAGCTCAGAGGCGTCGGCAGGGGTACTCACTGGTGAAGGTGCCCATGGCTTTGCCCTCCAGCTTTTTTGCCACAGATTCGCAGAGCTGAGAGGCAATGTCGGCTGCTACATTCTTCGCTGCATGAAAAAAAAAAGGGGGGCATTTGACAAACGAGTTTTAGCTTTGTTCAGGTGCCATAGCAGAAATTTTGAACAAAACCTCCAGCACCATTCCTGTTTTGTAGACCTGCTGCACAGTCAGCTTATGCCTCATAATATGGATATACAAGTGACCATTTGAGATAAAGAATAAAACTGCAAACAGCTCTTACGCCCAATCACCCCGAAGCACGTAATGACGAAACGCACTTCTCATTCTCAAGCCTCAACATAGCGCCTTACTGAGTAAAGATGGGGTTTTTATAATGAGAGGGGTCAAACAGTCCTGTACACTCTTCATTCCCAGCTAAAATCGATGTGTGGCTGAACCGCCTTAACATTTTCTTCAGCCTGTTAGCAATGTTTTTTTTCCTGCAAATGCAGTTCCTGGACAGGTCAATAGTGCACTGCCCGCCGCAGTCTGTCATACCGATGAGATGGTCCCTCATCTTCTCCAGCACAGGCTCCATGTCCTCCTGGGTCAGGCTCTTGGAGCCCACGAGACCCTTCAGCATGCTGAACATCCCCCCGAAGCCTCCTTTCTTAGAGCTGGGAAAAGCAGAGAACGATTAGTCTGTCGCAGATTTCTAAAACACCTGTTTCTACACTCAAGGCACAGGGTTTCACATAATAACAGAAACTGCACCCGCACGCGTCTCATCTGCCTGAACACCGAAGGAGCCACTCCACTGTGTGCACTCTGCACGCGTCTCATCTGCCTGAACACCGAAGGAGCCACTCCACTGTGTTCACTCTGCACGCGTCTCATCTGCCTGAACACCGAAGGAGCTACTCCACTGTCTTCATTCTGCACGTGTCGCATCTGCCTGAACACCAAAGGAGCCACTCCACTGTCTTCATGTGCTCTTTCATGCCTAAAAATAAGCAACATCTGTTTTTGCTGTAAAATGACAACCCCTGCCTCACCTTTTCTTACTGGCACTGGAGACCACCTGCTCCTCCTCCTCCTCCTCTTCCTCCTCCTCCTCCTCCTCTTCCTCGCTGGACTCGTAATCCACCGGGCGCAGGTCTCCCCCCATGGTACCAGGCTGCACCCCCTGATGGAGACGGGGAGTCTGGGGGTCAGAGCGAAGTCACGCAGCAGGCTGCCACCTCCCTGACGCCCAGCTCCCATTTGACTTGACAAGCTCAAACCCCCGTTCGGCCAATACGAAAAAATGCCGATAATCCGAACGCCTTCGTGCCGAGAGAAGATTACTGTGCTATTAAGAGCAGGGATGACAAAAATCAGTGGGAGTTAATGATTCCATTTCATTTCCACCCCGTACCGATTTCCCTGCATGGAGTCCCAAGCTTTGACTGCAGTATAGATTATTATACCCGACACTGAATCTAATTCCAAGACAGGGTGGACGCTGACCCGACTGTAACCGGCCCCCCCCCCAGCCAGGCACCTACCAGGTCGGCAGACGTGTCTTCCAGCGTGCCCTCCCCGTCCTGGGTGCCGTTGAAGCTGCTTTTGCTGTAGTCCAGGTCTCTGCTGCTGCTGCCCCCGTTGTCCCACACGCGGTTTTCCTTGCCACGCGGTTTCGGCGGCCGGGGGGACTTGCTGCTGCCGGGGGAGAGAGCGGAGCAGCCCTGAGACACGAGCTGTCTCGCCCCCACCTCCCCGAAACACATTCCTGCTGGCGGCTCAATGCAAACGTGAGCCGAAGTGTCTCAGCGAGACTTGCATGAAGCAAAGTGACTTGGTCGTAGAGTTCTAGGAGAAACCTGGATAACCGTCTCAGATCAGAGGAGGGGAGTCCCCCTTACTTGGAAAGCGTTTCGAGAGGAGTGCCCAGAAAAGCGCTATACCAGTATATGGAATTATTATTAGTCATCGCCCCATCTCTGCCTAGGAACTCAAATCAGAACGTGATTTTATTTTAAAGAACACATTTTACTGCTGTAAATGACGCTGACGAATGTCACCGGCCAGTCCTATGCCATCTGCCAACACCCCCCCACCCCCTCCCCCGCCGGCCCCTCACCTCTGCTTGTCGGGGGCCGTGGCCTTTCCACGCTTGCGGAAGAACTCCTCGCGGTTCCTCTGGATGATCTCCTCCGAGCTCAGGCCCTGGCTCCCGTTCTCCGCGGCCTTGAGGGAACTCTTGGGGGCACTCTTGGGGGCCCCCCCCCTGGGCGAGTCGCCCGCCGTCTCCGCCGCGGGAGCAGGAGCTGGGGAGACAGTTATCAGGGAGTTAGAAAGTGCTTTATACTTGGCATGGCGCATTGCGCTTTGAGCATTCTGAATGGCTGGACTGGCATGTGCAGTAAGTGCACCAGCATGGTCCCATGAACACAGAATGCACTGAATGTATTAGTGGCTAATTGTATTCTAATTAGTAAAGTGCTGTTTGCTCGAGATCGAGAGCATTGTAGCTATGCATCAGTCAACAGTGATTCTTTCTGATTGGTGAGATTCCTTTAAAAGACCCTTTTTTTCTAATATTTTGGATTCATAAAAATATGAACTGGGGAAAATTAAAAAAAACTGGTGTCTCTCCCCCTGCCAACGCGGGGCTGCAGAGCTCATGCCTTCCTCTTGCATTCCAGAGCTCCGCTGTCAGAAGGCTCCTGATCTCCCCCCCCCCCCCCAGGACATTTTAAATAGCAGGAAACTAAGAATCCAGCAGCAGCAGGAAGCACAAAGTGAACCGTCACAACTGCCCTCCAGAAATGATCTGAAACCAAGAGTGTCGCCTGAGACCAAAGCAGCACAAAGCCTTTTCTCTGGGTGTCCTACTGTGATAGGACCAAGATGCCCAGAATGAAAACTGCCATCGGATCCCGACGCCCACCCCTGCCGAGCCTCCGCAAGCAGAGAGCCTCACCTTCCTTTTTGGCCGTTTTGTTCTTCTTGCTGCTCTCCTTTCCTTTGTCCCCTCCCTTTGTCTCGATCATGGACTTGACCGTCTTCTGGGATTTCTGGGACTCCTGGAAGGTCTTCATGGCGACAGGGGCGCGGGCCTTGCTGCTGTCCTCCGCCTGCCTGCGAGAGAGAGAGAGAGATCACGGCGTCGGGGCAGGGTCGGGAAAAGCCGGAGAGGAGGGGCAGCGCCTGGGTTTGGCCCAGGCTGGCACAACAAAATCAAAACTGCGCTCTGAAAGGTTACAGAAAGCATATCGGTGTATCTTTTACTGGAACGGAAGGATCACAGAAAAGAGTAGGGGTGTTACCCCGGCGTCCTGGCCAGATTTCCCCTTCGCCTTTCCCAGTCATGACCTCCCAATAACCCCCATCTCTGAACTGGCTTCATCACTCACTCACTGATAGCTGGTGTGTGGTGAGAGTACAGGCATACTTTGGCTGCCGTCTCATCATCCAAGTACTGCTACACACCGATTGGGGTGGAGGGGAGTCCCCATTACCTGTAAAGCGCTTTTGAGTGGATTGTGCAGAAAAGGGCTACACAAGTATATGAAATTATTATGAATTATCATCCCATCTCTGCCTAGGAACTCAAATCAGAATGCGATTTTGTTATTCCAAAATTCTTAACACACTATACGGCTGGATGCGGGACTTCTGAACGCTATAAATGACTCTGACGAGTGATCCTGTCAAAGGGCGTACCGAAGAAGCTGCAGGAAGTCACTCCCGAACTCAAAAGTGTAGCTGAGCAGCATTAGGGCTCCTCTGTGCTCCAGCTCGTTCTTGTAGCGGTCCCGGAACAGCAGCTGCACGTCGTCTATGAGCTTGTCCACATACGTCAGCGTCAGGATCTTCTGGAACCCAACCTGCACCGCACAACCAAACAACGCGTACTGATTCGGAGCCCGGGAGCTCCGAACGCACGAGTCACAGCGAGCAAACAAAAGGAGGGAAACTGCTACCGAAACTCATTCTGGCCCCCTGTCAATCGCATCTACTGACAGAAAGATCTTGGAAAATGGAGGACACCCCCCAGGGGGATTCATGCTTCGAATTCACAGAGTGCAGGTGTGTCGCACTACGTTTCCCTTTCAGATTAGTTACCACCAGCGTCCTGCAGGGTGGTCACCCGGAGTTTGAGAGCCGATCACAAGAAAGGGGCAACAGATGAACAAGGACAACGAACAATCAGAGAAAAAAAGATGTCCACAGCGTCATGCTGCGTCAAGGAGAAAAATGACTTTGAGGTAATAAGATCTCCATTGATTTTGCAATTCACTGCCGGGGGTGGTGGGTGGCAGATGCTGACTTTAGGTCTATGTACTGAATTGATCTGTTTTGGTTTTCTTTAAAAAAATACAAGTCTACGCCAGTCTGTTAGCCAAGACATTCCAAAATAACCGTCTAAATATTAAAGACATTGTTTCCCTGTCAGTGAAGACCAGAAAAGCATCAAAGGGGGAGATTTTTAAACCGATTTAAAACCTTTCCCTCGGAATTAAAATGAACCACTTGTACAACACTAAATTACTTACAACGAACACCAGCTCAAACTCATTGTCCAGTTTGTACTTGAGGCTTAAGGAATCGTAGGTGAAGGAATTGTTCCCACTGCGCTCCTAGAAAAAAAAAAGGCTGCATCAGTACTAGAAGGTTTTATTATAGTCCACTCTCGACAACCAATTCTCCCCAACAGCACAGTCTGGCGCTCAGATTGCTTCACAACACTATGGGGCACAAAGCACACTTCAAAGGAACAAGTAAAGGTTTATTCCAGGCTGAAAAGAGAAGAAAAGAAACACAATGTTTCGGCTGTGGAGCCTTCCTGAAGAAACATCGTGTCTCCTTTCTTTCTAGCACGGAATAAACCTTTATTCGTCTCTTTGCAGCCTCCGCATGCCGACACGGCTCGCTACCTGCACAAAGCACGCTTCTATGTCCATGTTAAGCTCAAGAGTGACAGACCACACAGAGCATGCTTCTGATCCACCTCATCAGAACAGGAGATCACAATAAACTTTTCAAATGAGAGGATCTTGCTGGGGTTCACTAGTGCCACCCATTTGTAAAGAATCGAAGCTTTTACTTGAAAACAGCCAAGGTCAGCTTCGACATCGCCGCTTGCTCCACACTCCTACCACTCTTTGTGTAAAGGGCCACGGCTATAAGCACTGCTTACGACAGGCGCTTGCAGGCTTACTACGATTACAGCTCATTTTCTTCCCGATATTTGTGACACGAACACACTGGAAAATATTTAAGGGATCTTAAGACCCTGCTCAGGCAAGGCGTTAAGAAGAGACGACAATTACCAATTAAAGAAGACCTCGCCCATCTACCATAATCAGCAAAAGGAATAAACTAATGATAATGAGTTGCTGTTGTTTTGTTTGCATAAATCAAAGCACGTTCAGACATGCAACTCCATAAAGCTGTCACTTGGAAAAGCCATAAGGAACGGAAAACATAAAAACAGGACTCGATTGCGAAAAAGCACAACTTGCTTTTTAAAGGACCAGGAAAAGGGTGCGCATTTGTTGTTTGCAATCAATGTTATCTGGGGCTCGTTAAACGATCCCAGCTCGCTGCAGCCAAGCGAACCTCGCCGCCGGCCGGCTCCCCCGGCGCTGACAGCTGTCACGCTGGGTCCGTCTCTCCGCGTCGCCGTTACCTGCAGAATGACGGAGCGGATGAGCGCATTGACAGGCCCCGTGAAGGACCCGCTGGCGCCGGCCCCCTGGAAGCACCACAGCACGATGCCTCCTTTGCTGAAGATGGTGAAAAAATCCAACATCTTGCCACACAGCGGAGTCGAGTTCAGCAATAACACCACAGGGAAGGGAAAACAAAGATCGGAACGGCACAACAGAACAATAAATAATAGATACGTGCTCAGACTGGCCGATAACACCGTGCCCCGCGGAAAGCGGGCGACCTGATCAGATTAAATTTTGTTTTAAGAAAGTAAAAAAAAAAAAAGAGCGAGGGACTTTCCCCCCTGCCTTATGCAACTCGGCTACAGACACGTCACGTCAGTTGCACGCAGGGAAATGACGTTTTGTTTCCGGTGAAGCCCGTACCCACCGGACTTACACACCCTCTTGTCATGTGATCAGGGACTTCGGTTTTACGCTATTAAGACGCGACCAACAGCAACCTTGTAACGTGATCCGGGAATGAACCTTAAGAGTCTGGCCTGTTGGCTTCTAACATCTTAAATCACGTGTTTCTGGCTCCGCCGACCTACGGTACCAATGAGAGGGCTCCCCTCTGCTTCACTCGGGGCTGTTTAGCTAGAATACGATATCTAGTACAGCTGTACAAGTCATTTACTACTTATCCAGCCTGTGCGTGAGAAATGGCAACGTGGAGCGGTTGTTTGCGGGTCGCCAGAGCCAGGACTGGCACCGTCAGCCACGGCTGCAGGTTCGTTGAGCATGCCCTCCGGACACCTGTCAGCCCCAGGGGCTTCAGCACCGGCAAAACGACCCGACAGGACTTCTTTAAAGGTGACTTCTGTTCGTTTTTTCCCCCTAAGTACGCCATGCATTTGCTTCTAAGATAACAAGAAATCATCTTTGCTGGCAATACATTATTATTACTAAAAACACCAATACCTTTTCATGTTTTATGTGCTTACTGTTAGATTATTAACTGTAGTGTATGGTTACTAACAAATTTATCTTTGAGCTATGAGGGGCTAAAACCCAGCAGTGAAGAGAATCGCGGTCAAATATTTCATGCATAGTTCAGTTTCCACTGAAATAGCCGTGTGTCATAAAATGAGATTTCTGTTAGAATGAGATGGAATGAAATCATTCATTAGCAGTTGCCATTTTATTTAAAATACTGGGGCAAACATTTTATCCAAACTAGTGACAAGTTGCCCGCCAGGTGCATGTTTGCACTGGGACAGGTAAAGGTTTATTCTGTGCTGAAAGGAAAAGAAAAAAAGAGACACAGCATCGTCACACACCTGCTCCACAGCGATGACTGTTGTCTCTCTTTTCCTTTCCATACAGAATAAACTTTTCCTTGTCCCTTTTGCAGCCTACGCATGCTGACCCAGCTGTTTGAAGTCAGACCTGTAGTCCCCAGTTATATCAGACATGACGTCCCGAAAGCACTGGGACACGGTCTTGATTCTGCAGTCCCACTGCGTGTCCTGGGCTTTGTGGAGCGGTGCTTTTGCTAAATGTTTGACTCAACGAATTAATCAGTCATTTCCACATGCAAGTCCTTGGTGCTGATTAGCTCAGACTTGAACCTGGTTTCCAGGACGAAAGATGAAAGGTGACTCCCCCCCCCCCCTTCCTGGGTGGGCCTCCAGACTGTGATAGGGATGCACCCAAGCCCACAGGGCTGATCCCCTCTTAGACAGCTGGGGGGGACTGGAGCAACTGGTAGAGCGGCAGTGTCTGCAGCAGGTACTCGAACCTGCACCCCCCCCCAGTAAACACCGCAGCTCAGTAATGTCACCGTCACTGAGCACAGCCCTGTCCTGTCCTGTTCCTCCCGCGCAGATCTGGAGGCGCAGCTGAAGGCGTTCCGGGAGAAAGCGGCCGCGGTTCTCCCCACCAGCGGCTGGACCCCCCCGGAGATCAACCCCGACCCGCCTCCCGAGCGGGCCGACGTCGTGATCGTGGGCGGCGGGGTGGTGGGCTGGTCCGTGGCCTACTGGCTGAAGAGGAAGCAGAAGTTCCCGGAGAGGTTTGAAGTGGTCGTGGTGGAGAAAGACCCTACGGTGGGTGCCGGCCGACGGGCTGGGGAGAAGTGGAAGAGAAATGGCCTTAATCTATATATTAATAATCCTGCTTCCTATACATTGCTGCAGTGTTCGCCTTAGGGTGGGCGAGTCGTACTTGCATGCACAGTTAATGTTATACCTTATATCCAACGTGTCGTCTGTGTACAGTACAGACCCCTGCATCGGAGGGGCTGATAATCTGGTGAGTGGGAACACAGCCGCTGCCGAATGGTTACAGAGGCACTTTTAATTAGCATGGCCGCCATTCCTCCCCCAGGGGGCGCCCCACTACTCCTGTCATTAGTTCCGGGATTGTTGCCGTGTTCCCCAGGTCTGGCCTGTTGTCTACTGTTATTTAAAGCCTAGCTCCAGTCCTCGGGGCTCAACATTAGGGTACGGGTGTCATGAAGGCCGCCTAGCACCAGGAAACCCTACGTCCGTCTCCTGAGGGCATAGGCCTCATCCCCGACACCTCCCGGGGTCTGAGCCTGGGGTCTGGAGGATCTCCCCCCGTTATCCCAGGATCTCCACGTTTTGCGGTGTGTTTTCCCCCTACCAGGGGATTTTAACCCTACTCGCATCAGAGGATGGATTCATTGTTAATGGACTTTTGGACTGTGCCCTGACCTGCCTTTGGACCTGCTCGGATTTGGATGCCATTCTTTGTCTCCCCGGCTCACTGTCTCATGGACTGTCACTATTCTTTTGTGCACCATTACCCAGTTTTCCCATACCGCGCCTCCTGTTTCCTCCAGCTCTTACCCAATCACATAGGCTCCACTACAAAACCCGACACGGACTGCAGACGACGTCCGTAACGCTGAAGGGGTTTTTTCCATGGATCTCAAGCTCAAAGAAGTGCTGTAATCGTGATCTCCTGAACCCAATGTGTGGAAATAACAGCCTGAAAAGGTTTTGCAGAGGAAGGAGCAAGGCACAGCTCTAGCAGTGTACCTTATGACAGGGTTATCTAATAAATAACTCAAAACTGTACTATATTATATTAGGGTCCTGTTTCAGTTAGGAATCTCAATTTTTGTTTCTGTTTGGTATCACGAAACTGATTGAAAAAGGAATTCCTTCATTTGCAAACTGTATTGGCATTGTCCAGACCACAAAATACTACTATTTCGGCTTGTAATTTTTTTTTTTATTTTGGAGTCATTTCTTTCCTTTCCCTTTTCCGTTGCAGTATTCCCAAGCTTCCACTGTGCTCTCTGCTGGAGGGATCCGACAGCAGTTCTCCATGCTTGAAAACATCCGCCTCTCTCTGGACTCTTCCATGTTCTTGAAGAACATCAATGTAAGAGCATGGAAGGTGTTAGCAAGCAGACCAAGGCTATAAGGAGTTCATATGCCTTTTCTTCCTAGCATGTTACTCGGATTAATTGCCAGGTACATTCGTTGAGCATCGGGAATTGGGGTAACCAGCTGTTCCTCGATAAAGTGTTGGGACAGGAATTGACAATCAAGGAAAAGGCCCACATTTTGTATAGCTTATAGCACAAGGCTGGCTGGTCCTGGTCCCGGAGAGCTGGGAGAAATTATTTAATTGCTTTCGTAAAGTTGATAATGAGCTGATGAGACAGAATTAATATCTGTAGACATGCCAGCTCTCCTGGATCAGGGTTTACTGCCCCTGCTAAAGCAAGTTGCCAGTAGTGTCTCTTAACTGTCTCCAAAACTTGAGCACATTGCTATTGCAAGTGGTACTGGCAGACCAGTAGGTGGCTCCACTTCCTCCAATCCAATATTCCAGTATAGTGAAGCAGAGTACCTTGCTGTAGGAGGTATAGGAGCTTCTATTAACAGGCAGACTGCTTAAAAAGAATTAAAATACAGCAGAATACAAAGGAAATCTTAGTTTGTGATTTGTGCTATCACTGCACTGTGTCAAAATTGAGCATTTTTATTTTAGGAAGCTTCCCTTTATGCTTTGGTTGAATGTGTTATGGGGGTAAAACGTTTGTGCTCTGTAACATTTTGATAACCAAGGTAATTTCCTTTCACTCTCCAGGAGCATCTTCATGTGTTGAATGAAGATCCAATTGACCTGCAGTTCAATCACTCGGGGTATCTGTTCCTAGCAAGCGAGAAAGGAGCTGAAGTGATGGAGGAGAACCATCTTCTCCAGAGGTGATTTGAAGAGTGGCTTCTTAACCTCCCAGATGCTGAAACATCTGTCCGCCTTGGCTCCATGCAGAAAGAGTGCTTTCATATGTGTATTGGCCCAATGTTTTGTGTCAGAGTTCACTATTCTTGAATATGTTTTATTTGTACACCTAAGTTCAAAAAGGTTGGCATCCAACCGTTCAGTTGAATCTCAGGTGCTCATGTCTACGAAGTCCTTTAAAGTTGTGACAAAAATCAATGTTCTTACCAACTAAATGTTCAGTTTGGTTTTACCTTTACTGAAAGTGCTAAAATGATTGAAGTGATTTGCCTTAGTGCTGCAGGTGGCATTCTGTGGGAGTCCTTTGTCAGTACACTGGTTTAAAAAAGAGTCCAGTGAAAGTGGTCGGAAAATCACTCTCCTCCGAAGCAGCCGGAGAAATTCCTCTTGCACTGCAGGGCCGATTTCCATCGCGACGGGACTATAATGAGGTTTTCGGTCTGAAGCCAGGATGGCCGGTATGAAACGATGTGGCTGTTTGCCTTTTAGGAACGTCGGAGCCAAAGTTGCTCTGTTCTCACCAACGCAGCTGAAGGAGAAATTTCCGTGGATCAACACGGATGGTGTGGCCTTGGCTTCATACGGTAATTCAGAGTTCAGTTTTGCCCTTCTCAGAAGTTGCCGCGCACTGTCCTAAAGACCATGGAAGTGAGACGAGTACAGGTCTCCCTGGCCTTGCTGGGATTGGCTCATGGGCCCAGAGCCACGTGGCGCCTCAGCTGCAGCAGAACTCTACAATGTCTGAGTTGCGGGGGGGGTGGAGTGATGTCACTTCTGCAACATGCTTGGTGCGTTGAGCCCTGTTTTACATAAGGTGATGCCCGTGACCCATGACGCAAACGTGCGAAAACCCCCAACCTTTCTTGACTGAGCTGCTGTCTGGATGGGTCACAGTGGCCCAGCCCCTGATTCTGGTCATTCATGTCAAACCTGTCACTAAAGGCACCCAGTATTGCTGCAGTACAGGTTTCTGGACCGATATCTCCTGTGGTCTTCATTCCAGTCAGCCTAAGTCTGATTTACGCTTGCTCTGAGCTGAGGGTTTTGGGAGAACAGTGGTTATATGGTTCTGACCCTGTTAATTCATAGACTGCAATACTGTTCCGCCACCTCTGCACAGCATTTGCCATTTACCTAGTGCTGTGTGTGGTCTGTTCTTGAGCAGGTAGGAACTCCACGCCCCATGAATTCAGGCACTGCCTTTTCTGATCATGTGTGACCCATCAGTCCAGATGCCTCTCAAGCTGCAGCCGTTTTGTCCCTGGAACAGTATTTGCATTCGTGGTATGTGAAGACTACGTTGTCATAGGTGTTGCATGGGAACAGTCACTCCCAGTGGTACTCCTGAGATGATGCACCTGATAGTTTGCACAAACTCTATTGAGGAAACGTCAAAAGAAAATGCATTTAGCATTGTTTCCACTTCATGAACCTAAGGTCACATGCTTGCGATTTTGCCAGCTTGTTGGCTTGCTTAAGAGTCTTTAGCTCATAGATGCTGAAACGTATCATACCATAGAGTGTCTTTGTTCTTGCATTGCAGGCTTGGAAAATGAGGGCTGGTTTGATCCCTGGACTCTGCTGAATGCTTTCAGACGCAAAGCAATGTCTATGGGAGTCCACCAGTGTTTTGGAGATGTCAAAGGTCAGTGGGTACTGTCCTAATTAAATCCCGCTCTTTGGCACTTTATTCTTATCCGTAAAGCTGTTTGCATTCAGAACAGAAGTTAATGTTGTACAAAGGAGTGCCAGTATTGTGATCAGTAGTAGTAATGCCATTTTATGTTCATTCATATATACCAAATCTTAATATGAATCCACAATTAATTACCACCTCCCAGTCCATCTCATCAGATCACTTCCTAAATGTGGTTGAGTTACCCAAGTCTTTGCTTCTGTGCCACTCGGCACAAAACAAAATCAGTCCCTCAGCATCGCGATTTTTTCAGGAAAAGTCTTTGGTTTAGTAATATTTGCTAACCGACCCCAGTTATGTGGCCATTAAATAAGATGTCTAATGCTCTTCTGCACTGCAGGGTTCAAGATTGTCAACAACAAGATTCACAATGTCATCGTAAGTATTGTGGCTACAGTTGAAATTTTTTGAGTAATGAGTAATGGAAACGCTGCTTTCTCCCGGAGAATCATTGATTTCTTCGTGTTTGGAATTTTACAGAATGACCGTAAGACATACTGGAGGAGTGATCTAGCTGCCTTTGTTTGGCAAAAGCAGAAATACCCCTTGAGTTTCTCTGTATTACCGATTTAATTCCTGAATTATTATCGTCTTTTCCCCATGCAAAAATAACATTTGCACTGCAATGGAAACCTTTTATCTCGTCTTCGCTCTCTGAATGTGTAACATCTACTGTCGGATCCAGTTGCCTGAGGATGCGGTCATCTTGTAGTGTGCCAGAACAATATATTCCTGTCGTTCATTCAGAATGTATGGCTTTCCCAATTTTGCTTTATTGTTGACATTGCAGACGTTGTAAAACAGATTTGTAACCTCACAGCTTTTGTTTTCTGGGCGACATGTACTGCAAAGAAACCAAACTGGTTTTGTCAGAGACCCTTTCATACATGTCTTACTGTTTCGGTGATCTGGTTACTCCTTTTACATTTTCTGTCTTTCCTGCGCTGTGTAATGATTGTTAGCTTCCTCTTGACATCGCAGACTGCTAGTCAGGGCTGCTGCCATCAGTATTATCAAGCAGGTAGCTGCATCAGCATGCGTAGGCTGCAAAGGGGCAAGTAAAGGTTTATTCCATGCTGAAAAGAGAAGACAAACAGTGGAGCTTTCTTCAGGTGTACTATCATATCCATTTCCTCACAGAAGAACAAGAGCAGGCTCTTTGTGTGAAGTCAATGGAATCTCTGGTTCTCCATCTTTCTGTGGGAGCTCTTCCTCGTTCTGTACCCACTCAGGTCCGCATTCCCAACAGCCTGGAGCAGTACTCCATAAAGTGCAGCGCGTTGGTGAACGCCGCCGGCGCGCAGTCCGGGAAGGTGGCGGAGCTGGCTGGCATCGGCGTGGACCCCGCCAACACCACGAGCAATATGCCTGTCCCGGTGGAGCCCCGCAAGAGGTACGTGGCGTCGCCGGTTACCCACCCTCAGTCAGTCCGGTGTGCAGCTTGTTTCTTCCTTCTCGAGGAAGGAGGACGTAAACTCTACATATTTATTGTGTCATACAGGTGTCTGTGTAGTAGAAGTCTCTTTATTTCATATGCATATGGAAGAACAGCTAGTGACCACCAGACTCAAAAATAAGTAACTAAAGATGGTCTTTTATACCTTAAAACAAACAAGTTGCTACGTCACTTTCTGAACAAATGATAAGACAGCAACACATGCCAATATTGTAATTAATTATACCTGAGTTGCAGACTAGACAACAGTAAGTTCTTTTCATATGTTCTGGGCACACAGCCAGCTTACCAAATACATGCCCTTTATCTCACTGACCAAGGACAGGCAGTATATTTACATATTTGGGTGCAAAGCCAACGTCTAGCCACTAGACTGCATAGTTTACAAAAAATGATATTATTATCTCACTTCCCAGGTGTCTCCCTTATCTCTTCATATTCCCACATGAAGAGGACAGGAATTTAAATTCACATCATCATTATTACCTAGAAATATTGTCATATGCTCTTTGGCAGGGGAAATAAAAACACCTCTTGTTTTCTCGTTTGTATTTTCTGAATGTCCTCCAGAACATGGTGATGCAGCTGGAGCAAACTGAAAATTCTGTTTTCTGAACATGAGCGACAGATTAGCAGCTGCAGATGTTTCACAGGACAAAAAAAACTCTTTAGCAAGCGGAGACGTTCGGTTTGTCTCCTTGTGTAAAGACTGTCCTCAGTCCGCCGTAAGGTGTATCGCTAAATGAAGATTAATGGTAAGATGGCGGGTGCTACAGCTGAACTGAAAATAAATCATGTAGCTTATTCCCTCCTCCCCCCCCCCCCCAGTCACTGGGTGTAATGCTTCTTGATTCCCAAACTCTGGCAGATGTAGCCCAGTGTATCTGTCCAGATGCAGTATTCAGGACTGGTGAATCGTTGAAAGCGGAAAGGGTTCACTGGTGACTTCAGGGTTTTGGAAACGTGCTTATTCTGTGCACCCTCTCAATCCCCCTCCAGGTACATCTATGTCGTTCACTGTCCTGATGGGCCTGGGTTAGACATGCCCTTCGTCATCGACTACTCAGGCTTTTACATCAGAAGAGAAGGACTGGGGGGCAACTACATTACAGGAAAGTCCCCTGAGGAGGTGAGCAAGGAGGCTGGACTGGGTGAAGACTATGCATAGTGATGCAAAAACATAATTTAAGCAGACTGCCAAGTTACATAGAGAGTATCTTCTTTGAGGGTGCTCATCTGCAGCAGTGAGTTCCTCGGGTGGTTTTCCCAACGCAGAAGTCAAACGATTTAGAATCTCTTATGACACTCTTGGATGTTCAGGCGTTACGAATTGATCAGAAACAATGCAAATGAGATTTAACGAGAAGCTCACCCGTTTTAATAACCTGCTACCCGCCGTACAGAAGTGTTTGCTGAAGTTGTCAAATATACAGTAAAACACTCTTAAGATGGTTTAATTCATTTTTAATAAACTGCAGTCATTTATGAGTGATTTAATCCTACACAGTGAGATGCTATGAATGAGATGCTGGGCCTGATCTACTGTAGTTTACAGCATAATCTACTGTTTGGATATGAAATGCTTTCTTTCTCTTGCTTCTCTGAGGTAGAAAGTACAAATGCTTGACAATTTCTGGTCCAGAGTTTTATACCACACTTTGCCAAATGTTTGCTGTTGTTCAGGAAGAAGAGCCAGACACCAGTGACCTGGAAGTGGATCATGAGTTCTTCCATGAGCAAGTGTGGCCCAGATTAGCCAGCCGAATCCCATGTTTCGAGAGCCTGAAGGTGGGTCAGTGAGCAGAGTGTAAGAGATGAGGTTTTAGTACTTTCATTGACATTTGCATCCTGCAGCTTCAGTATATTATTTTAAAAGTAAGCTCTTTGTCAAAAATATGCTTTCCATCCATCATTGCTGCATGTTTATGATTCCTATATTAAGGAAAATTGATTTCTAAGAACAGAGGATCTCATTTAGACAGTGGCTTGATGGCAGTGATAAATGAGATCCACTGCATTAATAACCAGTGCCTGGAGAGCTTAAACTACACAATCTGTTTTCCTTTATGTAGCTATGACTTGGATAGCCCCTGCAGCTGCCTGAAAGTATACAGACAGGACTGAAACCAAGGAGAGAAAAAGAACATGGGATTAAGCTCTTCTTGTTCCTTACTATACACCATACTGTAAAAAAGGCGCTGTCCTTCAGATGTGACGTAAAACCGTGGTTCTGACTCTCTGTGCTCGTTAAAAATCCCAGGGCGTTTCTCGAAAAGAGTAGGGGTGTAACCCTGGTGTCCTGGCCAAATTTCCCCACTGGCCTTTACCAATCATGGCCTCCAAATCATCCCCATCTATGAATTGGCTTCATTACTCTGTTCTCCTCCCCACTGATAGCTGATGTGTGGTGAGCGTTCTGGCGCACTATGGCCTCCGTCGCATCATCCAGGTGGATGCTGCACATTGGTGGTGGTGGAGAGGAGTCCCCATTTCCTGTGTAATGCTTTGAGTGGAGTGTCCAGAAAAGTGTCCACTGTTTACTTGCCTCTCCACCAGGTGACCAGCGCGTGGGCCGGTTACTACGACTACAACACCTTCGATCAGAACGGCATCGTGGGGCAACACCCTCTGGTCGAAAACATGTACTTCGCCACGGGCTTCAGCGGGCACGGCCTGCAGCAGGCGCCCGCCGTGGGCAGGGCGGTGGCCGAGCTCATCCTGGACTACAAGTACACGACCCTGGACCTCAAGGCGCTGGGCTTCATGCGCATCCTCACCAGCTCGCCCAAGCTGGAGAGGAACATCATCTGACCAAGCGACTGTGGACGGAGGCGGAGGCGGTTCGAGAGAGTTGTACGTGGGGTGGCAAGGGGGGGGTCATGACAGATTCATTATTTTGTTGGGTAAGAAGATATCAATAGACTTTTAACTTGTTCAGTAACAAAACGGTTGTTTTTGATGCTTAATACAGGAAGCTTTTTTAAAAAAAATCTGATCATCAAGGTTGTGGTTTTAGTTGCATAGACCACCCCCCCACCAAGGGTCACTTATGTTTTCACAAGAGAAGGACACATCCAGCATCAGTGTAGTCATCGCCAAAAAGTCGCCAAAACTGGTCAGTTGTTTGATGAACACCAATCCTCCAAGCAGACAACAAAGTCCTGAATATAACGTTCAACACAATTTATTTTGCAATATCTTGACGTGTTGCAATAACGCTACAACGGCAAGGTTAAACAGGCTTCTCGTGACTATGAGAGCTGAAGGCGGCGATTGCCGTGGTGTACGGCACATCGCCTCGCAAACTCGTCCAAATCCAGAGCTTCGTTGAGACTCCATGCTGAGAGCCGCTGTACTTGTTCAAGGAAGAGGGCATGGAAGTGATTCTTCACTAGCTGAAGAGCTGGAAAAAAACTCCCTTCACATGTTGCACTGCTGGCCGGCACTACCACAACTGTTTTACATAACCGGAACAGCTCAAGAGAAAAAAACCTCTTTGTACGGATCCAAAAAGGTCAGAAGTTCGATCAGACAGGATGGATGGTCTTTCCCACTTTTTGTTTGTCGATCCAATGATCTCCAAGTTTGATGCACTTGATTGTTTGAGATCCTCAACATCTGCTCCCAATGCATTTGCCAATAAGAGAATAGCCCCCTCATTTAAAAAAAAACATGCTGCTTGATGGATTTAATGCCTGGATACCCTTCATGATCTCACAATCTTTTGAGTTGGAGAAACACCTTTTCATTTCACCAATCATACAGTCAATGCCGGGGGGTAATGTACTTTGAACTCAAAAAACTTTAACTGAATATTTAGGCATTTTTAACAATCTGCTAAAGGCATTTCATATTATATTATTATAAAATAATTTCATATTATATTATCAGGTTTTCACAAGCCCTTTGTACCAAGGCCAGAGATTGTAGAAATCTGACTGCTTGTGGTTGAAGCCACCATGAGCTGTGAATGAAGTGGCTGTTACAGGAGGTGGGTGTCTGATCTGCCTCACCTGGAGCAGCCAGCAGGTGGAAGTGTGCCGCTGCAGTGCAGATATTCCCAAGGGAATTTTCACTCTTCCGGCAGGGCTCATTCCCGTTAATTTGGGCTGTAGCTGAGCATCAGTTTTCTCTGCCTCCCACTACATTCCTGCGTCTTCAGTAACTTGCTTCAAATATTTTGCCTTTCCTTTTGTTACACAAAATTGTATACTATTAAATTGGTTTCAGTGCTTATTAAATTGAGCTAGTTTAGGAAAATGTGTACAGTTGGGCTTTTTTTTTTAAACTTACTTTCTTTGTATTTAATGTTTTAAGTCCTACACTAGAGTGAATAAGGAGCCCCCCTCTGGGGAACAATGTGTAGAGAGAGAAAGACTTCAGGAATCACCAGTTTTGGGGAGCGCAGGTTCCTTTCGACAAAGGCACATTAAATTCAATTTTCCTTCAGAAACGACAAATCTTGTTTGATTTCTGCTGTCGTCTTAACCAGATCTAAGTATTGAAAAATGTACCGAAAATGAGGACATTAATTTTTGAGGGTCCAGTGAATTTGGGGCATCTGCTATAAAGGGTTATTATCTCATGGTAGTGATTAGGTATTACCTTATTCACTCCTGCACAGCTCCAATCACTACCCAAGAATGACAAGAGCATAATTATTCCCATCTTTCTTTACTGGCACCATTAGGAAGGACATAGCAAAAGACACAATTTTGGTTTGTACTCGTTACAGGCATGTAGCAAGAACTATAGAAAAAAAAGTTAGAAAAATCTACATGTGACAAAAACTTGTGTATCTACAGGATGCTGACATCTTCCTCTTCAAGGAAAGGTGGGAGAGCAACAAAAGGCGAACTGGCATGATATTCAGTTAAATGTGCAATTTCAACAGCTCTTGGGCTAACATTTTCACCAGACGCTGATAAGACCTTATTTAGAATACTGTGTACAGTTTTCAACACCAGTTACATAGCCTTAGTGAAAAGAGAAGACAAAAAAAAAAGAGTAGGCAATTCAAGTATTGAGATCAAAGGCACTGAAGACTGGACTTTTTCCTTAGTTAACAGTGAAAACGGACCGAACAGTGTGAAAACCACAAGGAACCACATTTAAAACACAACAGAAGGCTCTTTTCTTTTTTTTTTTTACACAAAAGGGCTGTGAATGTCTGCAACAAGCTACGCATTCAAGATGTCAAAGCCAACTGGCTTTTTTAAAGACAGTTGGTTGAGGTCCTTCGGTCAGTTGGTTACTGGCAATCAAATGACATTTTGGACCAAACAGCCTCCTCTCATTTGTAACCTTACTTAAGTGTGTGGTTAACAACTATTTTAAGTTATTTCCAAACCATATCAAAAACTTACAGCTCAGGGGTAAGCTAAATGTTTATTATTTCCTAGCACAATTACCTTATTTTTTAAATTGCGAACAGTGAGCTTGGTCTTCAGGGTTCACACAGCTGTCCTATGTACCTCAGCAACAAAACATGGCTAAAGATCCTAATAATAAAACAAGCAGTACTATTAGTTTACAAGACAGTTTTTAACCCCCAAGCTTTTATATATTTATACCAATATTTCCAGAAGACAACAGAAGGTATATAAATACCCCCATCCATCTAACCATTTCACTGAAAATGGTGTCACGGGGCAGCCGAAGCCTATCTCCAGCCTATTGCAGGCTGCACACACTCACACCAGGGCCAATTTTCCCAGAAGCCAGTTAACCTACCAGTATGTCTGTGGACTGTGGGAGGAAACTGGTACCCTGAGGGAAACCAGGTGAATATTGAAAGTCTAGAACTGGACCCAGGGCCCTAGCGCTGCAAGGCAGCAATGCTAACTACTGTGACACCAAGCCACCCTGTATATAAATACTCTTGCAATCTAAAATGTCATGGGAAAAAAAACTTCCAAGTAAAAGGCGTACAGCTGTGCTTTACGACCCTTCCTGCCTCATCGAACGCCCTCTCCTTCCATGTGCAGGACACATTCCTGGAGGCCCGCAGTCACTCGCTATCCACTTAGCGTCATCTTCTCTTCAACAGAATTTCGCTTTTGTTTCTTCGTCAGCAGGTCTGCCACTGACTGCCCTTTGCGTTTCATTCCTGGAAGAAAAGGAAATACACTTTATCATCATCATCCATTCTGAAGGGAAGAGTCAAGACGGTTAAATGCTTATTTTTCTTTTCACTTGGCCCTAGGAACCGCAGTTCAACAGGAAAACTGGTCAGGCTCAGAATCCGGCCAGTGGAAGCATAAGGAAGTACTCTGCTCTGCGGACACCTTCCGTACGAGAATGTTAAAGTTGCACTTGGAAACTGTTCCAATCCTTCTCCGTGTCCTCAGTCTCACCTTTCCCCGTGCCCTCTTGCTCGCCACCGAGTTGGGCACGCCGTGCGTATGCCAGCTTCATCCTCTGGATGTTCTTCTTGCTGACTACATCATGGTCCACAATTGGCCGGGGGTAATCTTTTCCCACAATGCACCCTGCTTGCTCTTGGACGCTGCGTGGCGCCTTCCAGGGCTCGTAGATATATGCCGATGGGAACTTTTTGAGTACAGGCAGGTACTTCCTATAACAGGATAGAGACTGTCAAGGAACTCCCTCCATTCCCTAAATCAGGGAATAAAAGCCATAGAATAGTGGGCACTGTTTCTGAGGCACTAACGTACCAAAGAAGGGATTTCTTATTCCTTTATATTAATATGTGAAGGTCAATTTGCGATTTTGTTTATATGCCATAAGACAATAAATCTTCAATAGGTGTCGTAATATCAACTTGACGTGAATAAACGAAAGAGAATCGAAACCCAGTTAAAGAATATTTACTTTGGCAAATGGTGCAACTGTAAATTTAAGAGCAATGAAGCCTCATATGAAATGTATTCCGCGGGTCTTCCTCAGATTGTCTGCATTAATTTGTAATTAAACATCCGTTATATAAAAAAAAATGCTTCCCAGTGAACAGCTGACCATGCTCTGGACTTCAGAATGTCCCTGCTGCTGCTCAGCGAGGCCCATGGGATGAAGTCGGGGCTCTGCGGTACCTGATGTAGTCCCCGTTCTTGTCCGTCTTCTTCCCGAAGGCGATGGGAGAGTAGACCCTGTAGTACTGGTGGAAGAAAGCGCTGGCTGACAACCACTGCCAGTTGCCAGCGTTCAGGGCCCAGTCTGCATCCAGCAGCAGCTCCTCGAACACCTGAAACAGGTACCAGACACAAGCCCCTCAGGCCCCACGTACGCGCTACAGAGGAAAGGGGGCGGAGCCAATCATCAAACTGTAATCTGTGACTGTCAAGGGGCGGGGGGGTGGAAAACCTATCTGCCTTCAAAACCTAGGACTATAATCTGCAAGGCCAACATTTGTCTTAGTAGTGTAGTGTTTGGTTAACACATACTCTTTGATAACGTGTACAATCACTTAAACGTTTCATTCAGATGAAGGCCATTAGAAAAGAAAACAGACTCTCAGCCTTTCCCTGCAACACATCTTGGAATATTTTGTGGAGAAAATATAACCTTCCGAGGAACGATAACAAAAGCAAAGCAAAGCAAGGCGAGTGGTTTTTTGTCCCAGAAAATTTCATTTATAAACAGGCACTATGCATCGGCGCCGACGCCAACCCCAGGCTGTGAACCTATCCCTTCATGGGCTGCAGTCCGTTTCCTTTTAATGGCGCTTTTCTATCCTAGGAAAAACCGATGGCGAGCATGTAGTTAAAAAAAACTTGTTCGATTAAGGAAAATGGAAACGGCAGGGGTTGGGGGGGATAGAGAACGAGGCGTTTGCGAACGGGACAGAGCAGCACAGACGGCTTTCCTCCTGACCTTCTGGCCCTCCTGCCAGCTGATCCAGAGGTCTCCGCGCGTGAGGAAACAGGCCACGGCGTGCCTGGCCAGGTGATGGACCCAGCCCTCGGACCGCAGCTGGGTCATGATGGCGTCGATGAAGGGGAAGCCCGTGCAACCCTGTGACACACACACACGCACGGACACTTGTGGGACAGAACGAGCAGCAGCGCTTGACGTAACCAGCCAGCCTGAAGAGCAGGCAGGCTGGGATAACCCATTTTCACTCGGGTAACTAAATTATTCAAAACGGGGATGTTCGAGGAGTTGGGTGGTGTTGGTGTGCAAGATGAAGAACCTTCCTTAGAGAGCCTACAGCTCGTGAGTATTGGCCATGGAGAGACAAGACCCTCTTGGCTCTTCGAGAGCACCTTTGGCATTGCTCATCACGGCCTTTTCACTCGCACTAATACGGGGGGGGGTCTTCCTTGGTTCTGGCGGCAGTGGGGGGTTCAGACTCACAAGCCCCTCCCGATCGCTCACCTCCCGCCAAGCCGCCAGGTGTTCTCCGTTCTCGTCCCAGTCGATCTGCACACAAACCGGGTTGCCCTCCATGCGGTCGAAGTTGGGGATGCCCAGGCCGGCGGTGTAGAAGAATTCCCTCCACAGCAGCTGGCCGTGCAGGGAGACGGGGGGCTCCGAGTGCTTCCGCTGTAGGAAACAGACTCCAACTGTGCTCAGCCTTAACAGGACACGGCACGGTGTGCCACATCGTAAGAGACACAAAGCAAAGCAGGTGGTGGCTTGACCTGCTTGGACGTCTGGAAGGAAGAGGCTTAGCTTACATATAATGGATGAAGCATTAAAGCCGTCCAGGGCCAACCAGGAGGCAAGTGCCAGTTACTTTTAAGAAAATGGTTAGATAAGGCTCCATTCTTGCGCCCAGCTAACACAAAGCTGACAAAATCTTGCGCGGAGAAAGCACCAGGGGTGTGAGCAGCGTTTTAGACGGCATCCCTCAGTTCTGCTTGTTCGTTTAGTTTTGTACAGAGCTGAGAGATAAGCAAACCAAGCAGCACGTCTTATGAAGTTCACGAGGGGCGGTTTTATTTCCAAAGTCGGGCAGACCCTCACCCCGCGGTACACGTCGGTCAGTCTCCACCAAAACGTGCGCGCCGACAGGCAGCCGAACTTCAGGTAGGGGCTGAGCACGGTGGTGCTGGGGCTGAGGGCGTTCGGCTCCGTGTTGGGCTTCTGGAAGCCACACACCCATGCCTGGGAAAGCAGACAATTCAGGTGAATTCAAGACCCAACCAAAAACTTGTTCGTGTTATCAACGGAGCTTCACAAGAAATAAAAATACTCTGGATGTGAGGCTTAACCAATTGATTCTCTCTGCCTCCTTCATTGTTTAAGTACAGCTTAAAGGGAGCCTTTTACAACACACATGTCCACCCTGCCCTGGACGCGCAACAGGTACCGTTCTCTGCATGTGTCGGTCCAGCCGGGACAGAGCCTCCGTCTCACCACCAGGGTACAATTCAGGACCAGCAGTCCGGGGATCCTGCCCCAGCTCCTCCAGGGTGGGGACCCCAAACTCCTCATCATGCCTCTCCGAACAGGGGGTGCACACACCTGTGGGGGAGTGGGGGGGGGAGAATATCAAAGGGAGCAAAATCCCCGTTCTTGGGTGTACGTACTAAAAAGACGCAGTAAACTGGATGACTACAGACACGTGAAGGTACAGTTAGTAGGAAATGTTGCACTATGCAATGAAGGGGTTATGGTACGTGTGAGGTAGCTCACTGTGCAATCACCTCCTGTCTAGTCTACATTTTTGAATGAATATTCATGAAAAATGTCATTGATTTTAAAAATGGGCATTGAGGCACGGTGGCACTGGGGCCTTGGGTTCAGCTCTTGGGGTGCTGTCTGTGTGGAGTTTGTATGTTCTTCCTATGTTCATGTGGGCTCCCTCCAGGTGCTCCGGTTTCCTCCCACAGTCCAAAGACATGCCGGGAGGTTAGCTGGCTTCTGGGGAATTTGGTGCTGGCGTGAGGGTGTGTCCGAGTTTGTTTCTGCGGGGGCCATGCAACAAACCGGCGTTTCATCCAGGGAGCGCCCTACCTCGCAACTGCTGCCTGCTGGGATAGGCTCCAGCTCCCCCGCAGGTCTGTACTGGATGTTAGAGAATAGATGGGCTTTGAGGGCGGGGCAGGGCCAGACCGCCTAACTCACACCTTCTCCACAACAAGCAGTTCATCAAAGTGAAGAAGGCTGCGCACACTTTCCGTGAAGCTTGAGGATGATAAACCCGCAGGTCCAGAAGCGGCCTGTGCTACTGCCAACGAACGCTCGATACCTTTCATGTCCTCGGCCGTCGGCGGTGGTACGGGTCTTTTGGGCGCACCGAGGGTTTTCAGCAGAGCCTGCAGCCGGTTATACGTCAGAGGAGCTTTCCCATTGTTCTCCACTAATATCCTGGTACGAGAAGAATGGGAGACAACCATTTTTCACACTTTACAAGGCTTTGAGCAGAGGTACCAACATGTTATAGACACCCAGGAGGAATAACTCCTGACCTTTGCGACAGTGTAGATTTCCCACAATGCAATCTTTAAATCTGTGATCCACAGACAAGCCTTCATCGATTTTTTTGCCTGGCCGTGAAACCCTTGGAGCCACGTGAGCCCTGGTGGACCCCGATATGCGAGAGCCTTCCTCGCCGTTTTTCGGAGACAAGACCGGGGATCAAGCCCCGGGTGGATGGCCGCAGTACCTCTCCGTGTCGTACAGCGTGTGGGAGACCTTCTGGATGACTTCCACGCCATGCTCCTCCGCGATCTTCCCCACCTGGGCGTCTCGCTGCCGGGCGTAGGGCTCCGTGTCCACCTCGAAGGTCAGCCGGGTCACCTTCCACTGCTCGAAGAGGCGAGGGAAGACCTCGGCCGGTGACCCCCGCACCACAAACAGCCTGATGAAACAGGACCGCAGGTCACCCTCAAGTGCGTCCGTTCATATACCATTGCAACACTTCAATTCCAAGTCTTCCTCCCCACCCGTTAACTGAATAATGGGGGCGATCTTCAACAGCAGGAAGAATTAAGTCAGGGGTGTTTAACACTTATCCTGGCAGAGGACTGTCTGCAGGTTTTCTCTGGTCTTGTCCAAGCTGCAGCACCTGAAGAACTGGGAAAAAGTGTCTAATGGGTTCAATTATTCCAATAATGAGCTGATTGATTTTATAAAGAACCAATTAGAATGGAAATCTGCAAACAGGCCACTTTGGAGCAGGACTGGGCACTCCTGAATCGAGTCACTAAAGAAAAGGATGGACATGGCCCACACTGGGTGTAGCGGAGCAAGTTTGGACACGGTGACATTATCGCCCTCCCTGCACGTAGCAGGGACCTCAGCCGCCTGGGCTGAGGGAGGTCTCCTTTAGCTCATGCAGCTGGTTCCCTAATGCGTTATGCCAGAGACCCGGGTTCGCGCCCCAGGTGTTGCGGGACTAAACGGGCGGGGTGGAGTGGCAGAGGGCACGAGCCCGCGCAGAACCGCGACGGTCACATGGGCACCCATCTCTGTTTAGCAGGCCGATCCAGCTCCCCTCTCACCTGGAGCCGAGCTTCCTCAGGTTACCGTCGAGGTCCTGGAGAGCCCGGAGGAGAAACCGCCAGCGGTTGACGCTCACCCGCGCGTTCTTGGGGAACCAGGGGTCCAGGAGGAAGACGGGCCAGAGCTCGGCGCAGTCCCGCAGCGAGGCCAGCAGAGCCGGGTTGTCGTGGAGACGGAGCCCCTTGCGGAACCAGTGGATGGAGCGGTGCATCATGGGCCTGGCGCCTGGGTGAAGGACACTGCTGGTAATTAGCGCGAGGCAGACCGGGAGCACAGAGGTTAAGACATCCATCCATCCACCTTCCAGACCGCTTCCTCTGGTTAAGGGTAGTGGGGGAGTCGGAGCCTATTCTGCCTAGCAACAGGCGCAAGACAGGGCACACCCTGGCTGGAACGCCAGTCCACTGCAGAGCAGCTACACACTCACAACAGGGACAATTTTCCTAGAAGCCAAATGACCTACCAGTGTGTCTCTGAGCTGCGAGACCCACTCGAACGCAGGGAGAAAGTACACATTTCCATACAGACAGCACGCCAAGTCCAGGATTGAACACAGGGTCCCAGTGCTGCCAGACAGCAGTGCCACTGTGACCACTGCGCCCAAGGTTAAAACTACACGTGGGAAAATTACAGTCCCAGCACTCCACTGACACAGCCTTATGGATGAGGCCAGCACAGTGCTCTATACTCTAGTGGGAGCACAACACAGTCACTCCAGTGTGCAGACTGGAGCAGGGCGTCATGCATGGGTGAAACCTATAGTAACAAGTATTAAAGTATATGAAACGAAATACGAACCGAATTAAAAAATGATAGAAAATAAAGTAATCTTTAAAACAATACCTTACGTATTCCTATGAATGTTACAGCCAAGAGCCGGGACATTATTGTCAGAAACCTTTTGGAGTACATCTAATTATTTTGAAAAAAACCATGTTCCATAGTGATTTCATACACATCTTTATTTTGTAGATCTTTGTACAAAGCAAGGAAAACGGGTGCATGCCTGATTTACTTGAAAATTGTTTGTTGTTTTTTTGGAGCTACACGCGTTGTGTAACGCAGTAATTACACAAGCATGACAGAAAACAGGGCACTTTTTTTTAAACCGTGCGTGGAGGAACCGGCAGATTACAGGACCGTGAAAGTGCAAAAAAAAGAGTTGATACAAAGAAAATGGTCAAGATTTAATAAAGCAACCATTTTAATATTTAAATATAATTAAATGGCAAACCTGGCAAATGCTTCCAGCCAAATCCAGTCAGAGTCCATATACTGTACCAGTACTAATTCCCAGATTCCACTTTAAAGACTGAGGTTCGAAGATTATCATTCAAAAAAAAAAAACCTGCCCGTGAAAACACGGTAGAATTGTTCATTTGCTTGACGTTTCCTTCTTCTTGTGCACCGACTTGCAAATTACTTAACCAGCATCCTGCAGCCTGAACAGTGTTACAAAACTCACCGCAACCCATGACGTCAGAAGAGCGAGACAGAAACTTCCAAGAGCCAATTAAAGCGCTCAATTCGGTGCCCATCTCATATGTACACTACATGCATGCACACGTGGTGCCGGTTCGATGCGATCAATCGCTGAGGTTTAGAAGCAGGCGAGAGACGCTTGAGGGTGCACAAGCGACGATACTGTGTGTGGAGGGGGTTATTGACAAGAGAATTCTGCGGCTCCCCACGATGAGTGAAATGAAAGCAGCAGATGACATTAAGACTCATTTACAGTGTGTTTTCGGTTGGCTGCCGCCCCTGTTGAACTGTTTTGCGGAAGGAAGCAAAAGGGGCTCAATGCCCGTCTCGGCACTGTTATTTCATTTGCTAAACACAACAGGAAGTAAACTTTGCAGGCTGCTAGGGGAAGTATAAACGTCGACAGTCCCGAAATCTCGGTTTGCATTGCTCATGATTCGGTCACAGGTAGAGTTTTCAACGCGGTGAGTTGCTTGTGCTGTGAACCCTCATCTTCTCGTTTTTTGTACTTTAGCAGCATTTTAATATGGGAAGAAACTGGGGGGGAAACTCCAATACGTTTTCGGTACCAGCAGGCAATAGGTGTGCTGAGGGTTCTAGTCCCTGTCATCACACGACTCTTTTTAAAATACAAAATGTTAAGTTCTGGAAGTCGGAGACTTCATGAACCTCACTTTTGGTATGAGGCGTCGGAAGGCGAGAGAGAAAAAAAAAGCAAAAGTATGATTTTTAATTGTAACGGATCTAAAAAAAAAAAGGCAGAAGGAATCCTGCAGGAAAAAACTGACACGTCACGAGGAGATATAGTTCTGAAAGCAACAGTCGGGTATACTCGATCCGTTGGTAATATTGCCTCGATATCCTATGTAGAAAACAATGGTCTAACGTTACTCCCTACTTTAATAAGATGGAAATGCAATATAATAATAATAATAATTGCTTACACTTATATAGCGCTTTTCTGGACACTCAACTCAAAGTGCTTATTGATATTGCCTGAACACTTGAAAAGTATCAAAGCAAAATATGTATGTGAACTGAGAGTTCTGATTTGTAGCAACCGCTGTTTATCTTTTTTTGGATACCTTTTCTCCCTTCTTTGTATTATGTGATATAAAATCCAGTACAAGTGCTTATTAATGAAGAAAGCTTAGTAGTCCACTTCTGTTTCTAGCGTGTGAGCAGGGAGCAGGTAATTGTACTGTACACTTGGGCTGGTGAGAGTTACGGGCCCCTGCTAGGAGACCTTTAATTTCTCTCTGCATCTGTCTTGCAGGAACAATTAACAACATACAGACGTCTCCCACTGGAAGCATGTCCTGTAAGTCACACGTATGCTCATTCTATCACTGCCTGGTATTTCTTATCCACAGAATACAGTTTTAGTCTTCCATCCATGAGCAGCAATATCAATAGACAGTTTTGATGGGCACGCACCCACTTCATCATTTAGCATTCAAATGTGCAGACTTCCAACAATTCTCACATTTTATGCACAGGGGTTCCCATGACTGTCACCATCTGTCACGAATGAGGATCAAGCCATTTGAAGGAGATCTTTAAAGGGCAGGACCCCAACTGATCCCCCCCCCCACTTCCTGCTGGACTGAGCTTTAAAGAATTTAGGAACAAGTAAAGGTTTATTCCAGGCTGAAAAGAGAAAAAAAACACAACGTTTCGGCTGTGGGGTCTTCTTCGGGTGTCTTCTCGCGAACGGTCGAAAGGGTGTGTTTCCTTTCTTCTCTTTTCAGCCTGGAATAAGCCTTGACTTGTTCCTCTGCAGCCTACGCACGCTGACGCCGCTCCCGACTTGAAATAATTGACTCGGCTGGGGATGGTTCGGCACAAAAGGGCTTCTCCCAACGCGTTCTTCCTTTCCACCAGTCAGCCTCTGGCGCATCCTCCCCCGCAGAAAGAGAGGCTCTGCTCCAGGCTCCTCGGCAGATGAGAAAGAGCCCCCCGCGGCATCACGCTCGTCCTCCTCCTCCTCCTTCGCGGACTACTCCTCCTTGGCTTCCCCGTCATCCTCCTGGTCTCCGATGCCGGACCTGCGGAGCAGCGCCCGGTGGAGCCGGGATTACGACGTGTGCGTGTGCCACAGCGAGGCCGACGTCTCCGAAGCCCAGCTCCTGGTCTCCCACCTCGAGGCTCGGCAGCCCCCGCTGCGCTGCTTCCTGCACTGGCGCGATTCGGCCCCGGGGGGCGCCGTCCCCACCGAGCTCTTCCGGGCGGTGAGCAGCAGCCACTGCTGGGCCGTGCTCATCACCCGCAGCTTCCTCGGGGACCCCTGGTGCAGGTACCAGGTGCACCAGGCCCTGGCCGAGGCGCCCATGGCCGACGGGAGGCTCATTCCCATCATGCTCCAGCTGCCGCGCGCCGAGTACCCCGACGAGCTGCGGTTCTACTACTACATTGACGTCACCCTGGACCGCGAGAGGGGCTACGGCCTGGTGTACAAGAGTGTGCTGAGCTGTGAGTCAGCGTAGCGCCGCGCTTTCCCCAACGGAGAGAGGGGGGGCCCCGCAGTCGAGGGACTGGCCCCGGCACAGAGGCGGGGCAGCGTGGTCCAGGTGTTCCTGGTTCGAGCTCGTGTCACTGGCCAAGCTGGGACCAGGTTAAGTGGCCAGCGGCACAGTTATCAGAGCACCGCCAGGAGCTCCCCCCCGGGCTCGTAGTGCACCAGCAGCTCCTGTGACGTCAGGCTTGGAGTGACGTCAGTAAGAGACACGCTGCCTCTCCTATTGACACTAACTCTCTTGTCCGGCGCTGGGCAGCTCGAGACGGGTGGGGGGGTCAGAGGAGTGTAGAAACGGGTTCATTCTCTCCCCTTGCAGGTGTAACCGGCGCCTCGAAATTGACTGTGCACCTTGATTATTACTTCTTTTTTGTGAAACGGGAATGACGATTCCCGTGTTACGTTTACAATTCAGCCTGGGGAAACTACCGTTAGCATTAAAATGTCGTGTTAGCACCCAAACGATAAAAATATTTTTTCCCCCAGTTGCGTACTAGTACAAGTAAGATTGTATTAACTATTATTTATTAAAGCAACCATTTACCGATAATATGATAACACTGAAATATTTAAGACATCTTTGCTAAGATGTTGCTGGCCAAAACATCGAACTTTTTAAAAAAACATTTCTGCGTGTATATTACCGTCTTACAATTTCACACGGTTTAGTGGTATGACGCGGAGGTCGTGTGGAAGCCATGCTCCTCTGTTTAAGAAATATCATCTCTTTACTGTAGACCTGCTGAAGGTGTGTAAAACCGACGGCAACAGTCGGAGCTCCGGCCGGCACAGCTGCCCAGACTCCCAGCGCTCCCTAGCGGTCGACGGGCTGTCCGACCTCGCCCCTCGCAGGGTGCAGCCCTGCTCCGGAACAGCGACGCCTTCCCCCTCGGAGCCGGAGCTCCTACACAACCCTGGGTCCCCCCAGCCGGGCGGAGATGCGGCAGGAGCCGGGGACTCGCAGGCAAACGCCTCTAAACGAGAAAGACCGAGACCGCCGATCTGCCCGACCCGGATGGCGAGAGACGCCGTCGGGTGATGGAAGTTACCTCCTGGGGAGACGGGAGAAGGGTATCGCATGAGAGAGCGTGGCTTCTGTGGGAGACAGACATATGTAAGGGGGATACGATTGTGGGGCAGATAACACGGCTGAGATTACCCTTTCTGCCTACCGATAAAATATTGCAGGCAAAGAAAAAAAAAACGGAACGAACTGTCTTTTCATATTTATTTCGGTTCCTCGCCAGGAGTTAGTTTGTGTAATGCACATGAAGACAAAATTAATAGGAAGACGCAATTGCTGATTAACACCTCATTTCTCGCAATTGTAACACTTAAGTAAACCTGACATTCAAGATTGCGCGTCTACTACGCACAAACAGTGCTTGTGCGAGTCTTGTTGTTGTTCTGGACATGCAAATATAATACTTAAACCTGACATTTGAGAATTGCGCGTTTCCTACAGGCAATACGACATGCGCACTTTGAAAGGGGATACAGATTTCCACGGCATACTGAATTCGACACGACACGGCTGAACTTGTACACAGCCGGAGAAATAAGCTGAGCAAGTAAAGGTTAAGTTCGGCTATTTCCTGTCGTTTTAAATATGGGCATTGACATAACCGTGTCGAGCGAATGTACGTTACAGAAACTGCCTTTGCTTAAAGGTATCACTGGTGACATTGTTTACAGAAATAAACATTGAAGTTTATTGAGTTGCACCTTTCTTTTTCAAGCATCGTTAGAGCTGTCGTTTATTTTGAGGACAAGCGACAGATTTGTAGAAGGAAAGAGTGGCTGGTTTTATCTAAAATACTTACAGAACATAATGTGTGGTTGATTTCTGCTAGTCGTAATGCATCACCGACTCTCATCTCAAACACTTTTTTGTTTTGTTGTTGGTTTTTTTTTTTTGTCCGTGTGACGGAAACCGCCACGACGCGCACTTCCCTTTATCATGAATTACACGGACTTGCAGTTACAATAAAATAGGGTTGTCACGTATGCATACAGAAAAGGCCCAGTTTCACAAATGATCAATCCGGACAAGTCGCTGCTTGCCGAGGACGTAAATGGGCAATGCGAGGTGCTCACGTCACATCATTTAAAAAAAAAAAGGGTAAAAGCTTAGTTATTGGTGCAATTAGGCATTGAGGATCAGAACTGGGCGCTGTGGTCTTGCAGAGCAAGATGCCGCGCTGTTTTCAAAGACAGGCCTGTGTGGGGCGCTCTTGCAAAGGGCCTCAGTGCAGCCGGAGAGCTCCCGGGTTCCTCGGCGCCTCTTTGTTAGTCGCAGAGGATTGGCTGTGTGCAGGCTTTTCAAAACCGTGATGGCGGACGCGAAGAAGCGGAGGAGGGACAGCGAGGTGGACTGCCCGGGCGCGGATGGGCAGGACGGACAGGAGCACCGCAGCGCCGAGGCCCCGGGTGACGGGGAGCCCGGGTCCGAGTCCGGGTGTGTGCTGGCCGGGTTCCGCACGGAGAGGGTGTTGCGGGAGTCGGCGCGGGAGAAAACCATCTTTCTCCAGGGGAAGGTACAGGACAAGTGTATTGCACTAACCATAAACAAGACCGTGTTATCATTTAGGACTTTTATTCATGCCTCGCAAATGTACGGCAGGGACCGAGGTGGGGAAAAAAAAGAGACTCTTCAACTTAAGAATGAAAGCTTCAGCAAAATCAGGCGAGGCGATGAATGTGCGGCTGAGACCTTCTTATCCTGGTCCTGGAGATTCCCAGTCGTTGGTAACCTGCTTTTAAAGTTTCAGCTCCCGTCCGATTAGTGATACAAGCCATCTGTTTAATTAAAAGCACTCTGGTGCTCGAGGGCAGAAAAGTTAGGTTTTGGTCTCGGATGATCTCTAAACTGTGCAGCACGGCGGTGCAGGGTTAAGCATGTACGACTTCGTAGTGCTGTGGCGCTGGATTCAATCCCAGGAGTTGTACTGTGTGTGGAGTCTGTTTGGTCTCCCCACGTGCCCCATGTAGTTAATTGGCTTCTGGAAAAATTGGCCCTGGTGTGTGAGTGTGTGTGTCTGTGTGTCCTGCGATCTAGTCCAGAGTGTATCCAGAAATCTGATCTTGGTCTATTAAGTGTTGACTGACTTAAATTAAGAAATGGTGCTTGCCTGTTGCCTATTTACCGTAGGTATTTACATGTACAGCACATATTGACAGGTGTATTAACCACTCTAGATTGCAGTTTCATATTTGCTTTCTACTACTCTACAAATTTCTTGGAAGTGAATTAGTTAAACACTTTGCACGTTATAAAAAAGCGGGAACAACTGGTTACAAGTTATTGCCTTTATTGCCATATTAGGTTAAAATAAAGAGTTATTTTAAGTAGCGGTCTGAGGCACTAGAGGATTCTAGTTGAAAGTTTTTGCTTAGAACTCATTAGGACCTGTGATAAGCCCTGTATTCCAAACATTGTTTAGTTAACCACTTTTTTTTTTCTTTGAATGCTTTTGTCCTCCTGGCAAGCAATAGCCACAAGGCAAGGTCCAGCCTGGATGGGACAGCAGTCCACAGGACACACACAAACACACTTGGGTTCAAACCAAGGTCAGTTTTTTTAGAAGCCAACCAATGAACCAGTATTTCTTTGGACTGTGGGAGGAAACTCATGTGAAGGGGGGGGAACATCCAGACTCCACACAGACAGCACCCCAGGTCCAGAATTGACCCCAGGGCCCTAGGGCTGCAAGACGGTAATGCTAACCACTGCGCCATCGTGCCAGCCTGAACACTTTTGTCATGAACAGAATTATGCAAAAAGAGCACAAGTCTTAGAACAGTATTGTAAGGAACAGATTGAGAACTGTTAAATAAGGTTTACTATATCCAATTCCATTCTGAAAGCAAAGCATCACTGCTAACAAAATGTCTGTTAAAATCCTGAAAAATATTTTTCTAAAATATGTTACTGTAGTTCAGTATTATTGTAGTGCAGTGGTAAAATAAGCTATAGTTTTTTTTTACAATAGAACCATTTTAACTGGATACATCTTATGGATAATATATACCTCTTCATAACATTCACCTGTTAGCTGTATGACGGAGACATTATTCAAAAGGGGTCTTAAAATTCAATCTCGGATTTTTTGCATCCAAAGGTTACATTCCACAAGATTTTGCAGGAAGAGTATTAACCTTCAAAGTAAATTTCTCTTGTTTTTGTCACATTCCTTTCTTTAATTTATACACGTCACTTACTATCAGACCACTGTAGAGTCTCAGAAGTTAGTTGTAATTGAGGAATAAAAAACTGGGAAAAGTTCTCAGAGAATCAGAGTAATTCAATAACTGTCTTCAATTTTGTGGCGCTTATGGCCAAATGTGAGTCTCTTTCAATTTCAATGTTTCTATTATTAAAGCTAGTATATGTATGTGGAGGAAAAGTGTTTGTACACAAATATCCACGAAACGTTCTCTTGTTTTATAAACTTAAAATATGTTTTTATAACAAAGTCACAATTTTGTTAGAATTCAACACAATAAACTTCCTGATGAACATTAAGGTTCCCAGTGGTTCCTGGTGACCCACACACTATTTTGATAATAATAATAATAATAATAATAATAATAATAACATTTCAACTGTTTGTTCCCAGCTGTGAATCATGCTGTAGCTTTGACAGTTTGTATTTTGTAAGTGAAATAAAATCCCAAACTTGTGACCGCAAATATTCCAGTGATGCAACTTTTTTGTTCAAATAAGAGCTGTGTGGGTCACCAGGGTCAGGACTGGGAACCACTGATATATTTTTTTCATCTATCCATCTGTGCCCTCCCTGCTTCTCCCAGTACGGGGTCGCAGGGAATCTGGGAAGCAAAGGGCGCAAGGCAGGGTACACCCTGGACAGGACGCCAGTCCATTGCCGGACACGCACACACAGACACACACTCACACCAGGGCCAGTTTTCCCTGACCCTGCTAACCACTGCGCCATAGCGCTGTTCTTTTTTCGGCTCTTTCAATATGAAAAACAACAGTTGAAGCACCTTTTTGTCTTGTAGGTTAAATAGTTTTTGTTCAGAAAATGACATGCCTTTTTGCCCCGTTAGTTCACCGTGAGGGACACCTAAATGAAAATGAAGCATCATCAGAATATTGCTTCTGTCTTTGATAAAAGTTCCTGACCAAATGAATTATGAGATAAATCTCCTAACTGAGAGCCACGTTTGTTTCTTAACTGGAATTAAAACTTGTTTATTCGTGGTGGTGGTGGTGGTTCTGAGGTGTGACGTGAAATGGTGTGAACGATTTTTTCCCCAAAGCTTTATTGAACAACAACTATTGCAGACAAAGGAGAAAATGTATCCAATAAGGTGAAGTGAACAAAAAAAAACTACACAGAAGACGTTGTTACCAGTTTGAACACAATTATTTAAAAGTCGTACATCCATCAATCGTTTTTGCCTCATTATTTATTTATATTTTCATACGCCGAAAACGAGACCCTGCAGTTAATTTAGTAACCGCCAGGTGGCGCTTGTAACTGTGCTATAGAGCTACCGGCCGGGATGCATCCGGTAGTTTTTGTGCCCGTGGGCATCCCTTTTGTCGAAGTAACGAAATTGCACATTTTGTGAACGCTTGAGTGGCATTTAAGCGGTACGAAATAAACAAGTGTTTAAGGGGACTCATCTGACGAACCTGGGTGACGAATGGGAGGAATTACCCCTGGGCTCTCAGAAAACAGATCCGAATCCCCCCCACATTAAAACATTTAAACCACTTTCATGTTTTTGTTTTCAGAATTTATTTTTCCCCCCACTATCGTTCCTGGGTGCAAATTGTTCTAATTCTTCACTGTTACTGGGGCAATTTACAGGATAAACTAAAACACGTCCGTTTAAGCCGTTTTCAGGTGCGTTTTTAAAACCGCTAATGCTTCACATTAATTTATATTAAAATTTAGTAACTTTTAACATTACTATGTCCTATTGAATTATGTCCAGCTACATTTTTCACAGTTATTGTTCTTTTCTACCTATTAATGGTTCTGTTTTCTGTGCTACAGTGATTTAAGGTTCCAGCTGAGTTCTACAGCTCCAGTGCTAATTGATAAGTTAATTGGTCTTCTTGCCTGTTTAGACTTTTAGTTGAACTTTTCTTCGGTCGGTACAGGGTTTCAGAAACGCTGAGTTCTGTTTTCAACAACTTTTCCTGCACTTGTTTCCCATCTCCCTGACCGAACAGCTGGTACTAGTTGACCAGTTAATGACAAACGGCCGTGAACAGACAGGTGGGGGTGAGAAGCATTGTTCACATGCAAAATGAGTGTTTTTCCTGCTGCAGTGGACAAACTGGTTGCTTACACAGGGCAGGGCAGGTTTCGGCAGTTCCGAAGTTCTGAAACTCCAATATTGCTTTTCGGGTTGATACGAGTGGGTTGAAATCACGTTTGATATTTTAAGGGTTGAACGCACGATTACAAATACCAATCGGTCAAAGTGCATTTATCATATGCACAACAATACAGCGTGATCTTATCCCTTAAATACGCCCTCTATAGAAGATTGGAAATGCATTGGCCCGTCATTAAGAACTGGCCTGGAACAGGATCCAGAAGACATGGTGTTCATTTACATCATTGTAAAAGGGAATTAGTTTACAGCTGGCTTATTTGGTTAAATAAAGGAATTTTTTTTTGACTGAGTAATAAACCTGAATCTACAGTTGTGGCAGGCAGGGTTGTGTGAGCTGGCTCTCCTGTGTATATTTACATAGCTGTCGGTCTTCTCTAGTGTGATTTCTCTTGGGCTGGCTCTGTCGTCTTAAACCCAGGGTGCCTCTCTCCAGGTCCAGCGTGGGTTGTAGGTCTGTTTAGAACAGCTGCAGTCCTTGACAGCCATCGAGTCCACTTCGCGCAATAATGAGCTCACTGTGCTCGTTAGGAGCCGAGCTGGAATAAAAGCCTGCAGACACGTCCACACTCCGGGGTTAAAGTTGAGCAACACGTTGAAAAGGCTCTTGTTGTCTGGTAGGAGGCGAGAGATGAGATCAGGGATGACTGCAACATGAAACTTGATCTCTAGAATCAGAATCGCAGAGGCATGAATTTCACAGAATGAACACCCCATGAAACGGTCTCGATGGGGGGGTCAGTACATACTGAATACATTTTTTTTGTCCCCCTTGTTTCTTCATCCGCCTTGCTGTTGGCCGCGTCCCCAAAGTTGGCGGAGCAGGAGGCGGTGGTGATCCTGGAGAAGACCCCCATCCAGAAGGACGCCCTGGAGGAGCTCTTCCGGAGCTCCCGTCTGGAGCTGGAGATGAGGAACGACATCTACAGCACCTATTACCTGCGGCCGCCCGCCCATCTCAGTGGTGCGTCTCAGAGAAAACCCTTCTCCGGCGGGGGGGATCTCTCGGAGTTTGATTATCGGGAATATTTCTCAGTCATTCGGGGGGGGTTGGAGTGAAGGGTAATGCACTGGTTAACTCTGGAAGGTGTTGAAAGAATATGTGCTCATTAACTGGGTGTGGTTTTCTCCGTGTTTATGCAGTTTCAAGTGGATTTGCCAAATGTACCCGAGCGCAGGGAAATCCTGGCTTGTGCATTTCCTCACATACCACATGACAACACAAATTGTTGGGGGCAAGAACATAAAACCATAGCATGCGATTAAGCGATTAAGCATGAGATTAGTACAGAATACAAGAGCAGCAGTCTACAGAAGGGTAATAAACTGATTTTCAGCAGCATTCAAATGGCAGCAGTGTGCAAAAACGAGTGGTGACTATTGTGAGTTCAGTGCAGAAGCAATGGGCAGTAATGTGAGGAGTAGGAGGATTAAGAGGTGGTGTTCAGAAATCTTACGGCTATGAGAAAGAGGCTTTCTTTAAACCTGGAGGTTCAGGCTCCTAAGCGACATGGCGCCGGAGAGAGCCGATGTGTTGGCGTGTGGCTCCTCGCAGATTGTCTCTCGTGTCGTAGTTTGTGTCACTGTTGTTCACTTTTAGAACGCTACTCTGAAGTATATCAAGCCTTTCATCTGCTTTGCTAATGTTTCACACTCGTTCGTCACACTTTTCCCAGGGTCTCGCGAAGTTTCCTGCACTTCTTTGCCAGCTTTGCTTTGCTTTTACCGTGGTACAGTATTCCTGGCTTTTTCAAGAGAAAGAAAAGTCTCAGTGGAGATTGGGATTTGGTTGGCCAGGAGATGTTATGGCCGGTTGGGGAGAATGTGATGTTCTTAAGTATTGATGAAACCAGGTATGCGCTCTCTTTCATAACAGCAAGAAGAAGTTCTGGGAATATCTGTATCTTATCTTTTCTTATTTGGCAGTGTCCGACAATATTTAGAGTTTTTCTTGTAACAGAAAATAGAGCTACATACTGCACGTGATAGGCACTGTGGTAGAAATATATTCTGTTGATAAGCAAATGTTGTCCAAATTGTTACACTGATTTTGTCGTAATGAATCAATATGCCTTTAAAATAACAAATGTGACAGGCAGCGCACGGAAAACCTTTCTCCGAATGAGTGTGTGCCATTTCCGATAACTGACTCCTCTTCAAAATGCTCACAGTTGTGTTTATTTCTTTTTTTCCTCTTACTTATGTGTCTAGGCTTGGACGGTTACGCCCTGGTATATCTATCCTGCATTCCTTCTCTGTTTTGGACGAAAGGGCCTCTGGATCACTTTGGGTGTTTTCTAAGGACTTTCTGGGCTCTGTTGTGGTGGTTCAAGGTTGGATTTTCACAGTGTCCTTTGGCAGAGCTACATGCTTTATTGCTGTGTACAACCGACACATGGAACAGAGCTTTACCACATTGACTTTGTGCAACAGATGAATCATTTGAAACCACTGTGGTTTTTGTGTGGCCCAGGTTGAAGTTGTGGTAAATATTAAAGAACCTCAGAAGACCAGAGCTGAAAATCTGATGGAAAGCTTTTGGCCATGATGCTCCATATCGCTGTGTGTTGAGGGGGGGGGCGGGGTACCACTAATATTGCTTAAATGATACTGAACGTTAAACGGCTATTTCATAAACCATATTGGTATGAGTCAGTAAACAATGAGTAAGCACAGGTGGCTACAGGCCATCTGCTTAGAGACTCCATTATGCCGAGTTATGTTCTGGTTTGGAGGGTGTTTAGAGTGTCCACTGCAATTTTCCATCAGTAGGACGTCTGTCTGTGAGGCAGGCCTGTGATTGGGGTTGGCCTAACGACTAATACCTTCCAAGAGGCGAAGGACTAATGTAAGATGGCCGGCAAGTATATGAGAAGCAAGGTAGGACATAGCTCGGATTGCCCTTAGCTGCACCCAGGGGGAAATGTGGGCTCAGGCACTGCCTGTCCTTGGAAACCATTTGGAAATAGAAGTTCGTCAGTGTTGCGAAGAAATGTTTGAGTTTGCACCTCCTTCCTGGTCTGTTGTCTCACTAGTTCGGGAAAACAACTGGCCTGCTTGATTTCATTTCCGATTACAGGTGACATGTCATCTGGTTATTTGGAATTGCCATTACTTTTTTTATTTACTATTTTATTACATCTGGCAACAGTGAGGATATTTGGGTCGCATAAGACCCATTGCTGTTTTACAAGCAGAGAAACTGATAATAAATGAACATGGGGAAAAAAAAACAATTCTAGCCTGATTCGAAAGTATGGATATATCATATATGCTTTCTGTTTTTTTGGTTTTATTTTAGGCTTTCATTTAAAACCATTATAGCAGTTAAATGAATCAAATAAGGTTATGCTGATAAACAGTGTATATACATACGGTAAATATGAGAAAGGAAAACAAATTCAGATTGAAATGGAAATAATGAGGTATCCTTTAAAGGGCAACTAAAATATCTTTAAAAATAACCAAACTGCTAGCACATGACAGTAGCTGCTGTGATGGAAGGGAAGGACTCAAGACTAAAGAGTGATAAGATAAGATCACTTTATTGGCCCTATACAATTTCTTAGGAATTTGTCTTTACACATACCCCAGCTTGCTCTCCATGAGACACACAAACAGGGAGAGAAGCTGAGGGTCAGAGCGCAGGGTCAGCCATTTATACAGCGCCCCTGGGGCAGCTGGGGTTAAGGGCCTTTGCTCAGGGGCCCAGCAGAGCAGGATTCCTCTGCCGGCTGCGGAATTTGAACCGGCAACCTTCCAGCCACAGGCGCAGATCCTTAGACACAGAGCCGCCGCTCCGCCCCCCCCCCCAAACGAATCGAACTGCTTGGAAGGCAGCTCTGCTCACCACTCTACAACCAATGCACACAGAATACCTCAACATGAAGTGTTCATGATCTTGTGTTCTGTAGTGCGTAGTTGCTGGCTATTACAGGTTAACATTGCTGGAAAAGCTGAACAGGATCAGTGGCCTGAAGAGTGGGGTTCCGAGGTAGTACAGGAAGTTGATCAAGGTGATGTCCGTGATCAGGTGGTTCCAGCACTGGGGGGTACAATACAGGTGAAGGCACAGCCTGGGGTGAACTCATCCAGGCAGCCAGCAGATGAAAGGGAGAGAATGACCTGCACTTTTCTGTAATGTTGCCTTTTTTCCTCTTTGCATTTTGGATCTTGTCCAATCTCTTACTTCTCCACGGGTTTTCCCTGTCCATGGTATAAAACTGTGCCATGGGAGCATCAAAACATCTGAAAGAACAAAGACGGTTTGAGAACACTGAGTAGGCTGCAGATCACTGTGTGCTTGTAATCACCCAGACCTCTGTGTCTCATTCAGAAACCTTGATAACTGATAAGCCAGAATGAGACACAGAAGCGATCCTTGCCAGGCAATTTTTTAAATGTATCCCTTTTCGTATCTTTTACTTCTGAAATGATCGTCATAATGGATTACGGAGATTAACAGGCATTAGAAATTAATCTGCCCCAGAATCGGTCTGCACTCAGACTGGCCATGTTTTGTCTGCACCGCCTGGCTGTTTTTTTAATACACGTGGAACTCAAGATTAATCTTGGGTAGGTGAGGTTGTTCTAAGAGGCTTTTGTTGCTCAAGTTTTTTTTTTTGAGGTTAGGGCTTTGCTGCCACAGCGAAGGCTATGATTCATTGCCCGGCCTGAAAGCTCGCTTTGTTTCTGCACAAATGTGACACCCTTGAAGGTAAACAGAGAATTTTGAATAAAAAAAATAATAAACTGGAACAAAACTGAATTAAATGGAAGGGACAGGTGGAGATTCTGTTGAAAGGAAGAAGGAAGTACAGTAGAGTGAAAAAGAGAACTTAAGGGAAAAAAATGTTTAAATACCAGAAAATTAAATGCTTACACATAAATGCCAGGATTATGAAGGAAACAATACAAGAGAGAGAAGCTACTGTAATAGCAGGCAATTGCAATGATTTTGGATTCACCAAAATATTTAAATTAGTTAGATGTGGCCTCATCTCATTGGTAACCTTCCCACGTTTTGTCGATTTGACCCTTAATTGGAGTTTAGTTCCTCGTCCAGCAGGTTGGCAGTCAAAACTGCTGGGAAGGGTGATGCACAGTTTTCCTATGCTTTCCTTTCAGGTTGGTTTGAAATTGCTGAAGATTAAGAAATAATAAAAAAAAACACTTCCAGGTGATTCAGTATCAATGCAATCTCACCTTGCAGGTGTGAAACATCTTAAAACGGCCTTACTTTGGTCAGGCAGGTGCTTTGCAAAGGGAAATGTTTGAAGAAGGATGACGTCAGACTGAGCAGGAACTGCTCCTTGAAGACAGTTTCCAGCTGTCATCGTACTGCCTTTTCACATTGTATCTCTGTTGAGTGAACTTTCTAAGCATGGCATAATGCATGGTCATTTTTCACTTCTTTGTTCATGTTTGACATTTTATTGTTTAAACCCCTTTGAGTGTATTACTACTGGATACTGAGGTCTCCTTCAACAGCTAAGCTTTTTTGTTCTGCAAATCTAAGATGTAGTGCCATACGGGTTAGTAGGAATTGAGGGATTTCATCATTCTGCTTTGCTTAGACATTTCTGTCTCGTGTTGCTGCCATCGCCTTGAACTGAACAGCATTATAAACGACGGAACTCCAAGCACACTAAATGTGAACAGCTTTCGACTTTCAGAGACGTGTTTGTGGGACATTGCTTTGACTGGTGGAGCATTATGTCATTCAGTGTTTCTAGTGAGGAGCCTCCCTGTAACAATAAGCTCTTCAGGGGTGATTAGTGAAGTCAAAGTGCAGTATGTCTGTAATCGCAGAAGTATCATCACCGCCTGCAGTTGTGAGGGATTAGGATCCTGTGTTTGGAGAGGCAAATGAGAAGTCGAGTGTGGACCCAGATTGTGAAGAGCCAGTCTCTGCCACTGAAGACTGGCCTTTCCAACTAGCAACAGCTTTTTCAAATGATGTTACATCACATCTGTCCTATTTAATGCACTGTATTGAGTGTTTGTTTTATTATAATGTATTGGTGGTGTATCTAAATCGTTTTTTGTCATGTTGCAGCAATGTTCAGAACTCCGCTGCTCTGATGTTAACAGAATCTAAAATCCATGAGCCTGTACCGCCTGCTTTAGTCTTTTTGCACTGGCTCCCTGTAGATTTCAGAATAAGATTCGAGATTTTGCTGCTTGCCCGTCTGAACTTGAATGGTTTGCCAAGTGAGTACATCAGTGAACTCTTAACTCCCGACACACCTACAGACCGTAAGAAACGCGTCAGTCTCTGGCCTTCTTTCAGTTCCCAGTGCTGAAACTCCAAACACGGGGAGACTGAACTTTCTGTTCTGTTACTCCAAGAATGCGGAATGACTCCCCACTGCGTATCACATTTCTGCAAGTCAGTCAGCACTTGAAACCTGCCTTAAAACTCATTTTATGGTCTTTTATCCCCATATAGTTCACTGTGTGGATTTGTGTATACCCCTCTCCTGTTTCATTCTTTTTTTTTCCATAGCATATTGAAATGTTGCACCATAAAAGGCGCTATATATAATCAGATTTATTAGTAGTAATTCCCCATGTCTATGTGTTATATATAAATAATTCAAAAAATTTTACACTCAACACAGATCGCCCAGAATGAGTAATAAATAGAAAAAGAGTTTTTCTCACTAATTTGCCTTGAAAATATCCTTTATATCATACAGGTGTTAGAGGAGGATGACGCTGCAGATTAATGTTTTGGAAGGGGTTCTCTTAAGATGTGTGAAACAGTGGGGCAGAAAGTGAGAAGCAGAGGTGTGTGAGTGGAACACTTATCCTCCGCCCTGCGAACAACCAAACTCTCACTTTTTCACGCTTTGCATTGCATTGCCTGGACAGACACGCACGTGCTGTGACTGAACCCACCAAAGGGTTTATCAGCAACCCCCAAAGCGGCCTGCAGCTCAGGCTCTGATAAGATGTTGTCACCCCACAACCACCCGGGAAAAAAAATATGCCATCCGGCGACCTACGAGCGGAAGTCGTGAAGCTTCAGTTTGGTTTGCCGCTGATGATGCTCGCTTGGCGGGTCCCGGAGCCGGCAGAGGAATCTTACTCCGTGGGGCCCCTGAGCAAGGCCCTTAACCCCAGCTGCTCCAGGGGCGCTGTACAATAGCTGACCCTGCGCTCTGACCCCCAGCTTCTCTCCCTGTCTGTGTGTCTCATGGAGAGCAAGCTGGGGTATGCGAAAAGACAAATTCCAATGATTTTGGATTCACCAAAATATTTAAATTAGTTAGATGTGGCCTCATCTCATTGGTAACCTTCCCACATTTTGTTGATTTGACTTTTAATTGGAGTTTAGTTCCTCGTCCAGCAGGTTGGCAGTCAAAACTGCTGGGAAGGGTGATGCACAGTTTTCCTATGCTTTCCTTTCAGGTTGGTTTGAAATTTCTGAAGATTAAGAAATAATAAAAAAAAAACACTTCCAGGTGATTCAGTATCGATGCAATCTCACCTTGCAGGTGTGGAACATCTTAAAACGGCCTTACTTTGGTCAGGCAGGTGCTTTGCAAAGGGAAATGTTTGAAGAAGGATGACGTCAGACTGAGCAGGAACTGCTCCTTGAAGACAGTTTCCAGCTGTCATCGTACTGCCTTTTCACATTGTATCTCTGTTGAGTGAACTTTCTGAGCATGGCATAATGCATGGTCATTTTTCACTTCTTTGTTCATGTTTGACATTTTATTGTTTAAACCCCTTTGAGTGTATTACTACTGGATACTGAGGTCTCCTTCAACAGCTAAGCTTTTTTGTTCTGCAAATCTAAGATGTAGTGCCATACTGGTTAGTAGGAATTGAGGGATTTCATCATTCTGCTTTGCTTAGACATTTCTGTCTGGTGTTGCAAGAAATTGTAAAGGGTTAATAAAGTAATGTTAAGACACTGTGAACAAGGTACACGTGTTTTTTTATATAACACATAGCGAGATGCAGGTAGCATATTGTGATGCCATGTCATTTGCGCTGTTGGCAATGTTAAACTCTTGTGGGAGGCTCTGATCAGTGGCTCTTATTACATCGCACTGTAGGGCTTCTGTGGGGAGGTCTATGGCGCGAAAAAAAGACACCCGATCTCAAGTAGAAACAAGGCACTTCCTGTTTTGAAACTGCACTCCCTTCACCTTTCTTTGCTTTCTTCCCTGGCTTATTGTTGTCTGCATAGACAGGACAGCGCAGGCAAAGTCAAGTCACCTTTGAAGTTCCTGTTTCACTCCGGCTGACAAGCGACATGGCGGCATGTCAGTCTTGCACGTCTGGCTCTGCGGCCTATCGCGTTTGCGAAATGTTTCCTGGAAGTGGTCAGGGCACCCGGCTGGCTGTCGCTCTTTTTCCCCCCAGATAATTCAAGCCTTAAATGGGGCGAGGTACCGACGGCCGAGAATTCAAACTGTTGAGAACGAGAGAGTGGCGCGCGCTCCATGTTAGAACCGTTAAAGGGCAGAAGGCAAGTTGTCGGGGGGGTGGGTGTGATAGGGCATTCCTAAAGTTCTTGTAGGATATAAAACAGACAAGGGCTGAATATGAGACTCACTCATGTTTACTGGGTACTTGCCAATCATGTACGGGTTTTGTTTTCAGTTCAAGTAATTGGAGAGGGACTCTGCATCTCCTTTTTTTTTTAAACCCCAGAAATAAAGACGACGGTGGTGTGCCCGGCCACCACAAAACATGTGAAGAAGTACCTGCAGCAGGAGCTGTTTCTGATAGAGGAGAGTGGAGAGGACTACCGCCGAATCACCTGCCCCTACATACTCAGCCAGAGCTTCAGTGTGCAGGTCAGTGCCTGCCTCTCTATCTGCGATATCGAGGCCCTCCTCTTCCCGTAAATTTAGGCACCGCAAAGAATGAGGATATTGGAGCCAAAAATAATAAAGAGATTTCCAGGTGTTTGTCTTGATTGTGTAACTGCATAGTTTTTGGTTGTGCTGGGCATCAAGAGTTATTCATTTCTTGGATAATGTAAATTCATAACATCGTATTGGCAGGTTCAGCGTAGTCCTGACTTTCTCCCCAGTGCCAGCCTGTTAAACCTAGACGATGACTGCAATTGTTTCAGACAAACCTTTTTGTCCCCTTTCATTATCCTTGAAGCCGCTGACCATTAGACAGTGTGTGTTCTGCATTTTGAGAACAATGCCTCCTTGATCCATCACAAAAAGTTACCTGGAAGTTGATAGAGCAGTAATTTCTAACTGAGTCGCATAAAGTAACGCAAATGTAGCCTGCCTGGGAAATGTATTTTTATTCCATTTCATTATTCCGTGTATGTGTGATTGCGACGGCTGTCTTAACTATATTACAGTGCTGAGAAAAGACCTGTCAGTCCCCTAGGTTGGTCTGTATTTTCGTATGTTTTAGGCCATTTTTTTTTTGAAGCAGGTGTTGTTTTTTTGTGTGACCCAGCCTCATCTTTGCCCTCATCACCTTCCCTGACAGATATCCTGCGGTCCAGCCAGTCAGTGCTGGGATTGTCATTCTGTGTAGCGATATGGTCTTTTTATCCAGTGAGACGGAGAGACCCCAGCTCAGCTTGGCAGGGGGGGGCATGAAGTCCCGTCTGTACATCTTTGGGTGGGTCCTAGTGGGTGCCAAAGTTCAACTACATGGGCAACTCAAAGAAGAGCGATGGCTGCCCCCTACAGGTCGATCGTGGTAAAAGCAGAGGGACCGGGTCATTGGTTACACAGCTTAGGAACAAGTGATTACAGTCACTGCATTAGCAAAGCGTGGCTTTTAATTGTGACCTTGCTTCTCCATGATTTTTAAATCTGATCTGTGCTTTTTTTCCCCCCTATTCTTTATAAAAATGATAGATTTTACCCAGCATTACAATATTTTATGTGTGGTCTATATTAGGTGGCATCACGCTGGTAACCCCACACTTTGTTCACTTCAGAGTAAACCAGAGCAAGGCACGCATGTACAGAAATCACCACAACAGTCAGAATATAAAGGAAGTGGACATGAGTGGGGCAATATTGTCCTGCATCTCTAGTATGTTGAATTTCAGTTGCTGAGAACATAGCAGTTGAAGGGTCCTGCTCATTTGCAAGATTAATCCTGATGTTTAAAGTAGACATTTGATTGTGTTGCAGTGGGTTTACAATATTTTGGAAAAGAAGGCGGAAGCTGACAGGATCGTTTATGAGGATCCAGATCCGGACGTCGGCTTCGTCCTGCTCCCGGATTTTAAGTGGGACCAGAAGCAAGTAAGTGGGGTCGTTCTTGGGTCTCGGGTCTGCAGGGCAGAGTCTCGGGTCAGCCTGTTCAATGTCCACCTGCAGTCAGTGAGCAGTTGCATCTCAATGGACTCGACCTGGGAGTCCATTGAGGACAAGTGATGATGATGACAAAAATCTGGTGAATGTAAATGATGATTAGAATCTGGAATAAATAAATAGTGGTAGACCTGTAAGTGTGTAAGGCGGCTTACAAACAAAACTTTCCTCTACATTTGGTAGCAATTAGCTAATTAATCTTTGTCAGCCAGCTGCTTTATGAATGGTTTCAGGGCCTCATTTTCTACAGCATTAGCCAGCAGCCATATCACCCTGCAGCTCCCAGCTGGCAGCCCCACTGCAGCTCAGCAGGTGTGAGCCTGGCCAGTACCTGGATGGGAGACCTCCTGGGAAAAACTAAGGTTTCTGCTGGAAGAGGTGTTAGTGGGGCCAGCAGGGGGTGCTCACCCTGCAGTGTGTGGGTCCTAATGCCCCAGTATAGAGACGGGAACACTATACTGTGAAAAGGGTGCCGTCCTTCGGATGACACATAAAACCGAGGTCCTGACTCTGTGTGGTCGTTAAAAAAAATCCCAGGGTGTTTCTCGAAAAAAGTAGAGGTTTTACCCCAGTGTCCTGGCCAAATTTCCCTTGGCCTTTACCAATCATGGCCTCCTAATTAATCCCCATCTCTTAACTGGGTTCATCACTGTTCTCCTCCCCACTGATAGCTGGTGCGTGGTGAGAGTACTGGTGCACTCTGGCTGCCGTCACATGATCCAGGTGGGGATGCACACTGATGGTAGAGGAGGGGAGTCCCCATTACCTGTATAGTGGTTTGAGTAGAGTGTCTAGAAAAGCACCATGTTACGTGGAAGGATAATTAACATGGTTGGACATTTTGTTTCAGACACCCTTAGTGTATCTTAATTTGACTTTCCAGTGCATCTCTTCTTCGTCTGCTGCTTGTGACCTCACTTTGTTTGCTCCTTATCTAGGGCGACATACAATGTAGGCAACTTTTCTAATGTGTCACAGTCCAATCAAACAGATAAGATAAAAGTATAATAAAAAGACCCAGTGGCTTGCACAAATCAGGCTAGACGTGCAACGCAGCGCAAAGCAGAGATGGCTCTATGCCTAAGGATCTGTGCCTGTGGCTGGAAGGTTGCCAGTTCGTATCCCGCGGCTGGCAGAGGAATCCTACTCCGTTGGGCCCCTGAGCAAGGCCCTTAACCCCAACTGCTTCAGGGGCGCCGTATAAATGGCTGACCCTGCGCTCTGACCCCAGGCTTCTCTCCCTGTCTGTGTGTCTCATGGAGAGCAAGCTGGGGTATGCAGAAAGACAAATTCCTAATGCAAGAAATTGTATATGGCCAATAAAGTAATGTTATCTTATCTAACTGTTCCACAGAACCATCTAGGTAGGCACACAAAATAAATAGGAATGAGACAGTATCAGTTTATAGGTAGAACTCACACTGCCATCACCATGTCACCACCTTTTCATATTCTGAATAGTTGTACCTCGTCCCCAATCATCGCCCTTGTTTCAGAGCTACAGTGAGCCAGTGCCTTCAGTCTGCACGAATGACATCCACGGCGCCTCTTCAGGTTTTCCTACTTTTTTAATTTGCCGGTGACTCCTCTCATCCCGGAACACTTTTGCCTCAAAACCTTGTCCGGCGGGGTCACCACCGGTCGATCAAAACCAGATCAGATTCCTTGTGCATGTAACATGCTTAGCAAAATAAAGTGATTACTGGTTACACCTACCGTACACCACGGATTTGATCATTTGCTAAGTGAGTGTGCCACAGTGCCATTGCGTTTGTTCGGGCCACTTGTATCTGAAGCAAACTGCAGTTTACGGTGTGGGTGTCGTAGATGGGGGGACGGGGCATGAGAAAAAAGACAAATGCTACCGGCTGAAAAAAAAAATGTTCAGATCAAGTTTCAGACGGGATCTGTGTTCCGTTCTCCCTTTGCAGCTGGATGACTTGTACCTGATAGCTATCGTGCACCGACGGGACATCAGGAGCCTGCGAGACCTCACCGCGGCGCACCTGCCTCTGCTACTGAACATCCAGCAGCGCGGACAGGTGAGGGAGCCCAGGGCCAACCATCCTGATGTGCATTGGTCAGAAACTCTTAGCCGTGAGACTCATTCCAAGAGGTCCCATCAGCGGGTGGCTGGCTCGCCCCTCAGCAGCATTAGTGGTAAAGGTGGCCAGGTCAGAGGGTCGGGTCACGGCTCTTCTGTTTTATTTCTGTTTCTGAATTTGGGCCCAGCCACTAGTGCACTTCATGAACACTCGGGCCCTGAAAACGCAAATCATCGGCTGCGGTCTCACCGAGATTAAACAGCTCTATGAAGACCGCTGCCGTGGTAGAATTCTGGCCATCACAGAGGACAGTCACCACCCCGGGCATGAGCTCTTCACCCCACTGCCCTCAGGCAAGAGATATAAGAGCATACGGACACTTACCACTAGATTCTTCAATAGCTTCTATCCACAAGCAGTGAGACTGGCGAACACATTTAGCCACCCCCCTCGGACCACACCTACACCATCACCATCTACCTCATTGTAATTTATTTATTGTACGTCTCCAGTCATTGTTTACACGTCTGTATTGTTTACATTCAAACTGTCTGCATGTTTACTTGCACATTGTCTGTTGTTTGTTTGTACATTGTCTTGATGCACTGTTTGCACTTTGTTTTGTTTTTTTACACTTGTTTTACAATCGAGAGACTTTCTGTAAGTAAGAATTCCATTGTACCAGTACCGGTTACATATGGCAATAAAGTTCAAGTTCAACTGCCTTAACTGGCCTAACGCATTCCATCTTGACATTTTGAAAGCCAGCTCTCGTCCGGGGTGTGGCGCCTCCTATGGAAACCAGGAGTGCCACTGGCCCTCGGCAGAGATGTGAAAGGTCAATGTGTTCCATACGCTGCAGAAATTCTAGAAGAGTCACGTAGAAACTCTGAAATGGCTTTGTGCGGTGTCCAAGAATCGGTTGCTTTCCACAAAAGCAGAAAGCAGAGCCAAGTCATTTGGAAAGGTAATTGGTCCTATTCCACTCATTGGCATTCTCCTCCTTACTGTAAGGGTGTTTGATGATTGTCAGAACGATAACCCAGCCCATAAAAAAGTATTTTGTAAGACGCACATCTGCCTGCTGGACATTTTGGGAGTGTGCTTTGTCGACCATTCCACTCTGGGCGTAGAATATCTCGTTGTGCAGCACACAAACAAAATTCGCCTCTTCGCTCATGAATCACGCAGGGCTAAATGCGATCTCTAAACTAGATAAAAGCCTGTTTGTCCTGCATATGCGTGTGCGGAATACAAAAGTCGGCTAATGGGAATGTTGTTGGCTGGAGATGAGTAACAGGGAAAAAAAAATGCTTGTCCTACAGGCCGCCATCTTGAAGAGCTATGGGATTGCTGGGAACAAGCTGCGTGTTTATTTGCACTATGTGCCCACTTACTACCACCTCCACGTTCACTTCACCGCCCTGGGCTATGAGGCGCCGGGCTGTGGGGTGGAACGGGCCCATCTCCTCTCTGATGTGATCCAGAACCTACGGGCGGACTCCCAGTACTACGTCTCTCGCGCCCTGGCCTTCGCCTTGCGCGCAGACGACCCCCTGCTGCAGAGGTTCAGAGACGCGGGGAGACTTTAACGGAAGGAGTTTTTAACGTGCAGAGCAACTTGTCACGTTTGCCGTACTGCACTTTTGACATTTGATGTTTTGATATCTATTTTTTTTTTAAATAAAACTGGTTTGAACACTGTGCGGTTTGTGGTTGTTTTTTTTTTCTAAACAAGCTGGGGTAACGAGTAACAAGTTACAAAGCTCAACAGGTCTTGTGATGTTCGCGTGATTCCCAGTCACCATGAGATGCTAATACGATTGTCTTTTTACCCTTTGAGGAGACAGTGACACAGGGTTAGACATCATAAATCCTCCCTTTCACCCAGACTGTATGGATATGCATCTCCTCTCCCTTGTAGATAATTGTTATGGATTAACAAGAATTCTGTACCAGAAAAGTTACTGCTGGGAGGCCTTGAAGATTAAAAGTGTGATCCGAGTGGAGTTTGCATGTTATTCCGTGCGTCTATGTGCGAGAGCTACCTCTCGCCGTACGCAGACCTGCTCGCCCAGTGACGAGCGGGCTAGTTGACGTCTTTTAATTGAGTCTGCGTGTGAGAGCTCTGCGACTGCTGGACCAGCCTCCGAGAGCATAATCTTGTCTGCTCTGGAATCCAGGTTATTCATAGCTGCAGAAAACGAGGTGTGGTTCTAAAAAAATAAAGCGAGTTCTTATTAATAGGTACATTTCTCAATAGTGGAGTCTTTATCTTGAAGCAGATAAGATGAAAGAAAAACAATTCCAAGAAACTGTATGCACTGTTGATTTAGATGTTAGCAGTCCCGTTTAGAAATTTCAGTCTGGCCTATGTTTTATATCCATTTTCTCCAGACCTAAGGGAAAGGTACTGGACTGCATCATGCCACCTAGCAGCCTTTTTTGTAAGAAAGAATGGGGTAAAATTCCTAAAAGCTTGTGCTATGAAGGAGATTAATGCACAGTTAAAGTCTAGTTGAAGACTGCTGAGGACAGGTGACACCAGTTACTGAACTGAGGGTTCCACACACTGTATGGATTCAGTCCTGGTCCAGAGCCTGGTCAGTACCTGGATGGGAGACCTCCTGGGAAAAACTAATGTTGCTGCTGGAAGAGGTGTTAGTGGGGCCCATAGGGGGCGCTCAACCTGTGGTCTGTGTGGGTCCTAATGCCCCAGCTTAGTGATGGGGACACTGTACTGCAGAAAGGTACCGTCCTTCAGAGGTCCTTACTCTCTGTGGTCATTAAAACACCCAGGGTGCTTCTTGAAAAGAATATGGGTGTGTCTTGGCCAGATTTCCCATCGGTCTTTACCAATCATGGCCTCCTAATAACCCCTGTCTATGAATTGGCTTTATCACCCCTCCACACTGAGAGCTGGTGTGTGTGGAGCGTACTGGCAAACTCTGGTTGCTGTCACATCACCCAAGTGGGGCTGCACACTGGTGGTGGTGAAGGAGGGTCCCTCATTACTGTAAAGCACTCTTGAGTGGAGTGCCCAGTAAGGTGCTATATAAGCGTAAGGAATTATCATTTATTAATATTAGATCTAATTGCAGTAATTTTTGCGTCTAAATAAATGAGGATAAGGTCCAAACTAGTGGGCTCAAAAAAGTTTTCTAGGCACTGTATCCTTCCTTAAAAACTCATCTAAATAGGCAAAACAGTTGTACTTGTCATAGTGAAAGCCTGTTCCCAATTCTTGAATAAAATACTATGTTGACAGATGTGAGTCAGATTATAGAAATCTTATCCGTATATGCTAAAAATATTAATCGTTGCAAGGTGTGTATAAAGACGCAAAACAGTGATGAGTCACTGACAGTTATGGGAAGAATGAATTCTAGGGTTGGCTCTGTCAAGGAATAGCTTTAGCTTTATTATTTGACAAAATGAAAGATACCTAGAAAAACAAATAACAATAAAATAAACAGCTAATTGAATTCCACTGCATCATTCATTCAAAATTGTAATAGCTATTTTTCTTTCTAGCTAGTAAGTTTCATAATTAACCATTCAATTTGAGGTGGCAGGCTGGGCTTTATACAGAACAAAACACAATTTTTATTTTGATCCATTTAACAGATAATGTAGGAAATTCAATCAGTAGATCCCTGTCACATTTTGTTAACCTGGTCTGATTAGGTTCAGAATATTAGACCGATGGTGATCAATTATCAAATTTTTCTACCTGATCTATATACTAACTAGGTGCGAAGGTCTACCAAATGATCCACAGTTGTCAAAAGTTTGTTATCTGATCCATGTACAGTATTAGCCAGAAGCAGAAGATTTCCATAAAAGATTGAAATACCCATGTCTTGCGTAGAAATCCAATGTGTGAACGTTTGTGTTTGCTTAAATGCTTGCTTAAATGTTGTCCAGTGAAGTTTTTCATCTTACATTTCCATCTGATCTGGAATATGTAAATTTGTAGTCAGCAGCCATGTCACCCTGCAGCTCCCAGCCCCAGCCCACTGAAGCTCAGCAGGTGTGAGCCTGGTCAGTACCTGGATGGGAGACCTCCTGGGAAAAACTAAGGTTGCAGCTGGAAGAGGTGTTAGTGGGGCCAGCAGGGGGGTCTATGTGGGTCTATGTGGGTCTTAATACCCCAATATAGGTATGGGGATGCCCTAAAAAGGTGTTGTCTTTTGGATGAGACGTAAAACTGAGGTTCTAACTTTCTGTGGTCATTAAAAATCCCAGGGTGTTTCTTGAAAAGAGTAGGGGTGTTACCCTGGTGTCCTGGACAAAACTCCCATTGGCCCTTACCAATCATGGCCTCCTAATAATCCCCATCTCTAAACTGGCTTCATCACTCTATTCTCGTCCCCACTAATAGCTGATGTGTAGTGAGAGTACTGGTGCACTATGGCTGCCGTCGCATCATCCAGGTGGGGGCTGTACACTGGTGGTGGTGGAGAGATTCAGAAAAGCACCATATGAGTGTAAACAATTGTTAATTATTATTATTACGACTACAAGAAAAAAATCATTTATGTGTTATCGAGATGAAACTGAGACTGATGTTGGGACAATTAGATAGCAATTATTAGTCATTACTCTGGCAAGCGCTCGGGAGAACTGTGGAGGACTGGAACGCTGTGTAATATTTGTGAAGGTAAACTGGCTTTAGAGATCGCTTCTTATATTTCTTTGGGGTGGAAAAAAAAGCTCAACGGAAATGTATTCCACTTTGTTTTTGCCCAGACGTTCAAGGCGATGGAGAGCTAAAGTCATGCTACAAGCGCAAAAGCTCAGCTCACAAAACAGGCTGTGCCACTACCTCTGAAGTCTTTTAAGTGTCTTGCTCAGAAAGGGTCAGGTGTCATCTTCAATGTGGCTCTGAAGTGTTTGTACCTGGACAGCACACGCCGGAGGCTGATGAATGTTAAAAAAAGGCAGTTTTCAAAGTTTTTCTCTTGAGTCTCCATCTGCTTCAGTTTGGTCTCGTCAAAACTGGTGACCTCCTCTCATGTTTGGCTTGTCAAGAGATTTTGGCGTATAGCGTAAGTATATTGACTATACTTGACATGAACTTTTTATCGAGCACTTGTTGTGTACTTGCCGCTTCTACATAAACTTTCTCCAAGTTGTCTTCCAACCCAATGGTTCATTCTTTAAACACTACAGGCAGAAAAGGAATCTCATTCAAGTTTTCTAAGGTGTTTTTGGCACCATTGCAGTAAAGTGGAGTTTATCCCCCACCACTCTCCAAGAATGTGTATAGGATAGTGTTCAGCCCCTTGTCACGCGTGTGAAAACAATTGTGAATTTATAGCCTGTAAGACGATAGAAAACTGTGTGCGTCAATAAACCATCCATCATCTTCTGTTTAAGGGCCGCAGTGAATTCTTGCGTGCGCATGCGCTTTGCTTTCGGGCGCATACCAATGGAAACGATCATCCTCATGTGATGTTCCTGCCTCTGGTTCGCTCTATATTACAGATCCCACTCGTATTGCAAAATACAGGCTGCACTTTTTTTTTAAACGTAGTGTGGACGACGTCCTATATAACACGGAGGAGTGTCAGCACGGAGAGCTGCTTCTCATTGCGGTCTCTATATCCTGAGCATAACAGCACGCATTGTTTTTTTTTACGTGCACAAGTATCTCTTGGTGTGCGGTAAGAAAGGAAATACGGGATAATTGAATTACTCCCTTTAACGAAATCTGTATTTTATTTCTAATGACAATATGTGGATTTGAAAACAGACGAGATTTCACTCAAAATATTTAAGGTAAGCGGTGTATTTTTCCGTTTGCATCAAAGATGTTTTTTATATAGCCTCTTTCCTGCCGCCTCAAAATGAGGTAGCACAGACACTCCGGACAAGAGGGTGGGGTGTTATCTCATGTGTTTCTCTTTAAAATGTAACTTAATATTTTCGAAAATGTTAAATTATAAGTGATAACGGAAAAACGAGTTTTAAATAATTTCGGTATGATACCCGTTCTGATTACAACGGCATACTGTGATGCTTGAAAACATTCCGTTGTCCCTCGATACAGGAACCAACTGATAAACGTGCTACAATATTAAATAATAAAAAAAACAATCCCCGCAAACCAAATGGCAAACAGCCCTATATCCGAAACCTGGTTTGAACAACGGGCGTCTCTTAAATAAACTTTCCGTTTTTGTTTTGTTTGAGGTTGAGTTACATTGTGTAGATACAATTTGGCAATAATGTAACTGTAAAATCCGATTTTTTCCTCTAGCGGAGTGTGAGATCTGGGGTTTAAATTGCAAAATGGTCGACAGCGCAGGACTTCTTGGATTGTATGGATATACAGTATGAATATGTATTCCGTTATTCGTTCTTTAACTCTGACCGTCTGTGCTATCAGCACTTTCAAAGATCAGACAAAACAATTCAACCTTTGTTAAATATCCTTTCGTGAAATACGGCAGTAGCTTCTTAAAGTCTTTTCAAGTGTAAAAGTCGCGTTTTCTTCAGTGATTTAGCACATATTAGCAGCTCTCTGGTAGCAGTGTTCAAATCAAGTTTATCTGTTCCATAACCCCCTTGTACGGCTTTGCCGCAAAGAGGCGGTATGAGCTGTGGGTGTCTTGTAGTTCTTTTTTTATTTTTCGTGCAAAACCCGGGAGAACGTCCCTATGGTAACAAACCAACATAGAGAAGGCTCCACAGCCGAAACGTTGTGCTGTCTCTCTTCTCTTTTCAGCGTGGAATAAACCTACTTCTTGTTCCTTTGCAGACTACGCATGCAGACGCAGCTACCCACCTGAAATACGTCAAGGGTCTGTTGTATAGCTTCCGTTGAAAAGTGGTCTCCAACTAAATGTCACACGTGGCCTAGTGTCAAAACTGCTATTTTTAAAATAATGTAAACTTTTGTTGAGGCGATGACAGTTGTGTGTGAAAATATGAGTTTCGGATATTGTCATACATGTTCTACATGTACCGAGCAGCTGTTAGGGAAACTGACTCTTCATGTGCCTGTAGCAAAGGTAGGACTATTCATTTGCACAACTGTTAATTTTAATAACCACAGAGCCTTGTTGTTGTTGTTGTTGTTGCTTGCAAGGCCCTTAATCGGAGAACTTCTTGAGAAGAATCGGAGAACTCACTCCTAATAGCAGAAGTATTATTTAATATTATGAATTTGTTTACTTTATGATGGTCTGTTTATCCTGTGTATATATAGATAGAAACAGTTTTGATAAGAAGAATAATAAGCGACATCTTTAATAGCATGTTAATAGTTCAGCAGTGGTGTATGTTGGATAATGAATCTATGTTTAATTAACCGGGGTGATATTACTAGCAGTACAAAATTTATATGACAGGAAAGTATTTAGCCACCTGAGACTAATGGCACAGAACACCATCTCCAACAAGGACAGAGTAAAGGTTGTAATATCACCGACATACCAATGCTTAGGCCGAAACTAAGGTACTGTATCTTTTTACTTTTCGACTCTTTATCATCCGTGCACAAAATTTCAACCTCATATCTGCCAGGGAATAACAGAAATAACCTGTCCACAAATGGTAAAATTGTTGTCTTGTGTCTACTTTAAGATGCACATATGTTTTTAAAAGCTTGTAGTTCAAGTTCTAACCTTCGACAGTAACCACTGTGACCTCTAAAAATGGACTGTTTCTGGATCCTGACCAATCTTTTGGGCTAATCTGAAAACAAAGGGTAAGATTCCATTTTTTTTTCTCTTGTTCAGACTAAGGAGCGTTTTTGTTCCCCTATATTCTAGTTTTGTTTCAAGTCCTGTTGTGCAACTCATTTGGCATGATGGAGATGTCACCACACCATAGTTAAACTTATAACAAACAGTGTATTTACTCCCTTGTGAAAGTGTCCCGTCTTGGAAGTTTTCCAGATAACCTTGGCTGAAAGCACATACAGTATGTGTCTCTGTTTTACCCATCAAGATGCCAGTCAGACATTTTCATGTAAAAAAAAAAGTCTTTAAAAGGAATGTTGAAAAGGAAGGATTTGAAAAGTTATTATTTTGCGTCTGGTTTGTCGTGTTGCGGGTACTTTTTAAGCGACTATTTCTATAGTACCGCTTTATCTGTGAATGGTTCATCCTTTTTTCAGACCTACACGAGGAATGTTTCAAGCTGATAAGCAAAGCAAATATGTTTATTTTTTCTGACTTGAGGAAAAAGGGAGACTTCTAACTTCAGTGCATTTAATAGCGCTGGGTTTTTTTCTGCCATACATTTTCCGAGTCCCTTATGCATTTCTCACCAAACTATGGCAGGACAGTGTGGTTTTCATAGTAAATTATCATCTGTTACTGCCATTAACTGGAGAAACGGATTTTCATTTTTGATAATTTAATGAAAATTATAATTAATGTTAAATTAAAATAATTAATGTTTTTAGGCAGACTGGAAAGCTTGGCTTTCTCGAAGCTGCCAGTAATTGAATCGTGTAACCTAATCATTACTACAGAATCTACACAGCCTGACTTTCTAAGCACGTAATCACGAAATGAAATAAAAGTAAACTGTGAGGCCAAATCATTATTTCCAGATCATTGGTATTTTTTTTAAATAGAGACAGATGGTGTCATTTTAAATATTGTTGATATGTTTGAGAGTATTTGCTTAAAAAAAATATTCGTCAGCAAAATTGCTCTTCTACGATGACTTAAAAATATAGGGTACCTATTTTCTTGTGTGGGGGGGTAACTGTTCTTGAATATTATATACATTAATTCGCTAACATGTTAACAGTATATATCTTTCAAAAGATGGATGCACAGTTAAATTGTGATTTATTTTTTTTAAAAAGTGTTGTTACTTGGTAATGGACTTTTGTGTGTAATTTAATAGCATATTACTATAAACAACCTGGTAAATGTCAGTCATTTTGCGTTGGTGTACTCCATGCAATCAATGCTTTTCCTTTTTGTATAGGAACACAATTCTACGGCGGTCTTCAACTGAAAATTTAGCCTTTTTGTTTGTAGATTAGTAAGCCTCCAAGATCTGTATTTTGTAGCTTTTTTTGCTTTGTGGAGGTGTAGAGTGGAACAAATAAGCTAGTGATGACAAAGTCCTGCCGACACGTCAGAAGTGTTAAATGGAATGGATTAGACAGTACAGTATTTCATATTAGTTGTTCATTTCTAGTCTACCTTAAGGTGGTGTGATCAAGTGTTTGGAGATTCTGAACAATATGAATTAAAGATTGCTAAATGACACTTGGATTCTTTTCACTCAAACTAAGCTTTTAACACAGCATTGTAAAACGAAGCAAAAAACTCAATTTGTGAGTAATGTGTGATTACTCATTTTATTTATAGTATACTTTTCATAGGTCAATCTCAAAGTGCGGTACAGTACAATTGAATATACTGTATTCAACTCAAATAATAAACAGGATACAATACGGAATAAAATCAGACACCACAGCATAAAAAAAAAAACAATACTGTAATAAAATGGACCCAAATCAGTACAGCAGTATAAAATACAGGCTTTCTTGTACAAATATGTTTTTACTCTTGATTCAAATGCTGTCAAGAACTCGACTGCCGTAATATCATGGAGCAGGTCATTCCAGTGACAGTTCCGCCACGGAAGACTAAGTCTAAGGAATGGGAAGGAGATCTGGGAGGAAGTCTGTAGTTGGAGCAGTCCTTTAAAATAGGAAGGGGCTGGAGATCTGGGAGGAAGTCTGTAGTTGGAGCAGTCCTTTAAAATAGAAAGGGGCTGTTCAGTGATCATATTTAAATGTCAGAAGCAAAATCTCAAGCCAATTCTGAAAATCACAGGCAGTCGGGGCAGGGATGCCAAGACAGGTGTAATGTGTTCCTGCTTTTGCACCCTTAACAGTTGAGGCATGTACTGTACCAACATTCCTTGTTTCAATCCACACGTAAGAGAGGTGTGTGCTTAAATCGCATACCTGCAAAAAAAGTAAAAGTAAAAGTAAGTATCTTTCACTTAAGCCATTCGTGCTGTGTTTGTCGCACAAATGTAGAGGGGGGTGGGGGGGGGAGATGGCTCTGAAGATCTTTGCAGTTGGCAATAATTCTTGTTACTGTTCAACCCACAAGGTCGAATGATTTGTTTGTTTGACACTGATGATTTATATGTCCTGGTACTGTGACATTATCATTCAGTGGAAAAAAAAAAAGGTAAAGTCCATACCAAAGCCACAGGGGTATTATTTTTCAGTGCACAGGAGCAGCTGGGGTAAAGTACGTCGCTCAAGGTACAGCAGCAGGAGCATGAACTCGCAACCTGTCAGCCCTGAGTCCAAAGGCTTTTTGTTTCATAACCGCTTTGAGGAAAAGAGGAAAGCTAAAGCGTTCTTTAATTCACAGTCCGGATCTTCATAAATGTTGACATATTTCAAGAGCTTCAATATGAATACGTGGCTGAAAGATTACTCATTGTGGTACCAAAATGAGGATTAACTGTTTGCTTATATCAAAAGGGCTAGAATTTCAGCATAAGGCTGCCCAATAATTGATTTTTACATAAAGAAGGAAAGAAAACTTGGAGTGAAAAGGGCAGAAAAAAAGAAAATGTCTGGGTCTAGAGTATGTGCTCTTCCTTTTAGAAGAATCACTGACCTAGTGCCCCTAGCATTGATTTTAAGCAAGGGTGTGCTCCATAGAACAGTGTGTGTGAAGCCATTGATCAGGTGGTAGAGTGACTCTTGCATCATCTGTGTTTTTTTATATCATGCACTTCAAGTTCTTCTTGTTTCTTCTTTTGCGCGTAATACATTCTCAGGGCCAAAAGCTGTGGCAGTTTCCTTTGTGATCGGCATCGCATTTCTGCTTGTCACATAAGTAGCATAACCGAGAATTGTCAATTTCTGTGTAGTGATATGTCATACATAGTGATCTCCGGTGCAGTTTGTGTGGCAAACGAGTCTGTGTTTTCAAAGAAATGTGGCAAATGCGTATTACTGGCAGGTTTGTTCTGTGCTTGTGTCCTTGAGGGGGGGCATCTTCTACTGTGCTGATTTTTTGCAGAGGAGACATTTTGGGGTAATGTGTTTGTATTGATTTTATTTTTCAGAACAGGCCCCCCCAACATAGATAGGTTCTATAAAATTGGTTTTATTGAATCATCCTGCATACTGGGGGTGCTCTTGTTCTTAATGGATCTTCTCCATTTTTTTCAATGTACAGCAAAGGCTCTTTCGGAAGTACTGTAGAAAGGCTTTTCGATTTCTTCTGCTTCCCGAAGCTTCCATGTAATCTATCCATTCTTGCGTTCACTATCATGTTTCAAGTGCTAACATTTCTGCTTCGTGCACAACATTCCTTGTACACCAGTGTCAAATGAAGTTTATCAGAAAAATTATGGGCTTTTATTCAAAACACATGAGAAGGAAGTATTTAAACTCCTCTTATGGGGATTAAAAACCTTAAAGGTTAGGCTCCAGTTCTGTGGGTGCTCAAATACTTTCTATATAATTGGATCATATTATTCTAAAAGCTTTGTTTAGTTCTTAAATACTTTTTTATTATTCTTAGTTTGTTTTTTTTGTAGGGAGGTTGCCAGTAGACTGCACATATGCAATGCCAAATTAGCTCTTGTAAACATCTTAACCGATTGTTATCATTTTGTAAAACAAGAAATCAACTGAGTCATAAATAAATTACAAAGTTGTAAACATAAGCAAGTGACATTTGGTGTGGAACAAATGTCTGCGCAGAACAGCCCCTGCCAGCAAATGAATGGAACAGGAAATGTGGATACTGTATTTCAGAAATAGATAAATCTGTAGATCTGATTCAGGACAACAGCCTCCTGGAAAAGAAAAAAAATAAACTAGACCAACTCCAGTATCTGCCCTTATTTTGACTTCTTGTTCCAAAAGCATGGGACACCTGACTTTTACAGCAAAGCTGTCAAATAGTTAACTAATGTAAAATTGTTTTAGCAGTAAAATAATGAACATTTTCTGACTGCTGTATCCAGTGCAGTGTTGCAGACTCAAACGCACACGCTCACAGCGGGACAAATTTTCCCCCGTAGACAATGAATCTACCAGCACGTCTTTGGACACGTGGGAGGGAACTGGTGTACCTGTGGAAAATCCGTGGGGGATGGGGGAGAACATACAAACTCCACACAGATAGTATCCCGGGAATTGAACAAAGGGCTCTGTGCCAACCACTGCCTCACTGTGCAGCCTGTGTAATAACCCCCACAAAGAAAATCAAAGCCCACTGTGGTGCTCCACTTTCATGAAGAGTCTGTATCTCTGGACGATGAAGTCCCAGAAATAACCTCATCTGTAGCAGAGCAATGCGAAAGGAACACGCTCTTATGAAACTTAATTAATGCTAAGAAATGCTTTACCGTCAATACAATGTTAATGGTCACGGTCTGTTTGATGTTCAAAGGCACAGTTCTCACAGTGTAGTGTGGCTTCTCCTCTGTGAGTCTCAATTTCCCTTTGTTGCTGTTGTCAAATTGTACAGGTTCTGTCATTTAAAAGATCCATGGTTTGTATAATGTATGTTTATTCAGATCTTATTGACGGAGCACAGTTCTCAGTAAGTAGTGTTTTTATCAAACTTGCTAGTGCATCTCTAAATGCAGGTGTACTGAAGTTTAAAAATTAAGTGTGGTAGATTTAACCACAGGTTCAGTGAGCTCGGAAGGGGCTGTAACATGCTTTTGTTTGAGCAAACTCTCTGCTAGGTGCAACTTTAGTTAGTCTCAAAAATGGCACCTAAGGTAGTGTGGCGTGACTTTTCAGATCAGAGAATGGAACGCTGAGCTTTGTGGTTCTAAAAGAAATTCAGAAAACTCCAAAAATCGAATTCCTTCTTGTGCCTCTTGAATGAGGTGTACACCGCATGTAAATTCAAGGTCATTCCCATGCTGATTAACCCTCGCTTCCTGTTCTTTTCCCCTTCCTGGGGGCTTAAACTGCTTAATTCAACACACTGTGTGTGGAGCTGGTTATGGCTACAATGTCTTCCAGGCCTCTAACGTTTACTGAATTAATGATGTCTGCATGCACCCGCTTTTAAGAGCTGATTTATGGGCACCTCTGCGAAAAATTAACTAAGTGAAATAAACATCACCCCTTTCATTTGGTGCTTTACAGTATGCTTAAGAGCAGATGTTGCCCATGCTGGCAGCCTCTCAAGAAGCACTGCTGGCTGTGTACATGTGTGTGGGCTTGGATAGTCATTAACTTTGTAGAAGATTAATTACCGGGTTCCTTTTTTTGCTCTAGCTCAGCGAAAAATAGTTTGCGATATTATTTCTTCTAGATTTAAGCTTACATGTATAGATGAAAGAGTTTGGAAGTGATTTTGAGCTTTACTGTATGAGCAGAATGTTTTTTTTTTACTTCCAACACCCAGTGGGAATGGTATTTTCAAATGTTCACAATTTGTTTTTTCCCCCCATTTCAAGTAAAGCCTTTCTTGCTATATACCCTTAACCGACTTCCAGGTTTTATGAAGTATTTTTCTGGTTCCATCCAAGGCTGATCCGCTTTAATCTTTGTAGGGAAAAAGGACTTTTTCCATTCTATTCCACTGGATTTGTCTGCCTAGGTTGATCTTGAATTATTTAATGATCTTCCCTACGGTGCTGGTTGGCTTGAAATCTAGCTTTGGCACATTTTTGGGACAGACCAGTCTGTCTCGCTGAGCTCTGTGTTTTTGTGGTTTTCACTGTTCGCCTGTGGGAGGAATGCATTCCTCTGCTCAATTATAGGTAGACTGTAACACAAGTGCAGAAAATGAAATATGTCCTTCAAACATATGCAAATCTTAATCTGTGTTGACAGTAATTAATACTGCGAAGGAATATTGGGAATGCACAATGTTGACATTCAACATTAGGAATTAGATTTCAGCACCGTAAAATATCAGGGTGAGACAAGGCTGCCTTGTTTTTTTAGGAGGTCGTTAAGAGAGTTTTTTGGACTTACAGTTAAGGCAAGATGGCTCTAGAAAATGCCTTATGACATTGAAATAATAGTTTGCAGTGTGTTCCTATGTCAACACGTCTGGCTATCCTAGTCTCATTTTCATAACTCGCATTGCTGTTTGAACATGGGAAAGGGATTACAGGCTGGAAACGCAGGTGTCGAATCCGAGACATTTCTCAGAATATTTTTTTTCCTGTAATTATTTCCCTGTGTCTGTGGAACACTTGAAGTACAGAGATATTAATATCTGCAGTAGGGGGCCACAGAATACGTACCGGCTGACTACATTAATAGTGAAGACACACCAAAGTGATGTGCACTCACTGAATTAAACACATTTTCCCTCTTCAGCTCATGGAAAACTGTGAAAATGCAGCAAACATTGGGCTGGGGGGTGTTATGCCTTTAAGGAATTCTGGAAATACAGAGGGGTGTGGGGAGTCTTGTTCATCTGTTTTCTGTTCTCCTCTTGTGGATGCCTATATTCTGCTGTATATGTTATATATAGATTCTGCTGTGCCTTTTTCTTCCCATGACTGTCTCATGGTATCAGTGACTGTCCACACAGAGAGAGATTGAAGTGGAATTCGGTAGTTTCTAGCAGCACAAAGATCGCTCAGTGGTTATAATGAAGGTGCTTTTTGTTCTGCATTTTCATATCATCATCACGAGGTATGATTTCACTTAAAAGAGGCTTATATTTCTCTTCTGATGGAAATAAAACGATCTGCCAGAGGCTCTGATTAAAAAAAAAATTGCTTGCATGGATTATAACCCAAGCAGAGGCGTGATTCCATAATTCTAGGATTTTGCTGGTATTATTCTTCGGTGGAAGTGATAAATATACCTTAAAGAAGGCTGGTGCTTCTCATTTATGTAGGACCAACATCGCAGTTTTTTTTTTGTTCTAATAACCAGGTTAAATGGCAAAGATACAGTACAAGTTAATAGGAGAATGAGCCAACTAGGATGTTTTGTTTTCTTTTTAAAGGAGGGGCCCCAAGTCTAGTGAGACTCTTTCTGGAGGCAGGGAAGATACGAAATCGAATCAGTCAGGTTTGTCAGTGATTTGCTCTTGTCCTCCTTCAGGATTGATTAAGAGAGCATAACCACGAGGTAAAGTCACATACTTCTGTATAAGCACAAACATGATTTTAATATGGATGAAACATAAAACATATCCAAGAGAGTGCATTAGAGTCACAACCTCTTATGCTTTGGTAATAGAATTATTAAGATATTGACTCTAATTCTGTGCCAAGGTAAGCGGCAAGTTGGGCCAAATTTATTTTTTTTATATTCTGAAAAGATCTGTATGAGTTGGGGATTTCCCATTCATACATGTAGAAACATTATACAGTTTACGGTGTTGTCTTTAGCAACTGTGGCATGTCTCTAAAAGGCCTGCTAGCAGTCTTTGAAAAAAGAACAAAAGTGAATATTACAAAGAATCGCAATTGCATTATTTAAATTTTCACTTTAAGAGCTGTCTTTTTTTTTTCTTAACCCAAGAAAATAAGAATAATCACTGATCCCCAGAATATGGGTAAAAATAAGGATTCTCTGTGGTCTTTTTGGTGACTTGTGTATTATGGTTTGAGCCACAGTCTGCAAATTAGCATCTTCTTGAATTACTTAGATTATAGAGAACATGGCCTCACTGTGGTCACATTATAATAAAGGGAAGAACCAGGATCTCTCTTCCCTTTTTCTGTGTGTCATCATGGTTTCAGTTTTTGTGACACTTGCTGTACGTTTATAGCAATCTTTAATTGCAATATAACATTATTTCACTGTAATTTGCTGTGCTACGGGCTTTGATATTGAAGATACATCAGCCTTGATTTCTTTAGGTGCAATGAAGTGCACAAAATTGGAAAAACAACACCTGACTGGAAGAAGTTATGCTAACATGCGCAGAAGATTGCTCATTTCACTTGAGGGTCAGAAAGTCGTCTGCGCTGCAGGTCATGTTCTACAGCTGAGATTGAGATGTTATTGAGGTGTGTGGCTGCGTCTGTCTTGAGAGGCACAGGAGATCGGTGTGATTGGCGAGACAGTAAGTTACAGTAAGGCACTTGCCGCATAACAAGATGAGGAAATCTCATCCAGCTGTTTGGCGGTGCTTTTGAGCTTTGAAGACAATCTCTGGAAATACCTGTGAAAACATTACATCAAAGACCAAATGTGGCCGTGATGACTTGCATAAAAAAAAAAGAAATGAGCACCTAGTTCCCAATGCAGAGTGAAAATACTGATTTTCTTTTATAGTCTGTTTGAAAGCTGTAGATTTACAAGATTGATATACTTTATCCTCCTGGATTTACATGTTGTATATATGCAGACATTTCTGTTATAACTCCTTGTAATCCGAAGTATTTCTTTTAACTATCAAACACATCTGAGCACTTAAAGAGTTTGGATTCCCACCTGCAGAATGCAAACAGGGCTGCTGTGATGGTTTCCCGACTTTATAACCGTACCATATACAAACTGCTAAAAGCAACTTTGTTTCTTCCTTTTTTCGCAGTGGGGATCTGCTATCAAGTACTTAAAAGTGGTTTTGTAATTTATAACTGGCAGACTGAAACTGTGGTTCGTTCTGGGTTTCTGGGAAATATGGAAAACCTCCTTCATACAGCGAGGTATCTCTATGAGGTGCTTTTCTTTTCAATAAAGTGAAACTAAAAGTTCTTAAAATAATCAGACCACAATAAAAGCCCTCCAAAGTATGTAATCAGTTAATATGCAGTGCAGTGGCACATAAAAATATGAGGTGCCTTGTTTAGGGCATTAGATTAATGCAGTAGACCATAATCCCTGAACATGAGCTTTGTTTCTCTTTCTTTATAAAGTGGTTGAAATAATTTTCATGTATATTGTCTCTCAAAATTAATCCCTTGGAAGGATTCAGGCTGGTAAAGCCAGGTGAATTCCCTGGCTTTATAAACCTTTTTAATGAAAGGTGTATAAATCAGTCGGAGAGATTTGTTGCACTTTTTTATACTGTTTTGTGAAATATCTGCAGACCACATCGGTGGTCTCATGTGCGTCGCCTAGAAATAAAGAGATTTCCTGGCTGTAATCTCGAAAACAACCAGCAGCTACAGTATGCGTGGCGTCAGATGTTCAGTAATCCTTTATAATCCCCAGGCCTTCGTTTGAGGTAAAAATGAGGGGCTTGTGGTTTTCTCCAGAATCGCGTCGTCTGACGGGGCTGAAGTGTGCAAAAGTCATGTCACCAGCAGAGCGGTACAGTCCCCCCTCCCCCAGCCCCCCCCCCCCCCCCCCAACAGCGCAAGAGCTGAAGCAATTTTCTCACTTCTCCACCTAATCCGGTGTGTAGTTGGTGCGTCCCGTCTGCAGGTGCTGCACTTCAGTGGTGGATGAAATGATCCCCTGCTGTATGTTAAACACTTCCTTTGGGGTGTAAAACACTGCATCGGTGCCGGGAGTTAATATTCTCAATTGTTGCAGTAAAGGTGTTTGCCAAGTTATTCTTAACGGTGATAATGAGAATACAAGGCCGGTATTCTCAACTAGATGTTTAGGCTGTCGAAATGAGGTGCATTTTGAAATTTGGACCATGAACGTGTTGCCCTTGTTGTCTGTGTGCCTGCCTGTCTCGTGGAGAGCAAGCTGGGGTATTCAATAATAAAGTGCTATTAAAGTGATCTTCTCTTATCTGAGTGAAGTCTATGTTCCGAAAAGGCTTCTTCAAGCCCAGAGGTTGTGAGGAACTTCATTAGTGGTGCAAAGTTACGGGCAGAAGAAGACCTGGCCCAGCACATGCTTTCTTCCTCTTAATGACTTGTTCTTGACACTTCTTCGCTGTAAGTGACCGCAGTCAGTAGACCGTTTATATTAACGCAGAATTTAAATACCACTGATGGTCTGCCTTAAAATAACTCCTCAATGGATGCCTTCTTTCCATAGCTTTGCATCACGCTCCAGTTGTGCAATACTGGCAGCTTCTGCTTATTTCCTCAGTTGAGGATGCAGGTCCTTTTTCTACACGGGTTTGGGGGGAGTCAGAACCTAGTCCTGCAAGCAAGAGGTGCAAGGTAGGATATGGGATATGGAAGCCAGTCCATCACTGGGCACACATGGGCACAGGCACACCCTCACAACAGGGCCACTTTTCCCAGAAGCCAGTTGCATGTCTTTGGACTGTAGGAGAAAAACCCACCTGAACATGGGGAGAACATACAAACTCCACCCAGACAGACCCCTGGGAATAGAACTCATGGCCCAGGCACTGCAAGACTGTGCCGTGATGCCGACCTGCTTCTGAAAGCTGCTTCTGAAAGCTGCAGCGCTTGCTCCTCCTGTCGGGATTATTTTTCTCATGTTGCCTTGTTTTCTTTCTCTCCAGGACAACAACATGCAACATTCAGAAACGAGAATGAGAAGGAACAGGTGAAGATGTCCCTCAAGACTGCTAAAAGTAAGCTTCCCTTCATGAAGACAACTTCCACTCGCAGTGGAATTTTGCTTCTGAAACAGTAATAATAATAATAATAATAATAATAATAATAATAATAATAATAAACTTTATTTTATATAGCGCTTTTAAAGGTGGCTTCTCAAAGCGCTTTACAGGGTGACAATAACAATAAATAAGAAGACTACAACAATAAATAAGAAGATTTCACAAGATAGGACACAATTATAATTACAACAATACAACAATAACAATAGAGGAGACCGTGGAAGGTGGTATTAAGAAGAGCAGAGGGGTGAAGAATGGAACCAGTTAAGTAAAGGCTTTTCTGAAGAAGAAGGTTTTGAGTCTGGATTTGAAGGAGTTTAGAGAAGGTGACTCTCTAATATCCTTGGGCAAAGAGTTCCAGAGCTTGGAGGCATAACAGGAGAAGGCCCTGTCACCCATACAATGAAGACGGGCTTGGGGGACAGTAAGGAGGGCAGAATTTGAAGAGCGGAGGTTGCGAGTTGGGGAGTAGGGCGATAAAAGTTCAGACAGGTATTGAGGTGTAAAGTAAAGGATAAAATCGCATTTGCCTGATATGATGAGTATTGGTGTGATATACACCACAGTAGCGACATTGTAAAGGATTTACAATAAGAAAGGGTCGTAAGTCCAGCATAAAAAAAAATGAAATGCATTATGTGTGGCAGAGAAGTCGCAAAGTGTGCGGAATCTACAAAGTGTTGTCCTGATTTGTTAAGAGGTTGTATTCCTTATATTTCCCTGTCAATTGGTGATATCGGCCTAATGGAATAAGACCTTTTCAGTGTTAAATATTTTAAGTAGGCAGTTTCTCATGGCATGAATTCCAGCGTGTTTAACAGTTCCAAGCAATGCTTTTCAAGTGAGATTTACACAGAGTTCAAGACCGGTAAAATATGTTATGCAACTGGCCACAGACTCTGTTATCTGTTGTTGACAGTTCATGTTTTGTAGAAACTTAACCTGTAGCTACAGTATGTGGCTGTGTGGGTATTGCCTCACGATTACAGTCTTTTTTTAAAAATGTTCCCGTCTCAACCTGCTTCTAGAATAAATGGGAGATCCGCCTGATCCTTTAAATACCGGGTAGTGGATTGGCCAAAATATGGAAAACAAAAAATGTGGACTTGGATTGGAGAATATTTTCTCCGTTCACGTCAAGAGGGGAGAAGGCATGCAGCTGGTGCAGATGGCAGGCGAGCGCTTACTTCTGGGCTTTACAAGATAGATTTTTACACAGCAAAACGGAGAACTCGACTCTTCTCGGCATCTGGGGCGCCTGTGCGTCATCACTCCAAATGAGTCTTTTCTTCACAAGGCTGGTCTCCATGTGTGAAAGAGGTGTCTCATGAAAGTGAATTCCTGAGGCAGATGTACAGTATGGACGGAAGATCTTGGATTTGGCTTCAGTGTTTCTCTCTGTGACTCTGGTTTCCCACTTTTTATAAATGAGCAGTGTTTTTGGAAGGAGCAGGTTAAAATTCTCTTTACATTTTCAGAGTTAAGGATAGTTTACTTATGAGGATTAGAGTGTTTTGACAAAATATACTAAGGATATTCTAGTATTTTTAGTAATGTGAACTGGGGGAAAATGCAACTCAACCTTTGTGTGTTTCAGACATAGAGGGCTGTGTGCTGGGTATGTTGGTATAAACAATGTACCTGTTTTAACAGGTATTTTGCATGGTACCTATTGGTTTCCTTGCAAGGTAATGTTTCACTACTTCTCTTTGCCTTGAAAAACCAATCCAGAGCTCACAAGACGGCAATTAATTTTAGTTTAATTCCACATGCTAAGTAATGAATCTTTTAAATGGGATTGAATTTGTGTATGAGGCCAAAAATACCCAGGCATGCACACTGTTATGCAGTTTTGTCTTTTTTGATTCTTCCTTTGAATTAAAATGGTTGTTGGAGATAAAGAGATGAAGGAGACACCTGGGAAGTGAGATAATAATATCAATTTTCTAGTGCTTTGTAGTTGGCTTTGCACCCCAATTTATAAATGTGCTGCCTGTCCTTGGTCAGTAGGATAAGTGGGCATATATGAGATAAGATGGCTGTGTGCCCAGAACTTTTGTCTAGTCTGCAACTTAGATATGATTAATAACCATATAGGGATGTGTTATTGTCTTATCATTCGTTCAGAATATGTTGTAGCTGTAGAACCTACATGTATGTAGATATGTAGAACCTGTTTGTTTCACGGTATGAAAGACCGTCTTTAGTTGCTTATTTTTTAGTTCGGTGGTCGCTAGCTGTTCTTCCATATGCATATGAAATAAAGAGACTTCTACTACACAGACACCTGGACTTTGTCATTTGTATGACACAATAAATTTGGTAGGGACTCCTCTTTTCTAAAAAGTCCCTTATCCTCTCCATGTTGCTGTCGAGGGTTTTTCTGAAGCTGTAGCGAGTACAAAAGAGAAAAATGAGTTTGTGGTGCTTGTAGTCGTCTGATAATTGGGGATATAGCTCAGTGGTAGAGTGCACAGTTAAAGAACATGTCAGAAGCTGAAATGAAAGCTTTGCGTGAAATAATTGATTTTAACTATGAAACCCCTTTGTAGCCTCCTTAAGTTTATCTCAGGATTTAAATAAAAGATAAATAATCTTCCAGTGTGCAGTTAATGGTGTCCAGATTCCCCTGTTGGGGGACACACGAGCACAGTTGTACTGTTTATTGTTGCAGATTCCAACAATGTACTGTATAATATAATAATATGCAGGAACATTTTTATAGTAATTGTTACAATGAACAACTTTACTTGGTACTGGCCACAGTTATTGTAACATTTTAGCACATTACTAATGCCGCAAAAATAATAACTCAAAATAATGCATACAGTATGTCCGGGTGGCTGTAAGTGCACCTCTTCGTCTCCCAGACTTTTTTAAGGTAACAACAACACGCCGAGCTCAATGAAAGGTAACATATTTCTATTTTACATGGCATCTTAGGAAATGTTAATGCAATCTAGTTGTTATACATGTACAGACCAGTACATGGGACCATTACGTTAACCAGGTGACCCATTGCTGTAATACAACACAAGCGCTACAACCGAGCAAGTGGCTCATTGCACAGAAACGTCGAATGTCGGAATGCTTCAGTCTGAAAAATACGTGGCATGTAAACTGGCCAATTTGCACAGACACCTGCAACTAGTTACAGTATATCTAGTTACTGGTTTGCATGCACAGCATTTTTTTTTGCAGAACGTGGGCTAAGCCAGTGCATGTTTTTTTTTTCCAAAAGTATGTTCTAGTATACTGTGTCCTGGGACTTTTTACTGTGATTCTGTTTAGTATGAATAGGCTGCATTGTTTCATTTTTAATTCCTTCGCTTCAGCTGACCTCCATTGTGCAGTACCATCGCAAGTTGTAGATTCTTGCAGATCATGTGATGTTGCATGATGACCCCCTTGCAGCAATGTGACTTTTGCTTCATGATCTTCAGTAAGTTTGTCCTAAGGTATTTCCAGAGACTTAATATCTTCCCTTGCATAGTGATCATGCAGCCCAGTGTCAGAAATGTCAGTCACACCTCATATTCTCGTGACCAGCACCGTTACTGTCTACGAAAAATCTATTATCACCTTATTATTAGTGATGTTATAAACAGTTACGAGATGCACCTAATGGATGTGTGTGTTTCAGGCTATGGCCAGGACTAGGGCTTTGTTACTAAATTTCAATTAATCTTCAAAAGAGGATGGTTATTATTTAAATGTAGATATACTTCCATAATGTATTGCATTTAATAAAATGTTGAAAATCCCTTTTATAAACTCAACCTGGAATATGACGTAAAAGTTTTAATGTAGGTAGTGTTCTCGTCTGCAAGTGAATGGGCTTGATGGTTATTTCACTTTTTAAGTTACAGACTAAAGTTCCAATGCAGCTCATCGTGATCAACTCGAGCCAGAGGACTGTCCCTGACATTTAAACATTTTAATACTTCCCTTTAATGCTTTACTTTGTGGTCTTGTACTGTTAATGTTTAAAAATGAAACATTGATGTTTTTGTCTTTGAACATAGTCTGAGTGGAGTGCAGATCCATGCCTGAAATTAATAAACAAAATGCCAAATGTCACAAAGACGTTTACAAATTTTGCATTTTCCAAAGTGGTTCCCAAAATGCAAATCTTACTATGTAGAATTAATTCATTTTGTTCTTTCATGTGAATGGTTGCAACATTTTTCGATTTGATTTGTACATAACTTTGATCCTGAATGCCTGTTGGCAGACTTAGTGGTCTGTAAATAGTATCACTGTGTTTATTTAGTACAGTTGGAGAACGGAAAAGACTGTTTGGCTGAAATAATTTTAGTCCCTCTGAATACTTTGTGCAAATATTGTGAAACAAAAAAAAATGTTACAGCCTTCAGCAGTGTTTGTGGTTTGTGTTTGTTCAAATGTTCCTTTGCAATAGTGGAGTTATTTTCTAAAAAGGTGCAAAGGGGTTTTTGAAAAAGAAACCCAGGTTGCTTTGACCGAACCAGCAAGTCAGATTAGACTCCTTTTTAAAAACTGGCAGATCATAAAAAACATATAGTTAAACCATGGTAAAGTCAAACTTGAAAAATAGGGGGCTTTCATCGAAATGCCAGTCTTTTCTTCAATTAATCCTCAAAAATCAAAACTATCAGGAGAAACCCAGTTGAAGTAATTAAGGATCAATTGGGTACTTAAGGGGAACTGCAGTCCCAATTTCTCAGACTAGGTATGAAATCTCAGTAATTAATTGATGGTAGAGCAAACTTTTACAAGTTTCAGATTATCATTAATTTTTAGAAAGTTCTGTATGGTTGGCACTGTCGCAAACCTCTGATCTCACCACGGGCGAGAGAGAGAGATTGCCAGAGTTGTGATGTAAAGCAGCCCTTCCTGCTCACTAGTACCTGCAAACAAAAAATGGAAACCTGGTCTACAAACATCATTAATCCTTTTTAGGCCAAGAGATGGGTAATAAACACAGGCACTGATGCTGTTCCTTAACGAGATTCAGCGTGATGTACAAGCGAATAAGTACTGGTTGTGCAGCAGACAGTTCTCCACAGAAATGTTCCAACGTGATCTGCATTCAGAGTTAACAAGGTAACAAATCGTATTTGTCAGCAAACCATCTGAAAGTCAGTTATTTTGAATTCAATTCAGTTGCACTCATTCAAATTGGCAGTCTGCTTAAATTATTTAAAAACATATTGCCTTTCATGCATTGGTTTAATAACATTATACTTTAAATGAATTAATACAGTAGCATAGTTCACTTTGTCTGAAGCATTCGCTTTTTTGCAACAGAAATTCGTTTTCAAATATTGGCTGTTTAGAAAGGCACATGTGTTGAATTTATTTCTGATTTGGCGTTTTACATGTTTAGGAACCCTGATTATTTCATAGTTCATAATATGAAATACATTTTTATTTTAGATACTAAACCAGAACTTTTCCTACCACTATTGCCAAAGCAACTGACGAATAGAGAGCGCAATGAGAGGGTGACATCAGTGATTGATAGAAAAATACCAAACAATCTTCACAGTTTAAGATCATAACTATGATTAAGACCTAAGTATAGACCTAAGATGTGCATTGAATATGGCTCTACAACTAAGAAGAGTATTTCAATTGGCTTAAAAGAGTTGTGTTCACATACCTGCTTATTTACAAAGCACTGTAATGGTGCCACCTCATGTCACCAGAAGTTTTGTTGCCGCGTTCTGAATCACAGGTAATGATGGCAATATGCAATACGCATACCTGGAAATTTTCTCTGTTTTGTGATGTAAAATTGGAGGTTTTGCACCTTACATGTACCTACATTGAAGTTTGAAATACCGAATTTAGAATAATGTTGCAGTTCCCCTTTAAGCTCTTGGAAGGTTCCAAGTCTTGTGATAGCAACAAAGGCATTGAACGTTTTCTATTTTTAATTATTTTTCACGAAAAATCTGTTTTTTACTTAAATATTGTTGGTTATAAAATCTGATTCAGTGTGAAAAAAGGGCTGACGTGATTTCAGCCTTTACATCAACAAAAACGCTGAAATCTCAGTAAGGGTGTGTAGACTTTTGATATCCACTGTATTGTCAGTGTGGGAAAGGGAAAGAGCACTCTTCATGGGTTAAAGCATGTAGAAAATGCGGCAATGTGAAAAAATGGTGCCTTTTAAAATGAAAGCACAATCTTTGTTATAATTATCTACATGTACAGTATACTGTACATATTGTTTTGGGCTTCTAGTTTTTGATTTGGAGTTTGAGTAGTCTTTTTCAATTATAATAAAATTGTAAACATGCATATACCTGTATTTAAAAAAATGTCTGTGATTAAAAGTGATTTTTCTTCTGTTTCTACACAGCATGGTTCATCAGGCTGATACCATTAGTACTGCTCTTCATTTCGTACTGCTGCACTCAAGTGTACATGCACAGGTAAAGTTGTTCTGCGCCTTTTTTCCAAAATATGGCTCTCTCGCCATAGGCCTGGTGTCAGGGCTGGTGTCCGGGGACATTTTAAAACTGTTATTCCCTGCCAGTGCTGGTATTGATTTTCAATTTGAAGTGATATCTTGGGTTTAGTGGAAAATGGTTACTTTAGCTTGAAAGTTTTCTCTGTGTCTGTCTGTGTGAGGTTAGCTGCTGTCCATGTTAAAAGATTGGCCTTATCATTGTAGAATTTGCTGGCAGTCTCTTGTCTTTTCAACATGTATGGTTATCATTGCTCTTTTCTCTGTTATGGTTGAAGCAGCAAAGCTACCATCCCCAGCAGACCACTGTGTGAAAGTTGGTACACGTCAAAGAAGTACGAGAGTCTGGGATTAAAGTAAGTAATTTACCTTAAACCCAATTTAAAGGAGTGAATGACTTGAAGAATTTTTTGGTAGACATTTTTAAATTTAATATCTGTTTGTACTGTATTACCATTGCATTCTGTCTCAAGCCCTTAAGATCTGTGGATGCATAGACCCCTAGAAAGAACAAACGATGAAATATCTTGCATAGATAAAAGTCTAAAACTATTCTGTCTAAATCTCACATATTGTATGGGTGCCAGATAAGTACATTTTTCATTTTATTTAAATTTTGTACACACAAAACATATATGTATAAATATGTATATATTGATACAGTTGCGCAGACAAATAGCATCATACCATGCAAATGACCACACAGCAGCTTCCATACAGAAAGTGCATTTTCCCCATCCTAGTAAATCAAGAAGACATATTTAATAATTTCTTTAAATTTGTTTTTAGAAAAGTGTTCATCAAGTGTCCCCAAAGATGAGTCCAGCAGGGATATTTGAAGCACACTGAGATCTTTCCGATATTGATTATAATGATTGATTATTAAGAAATGCATTTGGTTGTGCAAATGTGTAATATATGGGATCCTGTGGGAGACTGTACAATGTTGCAACAGGGAGAGGGAAGGGAATGAACTAGGGCAAAGGGCAGTTCAATACTGGTGCTGGTGTGTCGGTGGATTTTCAGGTCTGAAGCACTGGAAGTTTCTGTTACACTCGTCCAGTTAAACCGGTAACCAGCAGCCTTTGCTCGTTTAAGAGCGTAGTTGAAATAAAACAGTACAGCACACTGGCCCTCAGGCATCTGAACCAGCAGATTATATAAGCATTCTGCCAGCCGGAGATCTTGTGTTCATCTAAGAGTTTGTCAGCCTTTCCTGCAAACGCGTCTTGTCAGCGAGATGAAGGAAATATTTTTGTAGTCTTTTACTAACACTGCAAATGTGGCAAGTGAAAGTCTTTGTATGGGAACTTAAACCCGAAAGCCCTTCTGTGCCAGTAGGTTCCACTACATACACAGCAATTGGAAAAATTGCAAGAAAGGGCAGATTGTGGAATTTCCTGGAGTGGAAATTAGTCAGGATATCCGAGGGAACTCCCCTCTGTGAGCAGTGTCTTCGGATTTTTAATGACCTGGAGTGCTGTTTTTGTTTGCGTTCTGAGTTTCTTAATTGATGGATTAACTGGAGAGATTGAGCAAGCCTCTTTCTAAGATTCAGCAAATCCTAGAACAGCTAACTGCACCTGGGGAGGCAACGTAGCTCAGCTATTAGCATTGCTACTTGACAGTGCTGGGTCACTGGGTTTGATTCTGGGCCTGGGGTGCTGTCTGCGTGGAGTTTTTAATCCCTTTAGTCTCTGTGTTTGTGTGGCTTTTGTCCAGGTATTCCTGTTTCTCCTCTCAGTCCAAAAACATCCTGGTAGGTTCATTGCCTGCTGGGGAAAATGGGCCCTGCTCTGAGCGCGTGCTGGTATCCGTTTGTGCTCCGAGATGAACTGGCATCCTGTCCAAGGTGTATCCCTCCTTCCACCCATTGCTTGCTGGGACAGGCTGCAGTTCGACTGGGACACTGAATTGGAAATAGCACTTAGACAATGGAGGAGTAACTGTACCTTCAATGAAATGCGCTTTTTTTCCCAATGACCAGATACAAAACGTCTTGGAAGATGTCTGTACTGTACAATACCATTTAATAACTAAATACAGTCCTTGAAATCTTTAGTTTAAAGAAAACCTAAGGACTTCAGACGTTTTGGACTTAGTTTCCTGTTGTGCAACATACTATCCTCCTGGGAGGAAACCTGTGACCTGTACTGCAAGAAATGAAACTTGAGACAAACTCAAATCACATTGGGGAAAGAGCTCTTGGGAAATGTAGACACATTTCAATTAAGCAAAGACAACACTTTTATCCATCCTTTTCCTAAGCCAGACTGCAACCTTTAAGTTTTAGTACTACACAGATCATTATGTCAATATTCTGGAATTATGTAGTATTAGTGCAATTCTATTAGTATACTAATGTCAGTAGTGTATATTTGTCCATGGGTTGTGGTTTGCGGAAGGTACAGTATGTTTATTTTTAAATGGGTCCAGGAACTGTGCTGCGGTGTAACTTTTTATTGTTTTAGGGATAGGGGGGAAGTTCTGTTTAAGTTGTTTTCATAGAGAACAGGTGCCAGACTGTGTATTTCAGATCGAAGTCTTTTTTTTTTTTACAGATCATTTGAATCATTTCATGGGTCTGTCTTTGGGGTGTCCTTTGAGTTGTTTGAATTTGGCTGGTCGCTCATGTTCCTTGTATTCAAAGACACGACCGTTTCTCCTTATTAGGCTAAATGGTTGTTTCACACCTTTTGCTTCCTTTCTGTCGTAAAAAAGGCAAACAAAACACACTTCGATTTGTTCAGGTGGTGGTAGTAGATTTTTTTAAAAATCGGCCATACACTGATTTTTGGTTCCTACAATGCGGCTGGCTCGTGGGAATGTTTTTTTTTAAATGTTACTATAAACGTGGCAGAAGCCCGAGACCTTCTCATCTGACAGCGCATGTACTGTAAGTGAGGGCTTTTGAGAACTTCCAGCTCCAGCATTAGATAAAACACGTGGTGACAGGATTACTGGAAGGATCTGCATTTATTTTTCTTGTATCTCCACATGTGTCCTGCAGCATCACCAGGAAAAACAAATTGTTCCTGAATCTGGAAGATTTCTTCTGGAAAAATGTTTCGGCAAGTCTGCCATTACCTTATGGCATTAAAGGGAGTGGTAAGTTTCAATGTTTTTAGGGCTTCTCACTAATGCATGACCATATCTAGGCACTGGGAACAAGTCCTTCTGATGGCTGTGAGCCCTTGAAAAGTGAAGTGGTCTGTGCTCAGTCCACTGTTTCTGGGGATTGCATTAACATTTGTGCGGCTCCTGTTTATTTCTGTACACACACAACCTTCAACGAATCCCCTTTGTGTGTTTCCTGCTGCTCTGTTCTCTGGGCTTGGACCTTCCTCTTCCTTTGCTGTCGGTCTCAACATCCTGGTGCTCCCATGTCTCCTGTAGGAGCACAAGCGTGTTCATTCCCAAGGATTTAAAGGAAGCCGCTCTATGGGGCGTCCCTGACAAAGGCTCCTCACTGGTTTCTCCCCTTCCTTGGGTCGAATTGGTCTGATCTCTTAAAGACTGGATGGCTCTATTTACGCTGCAAACTCAGCTGTAAAACCGCAAACTCAGTTTCTTCCTCTGCAGTGTCGTCGCATTGTGTCACGTCACGTGTCATGGTGCTCATCATTTCTCTCATCGGCAAAATTAAAATGGCATTTTAAATTAAGAATGTTTGTTGTGAATGAAACCATCAGCCAAATGAAGCAGCGACAGATTCAAGTTTTTGTTCACGTATACGGCTGGGCGTTTTATTGACCCAGTCGGAGTGAAATATTCCGCCCCAGGGTATAACAGTGCATTCTCAGCTGAGATTTGAACCCACAACCTTTGGCCTTCAAGCCCACAGCCCCAGCCGCTGCTCCACACTCTTAAGTTGGAATGCCTTATCCCATGGCTACTCATCCTGTGCCCCCCCCCCCCCCGTCTTCTTAATTGCATTGTTTTGCTACAGTGAACTCCTAAATTATATAATTGATGATTAGAGGGAACCCATGCTTTAAAGAACTGCAGTAAGTAAACTTGGCAGACATCGGCTTCTAGGTCTACTGCAGCATGCAAATAAACGTTAGTGGACACTTACAGTAAGTAGCCTTGAATTTTTCACAGCACAGCTATGGGATTTTACATTGATATTCATATCCATTGATAGAACAGTAAAATATTCTTTTTTTTCCCCCAGAACTGCTCCTTCTGAAGGTTTTAGCTGTCATAGCCAGTTATGAAATGCCACAAAGTATTGAAAGGTAAGTGAAATGAAGAGATTTGCGTTAAGTTAGTTTGTGGAAACGTCGCAAGAACTTCTTGGTACAGTTATTAATTAACCAGTCTTGTGTATACAGTGGGTTTCCAATGTGTAATGTCACATCCTGAAAGAAAATGTGTTTGTCAACAGAGACTAAAAGGCAGCATTAGTGTTTCACAATGACAGTTAAGACGAGGTTTGAAGGGGAAATGTCAGACTGGGACAGAAAAAGTGAAGACTGAAAAGGGGTGTGTGTGTGGGGGGGGGGGAGGGGCATTAATTAAAACCGCTGAAATTCAGAAACACAAGGGGCGAAAAGATTAATATGGGCTTGTAGGAAAAAATCAATAAATAGAGGAGAGGTGTTGGGTCTTATCTGGAACACAATCCGAACATCCTGAAGAAGCTGTTTTGTTGGTGTCTCCTCAGCTTGGACTGCAGAAGGTGCGTTGTTGTTGGAAATGGGTTCTCGATAAAAAACACCTCTCTAGGAGGGACCATCAACAAGTACGATGTCGTAATCAGGTAAGAATTACCTGTGCGTCGTTTTCCTTGTGCCCGCTTGTAATTATGCCAAGCCAACAAACCTCCTTATCAGCCCGTCAACCTGTTCCCAGCAGGCCTTAAAGAATTTCCCCTCAGTACATTTTTCTTTTTCTTCTCCTCTCGAGACCTTCTGCCATTGGGTTAGGGTTCATTTAAAGTTTGCTCTTGACAGACTTTGGTGGATATGGTGTGAATAGCTACAGAGTAGACTCGCCACTCCTTGCCAAATGCACAAAATCATATTGGAAATATGGTCAAAGGTATTTGAATAATACCGTTTGAAAACCACGAAACTTCAGATAGCAAAACTAACCAAACTACTGTTTTGTCATTTCTTAAGTGTGAGTGTACTGTATGTATCAAACACCCCTGATGACCTCTTATGCACCTTGTGCACAGATACTTATTGAAGCCCTGCAAAATACCTTATATTTAGTTTGTAGTAGTTCAGGTCGGGGGAGCTGCGTCAGCATGCGTAGGCTGCAAAGGAACAAATAATAGGTTTACTCCATGCTGAAAAAAAGAAGAAAGAGATCACAACGTTTCGGCCGTGGAGCCTTCTTCAGGTGTGAGGGAGACAAATTAACCTATTACTTGTTCCTTATTTTTAGTTTGTTTTATTGGTTTGTTGAGAATGTTCACTGCAAGGTAAGAAAGCATGTTACAGCTAATGCTGTACCGTACGTGCCAGCACCAAAACCACCCGCATACTCTCCTTCTAGTAAGAATTCAGCACAAAAATGAATTGTTCAAAATCATTTAGCAAGGGATCTTAAATTTGAGAGAAGTCAGGTGGCCCTTATTTGCATGTTGAGAAGCTGAACTATAGTAGGTCACATTGTTTTTTATTTAAGTCAAAGGTTCCATTAAGGTTTTCATTAGAATTCGATTTCCTTGTTGGCTAAAGCTCAGCAGTACATTATATTGTATTTGTTTAAACAGCAGACAGTACATTTAACCTTACTCTGTAATCATTCTCATCCCTCTAAGTGAAATTTGCATTTGCCATATTATAATGTGCAAAGCAGTATTTGCCTCAGCAGCTTGGTGTCGGTATGACTACTTGTTTTTGTAAAAACCTTTTGGCCGGTGAGCGTTGCCCCTGTCCTGTTATTTACAGTAATTTCCTCATTCACTTCACAGCTATAAAAGTACTGCATCATTCATGTGTACTTTCCTTCCTTAAACCTCATGACTGTTGTGGGTTTTCTGTCATCAATGAATCATTTGATTGGGGCTGCCTGCAAAAGGGGATATTTTTCTCCTGAAAAATATTGGTCTCCTGGCTTAACTCCTTGTTTAGGTACCAGTAGTTGCCTTTGAATTTTGGGACAATTATTTGTACTTCAATTCAGGGCCAAGTGGATTAGTTCCTTATCTTGATTCTGCTTTTTTTTTGGTCTGTTGATGGTGTTAGTTACACTGTCACTTAAAACTCAATTCCTTGGCGACAGGTTTAACGTAACTGGATACGCAACAAAAGGTACAAAGCCCATATTCTTGGATATACCGAAGCCTTGCATTAAAACTTAATTGTGGAGTTCGAGTGTTGTTGTTGTTTGTTTTTTTTGCCGTTTGCTTGGGAAAAGTAAACGTCACAGAACTGAAGAACTGCTACGTTACCTGTCTTGACGTTTATTCAGGTGCATAAAAACTTTTAATATTAAAAATCAGTGTAAAGAAGCCAGGTTTCAACCATAGTGCTGTGCCTGTGAAGTTAAATTCTGCTTTCTGCTTGTCCAGAGTAAACGACGCCCCGGTGAGGGGCTATGAGGCAGATGTGGGCAACAAGACCACCATGAGATTCTTCTACCCAGAGTCGGCCTCGGTGAACCCCTACATTCATAATGACCCTGACACTGTTATGGTCTTAGTGCCTTTCAAGCAGCAGGATCTGCGCTGGATGAAGGAGATCCTGTACGATGAGAAGAGGGTGAGTATCCTTTGCTTATGTAAATGTGAAGAGACAGCGAGTCTCCTTCACAGTATTGTGTAATTCCAGCCTTCACTCTGTCTATATCGGAACAGATTCTAGTCACATCTGCACTCCTCACTCTATATTGCGACACATGTCCTTTTTACTCAACCATTCTCTAAAGTAACACATCCCAGAGTCCTTGATTAGAAAGTGAACAGAGAAGATTCAGAGCAGACTCAAATGACAGTAAATAGATCCCTTTATTGTTTATTCCATCAAAGGAACAACGTTTCTAAGCACCATGATATTGTTAGGATTCATTTTTCTCTTTATATTTATATTATGTTTTTTAAAATCCATTGTGATGAAAGAAAGACAAAAAAGTACTTTATTTAGTTATGGGCAACCCAGGTATACAAACCACACAAATCTCAGACCTTCCTCTTGGCTGCTGGTCATTTATGCTTGAAGCCATGGCTTTCTCCCATTTCTCAATAGAAAGTTAATAACAAAATAACATAAAATCATAAAGCCACACTCTGTAACAGCTGAAGGGATCGTTGACACTGTTTTTGTTTTAAAGGACAAAACAAAGGGATTTCCAAGGAAACTAATTCTGGCACCAAGTTTGTAGAGAATACGAGTTCCTGACAACATGTGGAGTGATTGATCCTGGGTCTTGAGCACCCACAGAGAAAAGGGAATATGTAAACGCTCAATTTGTCCTCAGAACTCCATCAGTTAGCACAGGCAGGCTCATAAACCAGATTTGGTTGAAGGATCATGCTGCTTTCCCTCAGTGTCAAGAATCAAGATCCCTAATCAACCCCTCCTCTTCCTTGTAAGGTAAGAAAGGGATTCTGGAAGCCCCCTCCTCAGATCTGGCAGGCCAAAACCAGCCAGATCCGCATCCTGGACCCTTTCTTCCTGCACGAAACAGAAACCAGGCTGCTTAACCTCACGGTGAACGTCAACCCAAAGAGCCGCGAGGTGAGTGAACGAGACCAGCACAGCAGAACATACTGCACCCGCAGGACCACAGACTGGGTCTGCAGGCATAGTGTACTGAAGGAGAGAGAACCATTGGGCTCTTTGGATATTACACTACCATTTCAGTTTTCTACAGCACTATTGCGATGCATTCTACAATCTCATTGGTAAAAATACACCGGATACATTGGCTTATGTTATAAAAGGCGGCTGTCAAGAATCAAGACGTTCGAGGCTCCTGATGTAGATTAGGAAGGGAGTTCCTCAGGCAAGCTGAGCTGAGCAGCCAAAGGCTTCAGCCACATCTGACCTAGAGAGAATGTCTTGATTCAAAGAAACCTCAGATCTGGAATTTGTGATCCTAAATAATGATTAGGAACATGGAAAAAATCCAGTTGTTTTTAAAAACAAAGAACTTCCAAAGTCAATTTCGGACAGAGACCCCTTTGTAGCTACTTTGAAATTGTTTTGAAAAGTTGCTGGCAACAGGTGAAGGGTCCTGAACACTGGAGTAATATTTCCACAGAGCTTTATCCGGAGTATTCTGTGTAAGTTGTCATTTTAGAGACTGTTAGCTATATTTTACAGTTTGCATTTGTCTGGAATGGGGTCAGTTTGCCCACCTAAGCATAAGGATACTTGTCACAACTTAGTAGGACATAGCTTTGAGATGCACAAGAGTTGCATTATGCTTTATGTTTAACAGCAAGTTGTAGTATTGAAGGATGCAGGAGAGTCTTCTTGCAGGCACAGCTGCACCATTAGCTTTTATTGAAGCAAGATGCTGTCGAGTTTCTGTTGAGCTGTAAGCAAGCCCTTTACTTGGCAGTTTTTCACTGTAATGAATCTGGCTATCAGCAGGCTCAGATTTAGCCTTGCCTAAAGGTACAGTCTGTGTTAATTTAGATAAGGGTTTTACGTTTCTGGTGCTGCTCATCATAACTCTCTTTTACTGTCTTTTGCTGTGCTGCTTGATTTTTATTTTAGTAATGGGAATGCAGATATGAATTACTCCATATAAAAAGACAGAGCCTTTGTTCTTTTGCAGTTAATTCCTATCTTATCTCTGTTCTATTTCTCTCTTCAAATATCTTTTTTTTCTCTTTTGTTACGCATGCAAAAGTGAGCCTTTGCATACTAGAAGACCAAAGCAAGTCCCCTTGCACATGTGATGCCACCCGAGATGTTGATTGTGTGGCTGATAATTTCACCCTAAGCTTTGTCCCAGGGGGACAGAGTTTAATGCCACCTAAGATATGCATTGCAAGGGCCCAACTTCTCCTCAATCTATGTCCAAGGGAGAGGTAATGTAAGGCTAGAGAATGGAATGGTGAGAGGTGGACCTTCTCATGGAGAAGCTTGTGTCTTTAAGGGCCTGTAGCTGTCTCCAGTCAGTGACTTGGAGAGTGACAGGTGTGAGCAGCCCTGCAGTGGCAGGGCCTGCCTTCCTGCAGAGAGAGAGAGACAGAAGAGAGCTGACAGGACAGAGAGTGCTTCTTCCATAGCTGTGAGCCAGCAGGCTTGCTTTCTGTATGTAGCCGGTTATTCAGTAAGGCTGGCAGCTACAGGTGCAGTGTAATCTGGGAAGCTAGCAAGCAAAATGGATTGAAGTCATCTTGGAGGGAATAGTGAGATAGAGATCTAGGAACTCTTTTTGGAAAGTGCACAGGAGTTCAGTATATCAGCTAATGAGCATTTCCAAGAGTCTTTTCTAGAACCCAATGTAGATCTAGGATCCTACCACAAAACTTTAAAAGAAGTTCTGGAGACGTGTCAAAGGAACAGGACTCTGAAAGCTGTGGTTTGCTGAGATGTTTGCTGAGATGTGCGTCATGCCCATATGAGTTCCACTCACACTTTGTGAATAAAGTTTAAGTGAGTGAAGTCCAGGAAGCAGAGGTGCAGCCAGGAAGATCATCGCTCTACTTGAAGTACAGAGTGATTTGAGGGTCTGTTAACTGCTGACCTCTAATAGTGTTACAGAAGATGGGTGTGCTAGTAGCCCTGAGATGAGTGAAAAATTTGCCTGGCAGTCTGTGGTGGGCGTGCTGACAGTGTGGATCAACGGCCCTAAGAGCGAGCCACCCCCATGCAGCATCACAAAGTGCACTACACTCTCACATTGATCTTCCAAATATAGCAACCCAATGAGTGGCAAAAGGGATCTGAAGTGTGAACAGATCTACAAAATTCATATACCAACTAGGAGATCTGCTGTATAGCTTACAGATCAGCACCTCAGGGTACCCGTGTTCAGCTAGTAAAAAGAATAAAATCAACATTTTAACAGTTTTGTCTCACTCAGTAACAACAAATAATTAAACAAATTACGTAATTGGCGTGCTGCTAAAATAATTCCTTTGGTCTCAGTAGAAAATCAGGAGTGGGGCCCAGCCACGCGCTGTGCCAATCCTGATCTGGCGTTCCTATGCCATTATGCAGTGATTGTCAAGCGCAGCTTGTTTATTTAAAAAAGTCCAGTTGTAAAGTCTTGAACGTTTAAACAGTGGTCACACTAACATCTCGCCCAAGGAGCAGTGGCCACCTGCTTTGTTGTGTTGGCAGCCCTTTACCACGGCCCTCTGTGCCAGCTTGGCAGCGCTCAGCTAGCTTAGATAATGTCTGCTCCGAGCAGAGTGACCCGCCTGCTGAAGAAACGCACGGAGCAAAGCAAGCTGAGGTTGGGAGGGGGAACAGCGTTGTGCTTTTTTTTGTTCCACTTTCTAAATTAAAAGCTGGTTTGATGCCTGTGAAGGCCCACAGTATCCCCTTCCCCTCCCTGTGCTCACACCTGTATCTGTCCTTAAATCCGTGTGAAGCAGTTGCACATGGATTTAGTATATCAGCTAATGAGCATTTCCGAGAGCCTTTTCAGCCATTGCTGTTACACATACTGTAGAGGAAGCAGAACATTCTTCTTCTGGGGCTTCTGGGACCCTTAATGTGCAAAAATTGGAAACCAGTTCTTTTATAGAAAACCTGGGAGTGTCTCGACAGGAAATATTACTTAGCGGTTCTTTTTTAGAACCATCCAGCCCTGCCAGCACCGTGGGCTGACGTAGCACACTGTTTTTAAACCACCTACTGTAGCTCCCGCCTGGTATTGCACTCGGGTGGTTAAACACAGATTGTTTTTGCTCGTGATTAGTGCCATTTGCCAGTAGTTTTCATCCCTACATTACCCAAAAGGTACAGTGAATTCGTAGTGTTTCGTCAGTACTTGCCATATGGTCAAGGTTGTTTTTTGTATGAATTGTTTGTTTAGTAAAACCTGACTGGAACACAACAGTATGTTCAAATAGCTGGGAAATAGCCTGAATCAAGAGGAATGAAGGTAAAGAGTAGGTTGCCAAGTATAGCACTGCTGCTCTGTCTGACTTTTTCATTTAGTGTATCATATGGAAATTATTTTTCCGTGCTCTTATGCAGCCAGTAAGCCTTGCCTTCTTCAAAGAAAAGAACTTGAAGGGAACAAAAAAAGCTACTAATGAGTTTTTTTCGTCACATCTTGTGAGAAGGCAGCTCAGTACATATCTTTTCAGTTAGATAAAACGTGCTTTACAAGGACAGAGGTTTGTCTCGATTTTATCGTCAAGATTCTTTGGAAGCCATGTAACTTTTTCCAGTCTCTGAAATGACCCTGAATGTAGACTCTGAAATGTGCAGTCCCTGCCCCCTTGTGTTAGAATATATCATGACATTTTAAAAACGCCTGTCTCTGTCTCTCTCTTTCTACAGAAATTAACCCAACCTACCACAGGGATTTTAGCCATTTATGTGGCCCTTAATTACTGCGATGTAGTTCATGTCGCGGGGTTTGGATATCCTAAGGTTTCAGAGCAGAAGCATCCTATCCATTACTATGGATATGACACTATGAAGTCTATGAAGGTGAGTGAGAGCTACTTAAGCTTATCGAAGCTGGTTGACTACAGCTGACCAAAACATGTTTGTTTTTAATCATAGTTGTAATCACTTAAGAGTGGGGTTTCTTAGCTGTTAACCCAAGATTTTAATTGTCAGACTTAAAGCAAGTAAATAACACAGGTCATTAATGAAGACCTAAAGGATACTGTATATGCACTGATTTATTTGTGTTTATTAATCTGTTAGTACAAGCTATTGTTTTAAACGTATGACAAACATATTCCTGATAACTGCATAAATTGCACAAAACAGTGGGTATTTCTGAATGTTGTCAGTCCATTTTTTCCATTAGGATTCATTAGTGTGTAGAACCTCAGTTCCTTTCTTGCTCTGAAGCTCCAGAGAACGTCAAATGTTGCCAGTAGCTAGATAGTGCCCATTGTCTCTAAATTCTTTATATTGTTAGCCTTAACAATATAACACAAACGCAGCCGTGCCCAACTGCATAGCGTTCGAAAATAAAATCCTTCATATTGTCATATAAAAAGAGCTGTCTTCCCTGTTTTTAACAATGTCTTATCACTAAGGTTGAATGCTCTGAACCGAAATGACTACTGACCAGGTGACCATGCTGCAAACTCCATCTCCCTGCTGTTTCTGCCAGCTGGCTTATAACTGCAGTGGTGACGCCAAAGCTTGTGTGTCTGCTGGCAGGGCAAAGCCCTGAAACACAGCTGGGTGTGTGGAGGGGAGAAGGAGCTCAGGGGGTTTGGCACTGACCGGGAAGCTACATGCTACTGGAGGTGTCCGGACTGGGGTGAGCGAATATGGCTGACTGAACTGAACTTTTTTTTTTCCCTTTTTTTTTCTTCTTCCTCGGACGGCTGTTTTCCTCTGTGGCCGCAGAATTCCTACCACGATCTCACGCGTGAAGCGAAAGCTCTGAAGAAGCTCGAGGACTTGGGGGTGATCTCGTACCTACACCCGCACTCCTGACAGGGGCAGGGAGCCCGGCTCGCTCAGAGCGCTGTCTTTTCTTCTACAGGACCTGTGCGGCATTTTATATGGAAGCTGGCTGACCCTGTGGTTTTTCATCACTGGGTATTTTCTTTTATAAATTAAGGAGGGTTTGTAACAAATCTCCCCTAGAAATTTTAAGTTTTCTTTAATTTCTGTTAACGTCCCTGGTTACCTTGGAATTGTTATTTTCAATGTGCTGGCTATGTTGTATAAATCATGTTTTTTATGCTTGCTTCTTTTTGCGGGGCTTGGCAGATATCTGTGGTGAAACAAAATTCCAATGACTACCCAAACGTCCATGAATACCTTTCTTCCTGGAAAGGATCGGGCTATGATGGGTTAGCTTGAATATGAGCTGTTTTGATGATCCAAAGCTGGAATAGTACAGACTCGACTCGACTCTAAGTGTTTTGGAGCCGATCCCTATAGGCCCAGAAGGCATGTTACAAAAGTGTATAGTAAGAGATGACAGCTCTGCTAACTTTCACATGAAGGCTTTTCATCTGGGTCTTTCACATGCCGAGCCTTACTGGAATGACTCCATGTTAGTAAGGGCCCAAACATATTAAGAATGAGGACATTCGTTTTTGATTTGCCAAGTATTTGACTTGTCAATGCATTTTATATAGTATTATTAGATAATTATAGCTAATCTCCAGTAATTAAAGAGGCTGAAAGGTAGGGTAGTCTCTTGGAGTGCTCGTGTGTTTAACCATCAGAGTGCCATTATAGTAGAACCACGGGGCAGAATTTATTGATAAAATTCTTTAGCATGAATGATCAGATTTTTGTGGCATTGTGGACAAATTTATTTGAATTTCAAATCCCAATATTTGGGGAAAATTGAAATTTTGCGAGCAGATTAATTTAATTCACAACGAAAATGTTTTGAATGTGTTACTTGATTGTGCTGACACATGGGTGTGAGTCAATGCGCCCTTTGTCTGCCTTTTTTATAGTTTTTTTTTTGTGGTTCATCAAGACACCTACAACAATAGAAGTGAGAACTTATGATTGAAGTAATTACCCATTTTCTAAACATCATTCAACCACGGAGCCACTTATCTGTTGATGCAAACAAATAGAATGATTAAGAAGGTGGGGTTATTCAGATACGGTTATCACTAGATATAACCGATTTGTGTTGACAACTGTAAATAGCAGAACCCTCTAACAACCCTCATACGGTTCTGACCTGCGTCATCTATTATTTCATGTTTCTACACTATATGGGCTTAGTTCCAACTAAATCTTGGTTTTATGCAGAAATGCCAAATATGTACAAATTCTGAAGGTACTTGTTTTATTTTCAGCTCGCAAAAATTGACAAGAATAGTTCTTAGCTTCCTTGTCGAATACTTATTTTAAATTGTTGTTTTTCCTGTATAACAGCACAATTTCCAAAGAAATCAGACTGTTGGAACTGCGTATCATCTCATTGTGTGTTTTCTGTGTTCCCACAGCACTTAAAGGTGTATTTTCCTTAATGTTTAACTGCATTATATTATTCCCAACGTGGACTTGAGATGAACTGATTCACAGGTGCCAAGCGGGGTGATGTGATGCTGCAGCTGTTCATTTTTAAGATAATGTCAAATGAAAGCCAAAAGGGGGAAAATCCGAGGCAGTGTGTGAGCAAAGATTACTGGCATTGGGATTTGGTTGAATTAAAATCATTGTTTGGTTTTGTTGTGGGACATTTTGTAGGAACCTTATTTGGAAATTGTCCTCGGGGCAAGTGAAGTTGCGCAGGGAGCAGGCTTTAACCCGTTCGAGGCAGGGGTGTGTCAGGCAGGTGCTTCAGCATTTTTATGAAAAATGCCTGGGGATCTTTAATGTGCATTGTAGGGACAGGAACTCTAATTCAGCTACTCATACATAGCATAGTCCCTTGTACAGAAAAAGAGCCTTGTTGTGGAAAGCTGTGGTCAAGAGAGAAGGACCTGTAAGTACTGATACGCCAACTCCACTTCCAACCACAGGTGGGCTTAACTGGCTCCCCGAGGCCTAGCTGTGCTCTGATTGTATAGTGTCTGGAGGGAGCACTTTCAGGTGAATGGAAAACCGAAAAAGAAATTCTCAAGTGGTCTGCGACGGACCCGATGGACTTTCCCTACACACCTCCTTTCCGCCGGATAGTTCGTGTTCTGGCCAGGCTGGGCTGGGCCGAGCATCAGGATAGACCTCCTGTACCTGCAAGGGAGTGCAGCTTCTGGTTGGTTCGGTTTATCATAAGGAAACACATAGGGAGTTGGGGGAGGTGGGGGGGGGCAGAAGGAGTTTGTAAGGAGGTGTTTACATGAAAAATACGATTGAGATCTGAATGTTTTGTGAATAAAGTGTAATATAAATAGTCTAGTATCCGCTGAAATTCCTGGAAATGGCAGTGTTTTCCCCATACTATTCTGTTGCAAGGCAATTTTTACAATATTGCTCCCGGTTGTACATGTGGATACTTGAACACAAGTTCTCACTAGCATCTTGTGAATGTGCTGTTCTCTTGAAAGTTTTTGTTTGTATGGCAGTTATTTAAAATGCTTTCTGAATGTCAAACAAATGCATCCTGTCTCGAGAACAATCAACAAGATTTGCACAGTTCAGATCGCTGCGCGGCCTGTCTCCTGCAGCAGGGGCAGCCCGTGTCTCACTTGAATCCTACCCGTCCGTCTAGTTCACAACACTTGTCATTGTTTTTAAGATTTTTAAGATTCCTAATTAAATTGTAATGTTTTATTTAAGTGAAATAGTTCACAATAAAATTTATATATTTTGTAACAAAAATAAAATGACTTTGTAAAGTTTGTTTTCAAAACGTTTTAATAAATGTTTTGGGAGTTTTCAAAAGAGTGTCTTTATTTGTACTCGTCCTTTGATAGATCCGTTGGAAGTTTTTCATTGTACCTCCTCTGGGTGTGTGCCCCAGGAAGTTATTTTTTTCCCATTATCCAGTATTGAGAGGACTTGGGAAAGGAGATCCAGCAAGCACCACTCCGTGGAGACAGCCCAGCTCCGAGAGAGGGAATATGGTAGCTGGTGACTGGCATGGATCCCATTGGCAGAAATAACTGCTGGTCGGCACCTGTCGTCGAAGGTATAGAGGACAAAACATTAAGAAAATGACCCAGCTGGGTTGGCAGCTCACATGACATAACTGCCCTTCAGGCAGAAATATGGGTGGTTAATAAGGGCATAAAGTTATGATGGTTTAGACTGTACCTTCACCGTGTGTACCTTACCTTAATCGGACTGGGCCACCCTCAAATGATGAGTTTGCTTTCTGTTTTCATTGACACGCAATGAAAAGCACATTCTGGAGAAAGTTTATTAAAAAAAAACCCTCTAGAAAGCCAGCTATCCATGGCACCTAAAGATATTGTACAGGTTGAATCTCTTCAGTTTTGAGCAGAGGAGATTGAGGCAGCCTAAGTATTTTGAGTCCAGGCAGGCTAACAAAGATATTCAAAGGGATCAGTAATACAGAGGACTGGAGCCACGAAAAGACATTTTAAAGAAATTAAAATGTATTTAAGGCTGGGAGCTGGGAGCTTTTACTCAAAGGGTGGTGGATATGTGGAACTAACTGCCCAGACAGGTTGTCCAAGGGGATTATTGATGATCTTTCAGGAGACGTAATGGGATGAGATCAATTAGATACTAGAAGTCAAATGAGCACATGGGCTGAATGGCAACCTTCTGTTTTAATCTAATTGTGGCTAATTGTGAAGAGCTAAAGGGAAACCCCATACTATGCTGAGAAACCATATCAGTTCAATTTGCTACATGAAGTTGGTCAACTTAGGGCATGAATGAAAATCAACAGAAGGCTTTCCGTTTACAGAATAACCGAAGAAATGCATGCTTCTATCCACTTGTGCATCTTCAGTAGACACATTGGTAAAGTTTGGTAAAGAGAGGACCTGCGGCCGGGCTGAGTAGGAACTTGGCCAGATTGATTAGCGAGATTAGTACCCTGAGATCGCGTGACAAAAACCAGTCAGGACCATAGTTTCGTGTCTCGGGTCTTTTATCACTGTAACCTGGACTTCTCAGCTTTCTTTCAGCCCAGCTCTCAGTCACTTAACCAAATAATTAATCGAGCTGATAAGGATTAATTAACGACCTAAATGTTTTAAACTCTTAAATAACCCGTTACAATCCGTTACAATACCTGAATAACCAGTGGGAATTTGGGCTCCTGAGGACTTGAGGATATTTCTGTGAAATATTGCATGACGCCCAGCAGAAAATAATTTTTCTTTGTATTCCCAGGTCTGCATTGTACTGTTTTCTTCACAGCAGAGCCACTTTAGATGCACTTTATATATTGCCAGAAAAAGAAATCTAGGCATTGTTTCAAATTTGAATGTGGGGTGGGGGTGTTATGGAATGAAACAATGCATTAATTTGTTAATGAATGAATCTAGCATCCACTATAACAGAGTGTACTTCCTAGTGATCTCTCTCGAGAGGGGATGTTATGTAATGTCTTTGTGGCCCACATGTGTACTCACAATAAAGTCACACGTCAGCAGAGAAACAAAGCACTACAACTGTAAAAGAGTCAATAAGAGCAGAATACTCACTGGATAAAGATGTATAAGGGCTTGCACGTTGTGTTTGTCTTGTTCCCACAGAAGTCTGCTGTCATTTCAAGTGTAAATATATTTGGCTTTTCATTCTCAATTTACAGTAAATTGTGACTGTTTTGACAAAGCCGGTTGTGTTGTTCCACTAAATATTTACAACAGAAAAGAATATGCTCTTGTTTTATCCAGGGTTTATGAATGGAACGCTTCCCTGAAATAAGCTTTTTCAGAATCAGCCCTCAGCATATTTTTTGTGGGTGGGAAAAGTGAGAATCTCCATGGAGATTCACAGCAGGCCCGCTGTTGGGCCTGCTGTGTTTAACTGTCACTTGTCAGTCAAATTAAACGTTTTGGTGAAAAAAAGGGCAGCATGATATCTGGAAGGCTGCTGAGTCAAATCTGCCCTTTCTGCAGTGAGGCCAGATACAGAGATTGTAGTGTGCTGGGGGACCAAACTGAGCCGGGGCTCATGATCAAGGCCTGAGGCTGCAGGAAGGGTTTCTGGTCACTGATGACAATATCAGAAAAGGCCGGGGGCAGGGCCTGATCCTACATTTCTGTCTTTGGAATACACTATATCTGTAGAGGAAATGTCTTCTTGAGTGGGGCGCATGAGCTTCCATGTACGTTCTCGATAGATCAGCACAATTACCCAAACATTATGGCTCATGGTGAGTTATCACACTTTCCAGCAAGGCTGGGTCAGTCCTTCAAAGGGAAGCCTCTCAGGAAAAATCAGTCTACAGCTGGAAAGAGCACATTTGTAAGCCAGTAGATGACACTCTTACCTCAAAACCAAGGCTTTCAAATTAATAACCCAGTAAGAGATTTCCAGTTCTGCTTTCCAGAGATCGAAAGTCTGTGAAAGTCTATGATGCAGCTCTTCCCTGAATTAATTGTACTCTCTGAATGTAGTGGCTCTCCACTTCTGAAAAAGCAGAGCACAGTTCAAGACTCTTACAACAAATTACAGTTAACTTGAAATCTCTTTGCTGTTTAACCTCCTGTTCAGTTAAGTAATTTAACTGAGTGTTGGAATGGAAATTAGGGGAGAACATGCAGACCTGGAATCACACATTTGTCTTACATGCTGTGTGAAGAAAATGGATCTTCACTGTAATACAAAACTCACAGGAAAAACCTCTAAACTTGAAGAAAAAAACAGGTTTAATACTCATATTACAAATTATTTAGGTTTTCCCCTGTTGTACGTATATATCACAGTCCAATACGCCAGGGCCAGAACCCAACAGGTTTTCACAGTGTCTTTAATTTGTCAATAGCTGCAGGCCAGACGAAGTGTGAAACTGGGTCGGTGACCATAACGTTCAGCTCAATGAGGTCTTTAAGCACGGAGGTGGACCACAGACTGCATGTACTGCAGCTCTCCATGGCACAGTGCAGGATGAGCTCCCCCTGCAGTGGCCGGTGAGCGTCACTAGATGTCAGCCTTAAGCTCCGGCTTGCTGATCCCTCTGCTTTCACGCAAGGCTGATGGAAATGAGTGCGAATCAGCCTCCGAAAGAAAAACGGATGGAGGACACACAGGCTTCGGAGGACTGTAAGTCAAGAGAAGCCGGTTCAGGAGGTCAGGTCCTGCGTATATCAAGGTGTCATTTGCCTTGCTTGAACAAAACAGAAGGCTCCTCTTGATTCTCCCCAGTTGGCAGTTTTATGTTCCACAATTTTGTTATGTACAGAGTGTTAGTCACAGAATCAGAAGACCTCCACTTGGACTTTTTTTAAAAAAAGATCAAATTTGTAAATATGAGTTCTAAAGCATAGTGCTTTTTTTTCCCATGCAATGCAGGTCTGCTGTAATGGGGCGGCACAGTGGTCAGCATCACTGCCTCACAGCGATGGGGCCCTGGGGTGCTGTCTGTGTGGAGTTTGCATGTTCTCCCCGTGTTTGCGTGGATTTTTTCCAGGTGCTCCAGTTTCCTCCCGCAGTCCAAAGACATGCTGGTAGGTCGGTTGGTTTCTGGGAAAACTGGCCGCCCCGGTGTGAGTGTGTGCGCGTCTGTGGTTGTGTCTGTGCCCCCAGATGGACTGGTGTCCCCTCCAGGGTGTACCCCGCCTGCGCCTGTTGCTTACTGGGATAGCTCCCTGTGAACCAGTACTTTGCAGAAGTGCTCAGAAAAGGGAGGGCTGGAAGGTTGTGGTGAACCTGCACCCTTCTGGACAGGAAAGGACTTTCGACCAGACCTGTGTGATGAAAGATGCTGCCGTTGGGATTACTGATGGAGGGCGGTGTTTTATCTCTTCCCTGCTCTTGACCGTGAGCGCGTGGGTATGTGGGGCTGTGTGTCTGCATAGATGCACATGGGGGCCAATGAGGGCTTAAGGTAAGTCAAAGGCATGCCGTGACAAACATTTGTTGTCAATGGCCTGGCCTGCAATGTTTTGGCCCTGACTGGCCACCCCAATAAACAGTTAGAGGAACTAGCTTGACGGGGATGAGGGTTTCAAAAAACAGACCAACGGAGTGTGCCGAGTTCGTGTTTTGCATCCATGCATTCAGTGGAACTTGTCCGACAGAACTGTCGCTAGCTAGAACTTTGAAATCGAGTTTCAGTCCAATGTGTTTTCCCCGAGTTCTGTTACATGCCTGCCATAGAAAAGATATATGACTTTAATTAGCCAGTCTTGTGTTGCCAGTCATTGGTCATTGCCTGTGTTTTGATGCCTTCTGGGAAAAAGAGGCTTTGCAGAATACGGAAAATGTGGAAGGGAGAAGATCACTAGACACTGTTGGTAACCTCTTTTTCTTCCTTAGCTGCTTCAGTGGCACACGGTAAACTGAACAGACTTCAGAGCATCACAAATGCCACCTCTTTTTCTAGGGGGCAGCAAAGGGAATTAAATGCTTTTCACCATTGAGGAATTCTCTAATCCTTAAAATCGTAGGTGCAGGGTGACTTTGCTTTGAGAAAATGTGATGTAATCCCTTGGTTTGCGTCTTTGTACGTATTTGTCAATGTGCTTTCCACAGTTGCCCCAAAGGGCAAGCATCAGTACACGCAGATGCCTTCTTTTTCAGCGCTGAAGAATAAGTAACCAGAACTCGGAGTCCGGAAGTGCTACAAACACAGTGGAGTGGCTAGGGTCATATTGCACTATGGAAGAGTAAAGAGGAGGAGGTGTAGTGTGGCCACAGCTCTGAAGTTCAACTGTTTTCCTCTGCCTGTAGGCCCTCTCTGTGCCCCCTGTCAAGATGGAGGTGTCACTGCCAGCTCATTAACATTCTTCTCTGCTCTTATCAGAGCTGTGGCTGTGCGTTGTGCTCTCACCCCCAACCCCCTGGTGACCAGTTTAACCAGCAGGCAAAAGTGTTCAAAACAAATTGCTGCACTAAAGTTAGTTGGCTGCATGGAGGAGAATCTACTATAATATCAGAAAAAAAGCTATTGAGCTGTGGTTGTGCTTTAATCTTCACACTCCTCCTCTGCCTTCTCTTCTTAAGATGACTTTCCACATTGTTCGGAGAATTGCTGCAATCAGTTGCATCCATCAGTCCCTTCTGGTGTCTCTTCACTCCTGCCAGAGTCGGGCTTCAAAGCCGAGGCGTTTTCAGTTTAAATTAATAGCTCTCAGAATCAGTCACAACACAAAACGCAATGGGAAAAAAAAAGGTCTTGGAATTGAATCAGAGGTTGGGGAGGGCTGAAGGGGCTTGTTACCGGAGAAGAAAAGGATGCGGAAGATGATTTTTCAGTGAAGGGGCTGAGTGTCCCTTCGGACTAAGGAAACCCTCTTAGCTGGCTGAGTTAATAACTTGGCAGGGAAGTAAGGAGAGGAAGGGGAGGGGGATTGAGCAGAGTATGAAGTAATCACCGCAATTCAGATTTTTTGACTATTTAGCTTCAGGCTACGTTTGCATACTTGGAAGGGAAGGATAATTGACTTCATTTTTTTTTTGTTTTGAAGCTACACTGCACAGTAGATAAATTACCCGTGTAAATTTAAGAACTCCCCCTCGACTGCTCGAAGGAAAGGTGTGACGATCAGGAAAGAGAGACAGAGAGATGGCTGCCTCTGGGATATTTGCCTCTTAAATGATTATCTCTCTTGGTCTATTGAATATCTCTCCCTCGAGCCTGATTGCCTACTGTTCCTTAGCACAATTACAAAGAACTACTTCTACACATGCGCTGCAATGTTTGTCAGTTATAAAGCATTTTTCCCCTTTGTGTCTTGTAAGGAATAATACCATGGGCACATTAGAAAATCTGTCTAGTATAATTTGTTACATCCAGAAGATCAGTAAAAGTGTTTTGGACTACATACTACCACATACCTATAAGTATTGGCACTCTGTTCCTTAAATCTTGTTAATTCACTGTTTGTAGTTCAATTGAATGAATGTTCTTTCCACTAGGTACATTGGAGCGGAGTTTATTTCAAATGAATTCCAGCCATCAAACACTATTTGATGTCAGGAGTTCGGTGGGTGTCAATTTTCAAGCACCGGTGAGACTTTAGAAATCTTTTTGATTAGATTTGTTTATATTAGCGTATTGCGGGGGTTTTTTTTTTTGCTTCTAGGAATTTCATTTGGGTTAGCCAGCTCTGAGTCCATAGCTCCTCCAAAGACAAAGAAGTACTACATCGCTTGGTGGTAATGTATTCCATATGCACTTAAACTAGTAAAGGTGACTTGAAAAGGGACCTTGTTCAAGCCTCCCCTGGGAATGTGATTCCTTAATTATTGCCTCAAGGCTCGTTTAAACGTCGGAATCAGCCAAGAAATATGGTGGCTTGATTAAGCAAAATAATTCAAGTGAATGCCTCCCATTGCCCTAAAAGGTTGGCGATTTTGCACCCTTTCGACCAGACCTATTAAAAGGCAATTTAGCTCAGGATATTTTATTGAAATCCCTCGAGGAAGAATTATTCCTATGGGACAAATCTGTCTGGAAGCTCACAATCTCCCTGACTGCGTGTCCCAGATATGGGTAGGTAAAAACAAGCCCATATCCTTTGACTCTAGAGATGAGCAAAATTTACAAGGCAGAAGCAGCGTAGAGCAGGAACAAATTGAAATCAGGGGTCGGCGCCGCTGAGAGTCACACCATCTGTTGGCCAATTTGACCTTTCCCAACTTTTCAAATGTCGTAGTATCCCTGAAAACTCAGTTGCACACTTCTGCTACAAAGTTCTGTATTATTTTGCTGAGCTATTTCTGGCTGAAGAGATACATTTCCCCATTCAGTTTTGATCTTTCTGAAAAGATATATATTTACCAGATTTTAGCTGTTGCCAACATCTCAATGAAGACATGTTCGTGTGCGTATATGGTTTTAATGATAATGTTTGTTGACGGCGGTTTTGTAAGATGGATGCCTTCACCTCTCTGATGTGACGACCCAGAATAACAAAACCCTTCTTTATTTGGAGCCTCTCAAGGCTACTGTTTGCCCCCAACAGTGTAACAAGATTTAGAAAATTGAACAAATGAAAAGGAAGAAAAATGTTAGTGCGCACAGTGCTACAGTTGGTTTGGATTTAATTGAATTAAAATAATGATTAACTGAATAATTGTTAAGGACTGTGAAATGCTGATCTCACAGAAACAACTATCATTCTGCATGTCTTGCATTTCTGCAGGAAGCCCCAAAACTATTGGTTTCTTCACTCAGTCATTTCTGCTGAACTGTTGTTTATCTAATTTTTACTTCAGAAAAGAGAACTTGTACTTCAAGATATAGGTTAGGTACAGCAGGGAGTTTCTGATGGTAGATGATGAGAGACTTTGAACATTCAAATACACTTAGCCTGGTTTCAGATATTAGTTGATTACAGATACCAGCAAGAAGTTGGTCTAATGCAGTCATTCTGCATTACGAATGTCTTATGCATCGCTCAGTAAAGCGAAGCTGCTGTCATCTTTGCAGCAGGAGACTGAGCTCTGGCCTCGCAGCCAGTCATTCAGTTTTACATCACCCTGTGATCGATACGGCTTTTCACAGTTTCACAGTTTGGCTCCAACATGCCGTGGAAAAAAGACTGCAGGCACAATTATGCTGAGGACACAACAATCAGAGCAAAGGAGTCGGCTAGCTAAGACTCACAGCCTTTTAACAAATACAGCTGCACTACTTTCACAAAGCTGTCAGTCACACAATCCAGTGAAGCAGCCTGCCTTTCCTCTTGTAAGACTTCCTCACCCAGAGGTGGGGTGATCTGCAGCTTGCTGTGACAGATACACTGAGGCCTCATCCGAAGGACTGACATGCATTTGTCAGTGCTGTTCCCCTTTAAAGATAATTGACACTGGCCATGGGCTGGGAATCAGCTCCTGGCACTGACTGAGAGGTATTGGAAATGCTTCCTCTCCAATAGAATGTAATAGCAGCCACAGGAAGATAAGAAATGTCACAAGGATTACTTCTTCAGGATCTGCTGACTGATCAATGGATCCAATGGATCTAATCTGTTTAGAACTTGATGTGTAATGTAGTCATCCCTTCTTTTACACACCTGTCCTTAGCTTCCTTTTGTGATAACCCATCAGAATTTTGTGCCAGAGTTTGAAGTGGACACTTGCGCTTTCTTACGTACAGTATGTCGAGGATGATTTTGAACATTTGAATCAGGTCCCTTTGTCCTATCCTATCTGCTTGCTTCAAGTCTATATGATGTCTTCCCTTCCAGAAAGCCAATAGCTCTTTTGTAATGTGGTGAACCCAGCTAATGTCATCTTGGTTTTGTAAAGAGGGTGCTACAATGAAAGATGAGCTCTCAATGGATACAAAATGACATTGTATTTGACTGCAGATGAACACATTGAACACAATATCAAGGATCAGGGCAATTGCAGGGGACGTTTTGTTGAGTTTACTTGTATTTTGCTCAGCTGTGGGGAGGAACTGAAGCAGAGGCAACCTTTCCTTTGCTTTTATTTATTTTTTGTGCTCTGAAATTCCCTGAGTCTGTTTTTGCAGAGTTATCCTGGTCACCATGGTCTATGGCTTCTGCCTTGTGTGTCCTTTCCTCTCATTAAGATAAATGAATTCCAAACCCAAAGTGTGCATCAGCACAGTATACACCCAGTAATTATCCGCTAACCACGGTCCTGACAGAGCTTTTCCTCAACATGAAAAATTGATGCCGTATTTCCAGGAAATTAATTGCTTTTCACAAATAGGTGCCGTGAATAATTTTACTTCTTCCCCCACTTTCTTTCTGCCTGTTCTGGTGCCTTTCTGTCCTGCAACAGCTCTCTTTATCATACCTGTCCAGATATGTCCTGCAGGAAGTCTGAAGATGAAACATGTACCTGTAGCTATGGCAAGACAGTCATGTTAACCAGTGTTTTGTATCTTCATGAATGTCATTGATTTTCTATTCTGAATGCAGTCAATGTATAACCTGAGGCTTCCTGCACTTGATGCACTTGTTCTTTCTCCCCTTCCTGCCCATAGCTTGTGTGTCAGTCCAGCAGCACAGCTCAGCATGTGAATGACCAGCTGGACTCCTTGTTTCTGACCTGGCAGTGCAGGGTCTCCACCGTGAGAGGTGCAGGTGTTTCGCTGTTGTCTGCCTGACACTGTCACGACCACCAACCCGCCCAGACCAGCCCCCAAGAGAACTAATCAGTACCAGCAGCAGGGCGATCATTACAAACGCCGCCGCATGTGTTAACTTAACATCAGACGTCCTACCATGCAGCAGGCTGCACTATTTAAGCCTCTCCAACCCGCATATTGCCTATTTCGGTATTGAGTATACTCCTTGAGAGCTCTACCTAGCAATTTCTATACCCTGTGACTACCTGGATTATCGACTACCCTTTTCGCCTTCGGACTTCGGATTGGTAAATTGGTAAATGGTGGTAAAAAAAATTGGCATGTTGTCTTTGTGGACACTAAGCTTAGAAACATTTTACAAGATGGTATTTATGTCAACTTACCTATTTAAAAAAAAGTTTTTAATATAGGTAAGTATATTGTTTTGATTGCTTAATGATCTTAAAGATTTGATTAATTTTGCATTTAGACATTTAGTCTTCTTTTGGATTCTTGATTATCTGTTGCGTAGTTGCACAATGATTGTATAACTACATGACGATTGCCTTACAAACATGTTGGTCTATTTTCCAGGTCTTGGCAGATACTCTGTTCTGGGCATTGCTAGGGTTCGGACTGAAGCAGCAGACATGGTAAGTGTTCCTCATGCTCTCAGATTTGGATCTCCAGTTGCAATCGCATTTGCAATTTGCCTCTCCCGTTTGGAGTTGCTAAGTCAGCCTGGACGTTTCTGCATGCCACAGCTCTTTTCATGGCTTTGGCTTTTTCTCCACACTCCAGCTTGCTTCTGGGGAAATTTAAATGCATATTTTCCCAAGGATGGCATGACGCACACAGTGTACACACAGTTAAGTTGCTGAGCATTGTGACTTCTTTGCTTCGGTGCTTTTTTGCTGAGAAATGTGTTTTACATGTTGGGCACGTTAATCACGGGGAAACTCATGGCGTTTTTATGGACAACGCACAATCCGTCTTGCAGTTTACGGTAAATGCAGATCTGCTCGATGTGCGTGCTTGTGATCTATGTAACATGTTGAAGCTGGATTTTAGAATAAACTGGAATTTACTTTCTTGTTACATACTGTATATTTAATCCCAGGGTTTAAAATGAGGCAGCTGAACTGCATAATGGGTGACCTGGAAGTAGATGAAGATCCAGATTCCAGCCCCAGATTTTCAGCAGGAGAGAGAGTTTGAGCGACACGAGAGGAGTTTGCGAACCCTGTGGTGTCCGATACCGGCAGGGCCGAATTGGACCCGGTCCGGGGCAGGAGTGAAAGTTTGCGAGAGAGTGCGTGTTCCGTTGCCATAGCGCAAATCGTAAAGCAGTACCGTGGTCAGGAAGGAGGGCCGAGATCCGCAATCCAGAGAGCAGAGTCCCGAAAACCAAACCTGATCGGTGAGGCAGGTCCATAGTCGGTGGGAAGGCAGTATCCATTAACCAAGAGTCGGGAGAGATCTCCAAGTCCAATTCGTAAGGCAGGTTGGTAGTCGGTGGGAAGGCAGTGTCCATCATCCAAAATGCTGCGAGACAAACAGGCGGGGAATGGTATACCTCAGGTGAGCAGAACTCAATAGTTAGCATGGAGAGGTGAGGTAGAAAGGTTTAAGTAGAACCAAAGGGGAAAAGTGGTTGGATAATATGTTAATTTTAGTGAATAGAGCACGTTGGAACACTCTTATCACATGGTGTGTTGGCTATCTCAGGCACCACCCCCCCCCCGACGTGCTCTGTCAAATCCGAATGCCAAAATGTGTGAACATAATTTTAACAATCGTTATTCTTTCTAAACGCGTAGGGGTTGGCAACACACTGTTTGCAGCATCACGCAAATAGTGAGACTCAAGCCTGGAGTTGATTGGAGGAGTCTCAAGCTTGCTGGGGGCGTTCTACAAACAGTTCGGGATTTGGACAAAAGCAAAATAATGACAAGTCCGCAGAACATTTGTTGTATGTTTTATTGGTTTTTAAGGAGTACAAATACAAATGACTGTGGACATAAACTAGCATTAACACATGACAATAAACTGCATAGACAAGTGTAGTAGGTATGGATAACCATGGTCAAGCCTTAGGGAAAAAGCATCAATTTTACCATACAGAGCCATCCAAAACATCAATTGTCCAGCCAATGGTCTTGGTAACCTTTCAGTTATCCAGTGAATTTTACTTAGGGTGCTTGATCCCATTTCTTTAACACATGGGATAGTTTATCATGTTAAGAGCAGGTCTCATAGATCGTTATTGTCAAAACTGTCTGAGAGACATTATATATGATTATATTTTTAAGGCGAAATGTGTTGGAAATTGTCTTTCGATAATCATTTTGCACTTACAGTTTTTCATTTCTAGCCAGCTTTTTCATTGGAGTCTGAAGTAAAAATTCAGCGTTTTTTTGTCAATGGCTTGATTAATATAACATTGAAAAAGATTCTCCCCTGAACTTTAAATTACACTGCACTTTTGAAAGTTTTTTTTCTCATAACAAGCCACAAAATGTTTTAAATGCTCTCAGTCAGCCAAAATCCAGTCCAGTCCAGCCGAGCCAAGGTGAGAACTGAAAGATTCCCTCACCTCACTGTAACATTGAAAAAGAGTAATGATTAATGCACTCACTGCAATTTCTAATAGACAAAGGGTTTCATGGATTTATCAAGGGAGTAATAAATTAGCATGCCTGGCAATATATCATAATTGAACCACACACAACAGAAAGCTAAAATTATACAATTATTTCTTGATAAATCATCAGCAATATGACAAGCCTAATTTAAAGGCTGTTCAGTTCTTTATTGACAGAAGGCTTAGAGCTTCCCAAGGTCAGGGGGAAATATTATCATAAAACTGTGAAACTGCCCAGTTAAAAGAATGAAGACAGATTTTTTGTTCAAACCAGTCTAAGTAAATACTGTATATATATATCCTGTATTTTCTAAGGGAAATTGTATGATATGCTTGTTTCCTGTGACAATGCTTCAGTAAATTCATCTAGTCATTGGAATGCTTATATTCTGCAATGTAAACACAGACTATTGCCTATAACATATGTAATAATCCATGACAAATTACATTCGGATTCGGGTTCGGATTGCGAGGCACTCTTTCAAGTGCAAAGAAGAGGATTGGCACATCTTTTCAAACTGGTGTCTTCTTAAATGAGAAATAACTGCATGTTTTTAGGATGATAATTACAATGAAATATGTTAATTTGTCCTCGTAATTTTAGTTGTAAAAGACAAGGAACCAAATCCTACACTGTCTTTTTCTTAAAAGCTCTTTACAAGCATTGATTTGTTAACTCTTAAACAGTAGGACTGTAAAAAGATCTTTTTGGACAGTAAGCTTTAGAAATATTTTGACAGACTGGATTTATGTTTTTTAAAAACCTTTTAAGTATTAATAGTATACTGTAAGTAAGTATTTATAAAGGTTAGAAAGGAACAATAGGTTTATTCCATGCTGAAAATAGAAGAAAGAAAACACGTTTCAGCCGTAGAGCCTTCTTCAGGTGTTTGAAGATTTATAAAGGTTAGATTGCCTCATGACCACAGAGCTTTCACAGATTTGGTTAATTTTGATAGACCATATAAATTCTCCCCTCAAGTTTACTCAAGACATTGCTTTTTTTTAAAAAAAAGAAATACAATGCTTTTATAAAGTTTATAATTGCTTGATTGCTTCTGTCCATGTGTGAAAATACTGTTACCTATTTCAACACAGGTGGGCCCTTAGCTGACGTCTCCACTACCAGATACTGTAATGTTTTTATTGCTGGCTTTTAAAATATTTATGAAGAGCGCTGAGTGTGCTTGTCTGAAAAATGATGCTTTTATGCTTATTACTGCAAAGGTATCATCCATATTTTTGAAATATAAGGTTCAGAATACAACTAAATTAATATACTGGAATTATGTGTGCAATTAATTATAATCTCCATTATTTTTAGTGTGCAAAAAAAGCAGTGCTGTTACTGTATGATGATGCAGCTTTTCAATATACCAGATTGTCAAGAGTGGTTTTAAACACCGTTTGTCTCTAAAACTTTCATTTGACGGTTTTGTGCGGTCGTTGTGTTGCAAGACGTCATGGTGTTAGAACCTGGAAGTTGCTTAAGTGCTATAAATTACTGTCGGCAGGACTGCTTTGAGCTACAAACACTGCTACTTTGCACGTTTAAGTGTCGTAAACAAGGTTCTGGGGTTCGAGAATTCTCTACGACGGGCCGCTGCACTCTGGATAGCGGGTTCGGATCGCGAGGCATCATCACCCACGAAAGGTAAA